>NC_081411.1:580352337-580709337 GCF_030272615.1 Cryptomeria japonica | reverse complement strand
TAAATTCGACCGTGAGGATGTGAATGGAAAAGGATAGTGGAATTTGGACCGTCTATGGGATAAAGCTAGTGCCAGTTTATGTATATGGAAATGATGGATCTTCTTTATATGACTTTTGTCTATTCAGGTATCAGAAATGAAAATCTTGGTGCGGGGTTTATAATTAATATTCATGTGATTTGAGGTAATTTTGGGGAGGACAAAGATTGTAGACACAAAAAAATTCCTCATGCAATAGACTTAATATTTTTATTAATCTATGGATCCATTATTTATTTATTAATTCCATATTTTTCATTCCATAATAATATTCTTATTTCATTTCTTATTCTCCACTCTAATAACATATTCCATATTTTCTATCATTCTATTAAATCCATTTAAAAGCATATTTTTTATTATTTTATTATATTCATTTTAAATAAAGTCATTTCATAACTTCTTCATATCACAACTTCTTTTTATTTCGCCTCTTTCACGTTCGTCAATTGCATCCACTTAATGCATATGGGACAAACATTTATATTTCCATGTACCACTCTTTTATCCCACATTTGTCTTGCAACTTGAATCGACCCCCGAGGGCATCTATAAAATCCATTTCTCCTCTTATTTCTATCCTTGGCATCTTTTGATATCTCTCTCACGTTCTTGAATTATTGATTTCTCATTCTTTTGCATTCACTCACATCCTCTTGCATCTTTGATTGCTTTCATGCTTTGATCTATTTTCATATTTTTCACATCATTTACAATTAATCTTCGTTCTCCATAGCTTCTTCTAACTCTGGGAGCACTTATTATTAAACACAATATCTTGGTAGATAGGAGGGAAATGGAGTTAGAAATACATTGAATGTATGAGTGTTTAAAATTGTTATTTAGTTTGCATGTTGTGTTTATTTGGCAGGTACTTCATTATTGTGACGTTGGAACAAATCTGAATCTTTGATTTAGATCTCCATTTCCATCTATTGTTATATGGAGACTAATTAGACCCAGAGGTTAAATTTTTCCTACTACTATCATCGTAGTTTCCCCCCATATTTTTGACGGGGGTTTGGGGGCAGCACCCCCAAGATGGTGTCGAGGGGCATCGCCCCTTGCGAGGTCCAGGGGCAGCGCCCACTGCCCCTCAAGGCCAAAAAGACTTATTATTTTATAAAGGCATTGGGTGTTATTTTTCTATTGGTTGACATGTTGTAACCCTAATTTTGTAACTGACATAAGTCTTGATAAAAAGGCTAAGGGTTAGGGTTTTCTGTAGAGAATTTTGTAGCATTTTGCAACGGTATTGAGTTGCAAGGGATTGTTGATTATAATCGGTTTGATTTACTGGATAATATTATTGGACTCTGTGTTTGGTGGACGTAGCTCGAGTTTGGGTGAACCATGTTAAAATTGTCTCCTTTTTGTTATTATTTCTGTGTTTTTCATTCCTCTGTTCAATCTTTACTTGCATATAATTGATATTTTTTGCATGCAATTTTCTAACACCATCATCTACATCTGGCACACCCAGTGGAGGACAAAGATAATTGTGACCGTTTGATTTTCTTGGTTGTCTAAATGTTAGGTGACCATCAGTTGTTGGATAATTCATGTATAATGGATCTGAGACAACACGTGTACAATGGATGACGTGAATCATTAGATGAGGAGAAAGAAACAAGATTTGAGAGGCAACACTATTGCAAGGGAAATGAGCCTAGTGTGCAATAGAAGAAAATAAAACATGTACTGTCATTTCAAAGATCTCACAATCTATAATCCTAGCAATACTATAGCTATAAAATTTTGGCATGAGACACCAGACTTCTAGTGGGAGGTTCCCACCATAAAATAGCCTATCGGCTAATTATGCTCAAGTTTTTTCTCCTCTATTTAGAGAACTATTGTAAAGATTGTTCTTAACTAGTTATTAATTAGAAAAAAAATCAAATTTCTATCTGTAGACACCTAAAAATGGTCAACGCTTGCGGAATCGTACTTTAACATTTGCGCATTGCCTTATTTTAGGGTTTTTGTGTCACATTAACATTTCTCCTATGTCACGCACTTGGTCTTTATCATTTGCGAGCATCGAGTCCTTCTTCTGCATTCTTCAGTTGTCTCGCTTTCGAATTAGGTCTTGTTGATAACCAGTTTTCAATCATGATTTTGGTCGATCCTTATTAACTTGTCAATCTTGTCATTTTGCGATTGATTTGTCATCGATTGTCGTCCTTCTCAATCATGTCAATTTGGATCAATTTGTCATTGTTTCTCGGCACATTTATCAATCAAATCATTTATTAATTCAAAATCATGATCGAATCGACATCAAATCAATCTTTTATCAAGATCTAATTGTCGTCCTTGCATTTCTAATTCATCTTCCAAGGTTTTATGATTTATTCATTTAACCTTGTTTGTCATTTCTCCCTCTAAGTTAAATAATTTATTTATTTATCCTAAGTCTTCTTGTCACAATTAAATGTTTATTTAATTGGCTAATTAATTCCTCCTATTTTTGTAAATTAATTAATGAATGAGAAATTATTAATTAATTTACCTATTTTTCATCAAATTCCTAATTTCCAAGTCATTATTTCCAACTTAATTTTCTAATTTCTCCTAAAGGTCTATTTCTATTTCAAAATCTTGTCATAAATCCTTGCATAGAAAGTTGTCATAAATTGTCATGAATTATCAATCAATCAAATTTTGCATAGAAAGTGCATAATTTGTCATAAATTGTCATAATTGACATTTTTGATTTGTAATTTCTATTTGGATTGAATCATGCTAATTTGATCTTTTCCTCCAATTTCTCTATAAATTGGATGAATTTCTTCAATCTAATCCCTAATTAGATTATCGAATTTCTAATCACTTTGTCAAATCACACTTCAAGTACTCTTGCACCAATATCTTATTTACTTGCTTTCATGTCATGATCATGCACTAGTAGGTGAGATCCACAACAAAACTATTTGGAGAAGAAAGAAGGACAATGGAGCCGCATGAAGGAAGCATTTAGATCTACATCTGGTTTGCATAATTTTTAGTTTTGAATGTTTCATTTTCATGTCTCTATTGAGTGTGTTAGGATTGATCATGACAATTTGCTTTTGTGATTGAGCTAATGATTAATGTTTATATTGTTTGTGATGATTTCCAAATTCCTATGCTACACTATCAATATTTGTTATCTTTATTAGTATGAATAATTTAAAAGTACTTTTATTTAAATATTAGGTAAATCAGTTATATCATAGTAGTAAACAAATATGGCCTAGTAACAATAATGATTGGAACAATAAATTTAAATAATTAATTGATTTAAATATAGATGGAGGAATATTGTAATGAAATTGAAATTGATTTCAACACATAATTAAACTTGGTGTAAAAGTGCAAAAGTAAATTGTCTTGTTGAAATGAAACTTAAACTTAGGTGTGCAAAATTAACTCAAACACCACAAAGTCTAGACCATTAAGGGTCGCTAAACCTCCAAATTTTCTGCAAAAGTCAACTCCACTGCTTTTCTTTCTTTCTTTCTCAAAGAAAGAAACAAACCCACCACTAACCTTAATACTCTTATATTGGATATATATAGTTTGTTCTACAACAATCCTTAACAAAACCTTTTGGATCAATTAATAAAAGTCTATTTATTTTCCAAAGCCTCAATTCAATACCCTTATAGCGAGGGTAGCAAACCTTACTCGAACCATGAAAATCTGACGAACTCTCTTACCAACTTAAAGACATATGGCATGTGTATGCAACATATTGCAAAAAGAAAAACTTTTCCAACCCCCTTTAATATTACCATAACAATAACGTAGCAATTTTTGATATCTCTCGACTTACTTTATATATAATTTAATATATATGCTAGTATCATCCACAACCACAACTCAAAAGAAAATAAATAAAAAACTTTTATTAATTTAGAAGTTTAATTAATTTTTAAAATAAATATTTTTTAATTTAAAACATTTGACTTTAATAAAATTACTTTAATATATGCTAGGAAGGTTGATCTTCTTGTTGACCCTAGAGAAAATTGTTGATATGTGGTGACTGATCAGCAAAGTACTATACACTCAGCACGTATAATTTTGCCATTGTTTTGTTGATGAAAACTGACATTGTAATAAAACCCTAAAACGGCTGACTTTGTTTGTTGCCCTAAAAATGCATGTTATAAGCGGCTGGGATGCTTAAGGCATTGTGAGGTTGATGTATTATTTTTGCTGGATAATAAGAAAGATTGGACGGTTGTGTATGGTGGACGTAACCCATTCTGGGTGAACCACGTTAAATCTCTATGTTATTTGTGTCTTGTTTTATTTATTTATTTATTTATCTTTTGTATTTAAATCTGCATATAATTATTAGTTCATATTTGCTTCGGATATGCTTGAAACCCTAACAATTGGTATCAGAGCGAGGTTTTCTGTAAATTGGCAGGACTTTCAGATTTGAGTGGGAGAAATGGAGGATTCCAAATTCAAGGTCAAAAAATTTAACGGCTAGAATTATCAGTTATGGAAAATGCAGATGGAGGATTACCTATATCAAAAGGATTTGTGGCAGCCATTGGAAGGAAAGGCAAAGAAAGCGACCACAATGTCAGATGAAGAGTGGGACATTTTAGATAGAAAGGCACTGGGATCCATTCGATTGTGCCTTGCACCGTCTGTAGCTTTCAATATAACAGAAGCAAAAAAGGCTATAGATTTGATGGCGATATTGGCTAAGTTGTATGAGAAACCCTCGGCTTCGAATAAGGTATTTCTTATGAAGCGTTTGTTTAATTGGAAAATGAGTGAGGGAGGATTTGTAGCGGAGCGCTTAAATGAATTTAATACAGTTACCAATCAATTGTCTTCGGTAAAAATTACTTTTGCAGAAGAGGTTAGGGCTCTCTTGATTTTATGTTCTTTGCCAGAAAGCTGAAATAGCTTGGTTATGGTTGTAAGTAAATTTGTCTCTGGTAAAAATACTTTGGTATTTGATGCTATTGTTGGTGTTATCCTAAGCGAGGAAATGCGAAGGAAAAGCACAGGTGAGATTCCAACATCATCAAGTAGTGTTTTGAATGTGGAGAACAGAGGAAGATCAAAGGAAAGAAGAAAAGACCTTGGGAATGAGAAGTCACGAGGGAAGTCAAAGAAAGGACGCTCTCAATCTAGAGCAAAGAAAGATTGTTGGTACTGTGGAAAGCCTAGTCATCTAAAGAAAGACTGTTGGTCTCGGAAAAACAAAGGAGACAAAAATGAAAATGACAGTAAGGAAGCTAATATTGCAAGTAATACTTTAAAAGATGCTTTAATCTTATGTTTGGATAATGTTAATGATTCCTGGGTAATAGATTCTAGGGCTTCATTTCATGCTACACCCCATAGAAAATATTTTCTAGATTATGTTCAAGGTGATTTTGGATAGGTATATTTGGGTGATGATGAGCCCTGTCAAATTGTTGGAAAAGGAAAGATAAAGATCAAGTTGCAAAATGGAAATGACTGGTTTCTGCAGGAGGTAAGACATATTCCTAATTTAAGAAGAAAATTAATTTATGCAAGGCAACTAGGTAGTGAAGGTTGCATAGTTACCTTCTCAGACAGTATCTGGAAGGTCACTAAAGGATCATTAGTAGTAGCTAAAGGTGCGAAGGTAGGCACATTATTTCTGTGTACTGGTAACACTTACTCTACCGTAGCTGCTACAGATAAAGTTACTGCAGGGACAACAACAATAGATGTTACAAGAACAGATTCGATAATGTGGCACCATAGGCTTGGGCACATGAGTGAGAAAGGGATGAAAATGATTCACTCCAAAAATCTATTACCGGGACTAAAGAAGATTGATTTAGAGTTATGTGAAAACTGTGTTTATGGTAAACAGAAAAGAGTCAGATTTCTCAAGGTTGGAAAAGAGAAGAAGAGTGAGAAGTTAGAGCTTGTGCATTCAGATGTATGGGGACCGGCTCAGGTATCATCTCTTGGTGGCTCTTGTTATTATGTTATTTTTATTGATGACTCAACTAGAAAAACATGGGTATATTTCCTAAAACAAAAATCAGATGTTTTCGAAACTTTTAAGAAATGGAAAGCTTTGGTTGAGAATGAGACAAGAAAAAAGTTGAAGTGTCTCGGATCGGATAACGGAGGTGAGTATTGCAGTAAAGCATTTGAAGATTACTGCTCCTTAAATGGGATTCAAAAGAAAAAGACAGTTCCAGGAACTCCACAAGAAAATGGTGTGTCAGAGAGAATGAATAGGACTATCATGGAATGCGCGAGGAGCATGAAATTGCATACTGGATTGCCCTTATATTTTTGGGCAGATGCTATACATACTGTTGTCTATTTGATAAATAGAGGACCTTCAACCCCTTTGGATGGTGGTATTCCAGAGGAGGCATGGACTGGTAAAAAGGTAAATTATTCTTTTATAAAAACCTTTGGTTGTGAAGCTTTTGTCCATATTGATAAAGAAAATAGAACCAAGCTTGATGCTAAATCTCAAAAATGTACCTTCATTGGATATGGGATAGATGAATATGGCTATCGATTATGGGATTTTGAAAATAAGAAAATAAATGGAAGTAGAGATGTTATATTCAATGAGAAGGTTATGTATAAAGAACAGATGTGGGAAAAGAAGCATGAACAAGACAAATAAGAATATGTGGTGTTAGATGAGATTCCTGAAAATGAAATGCCACAAAGTACCTGATGCTCAGCAACAACAGATCATCCCACAAACTCCTGCAAGTGTTAGACATTCTACGAGGTCAAGTAGACACCCTGAAAGATTTTCTCCTTCTTTGTATTCTATTTTATTAACTGATTCTGGTGAACCAGAAGAATATGAAAAAGCAATGCAGGTGGATGTCAAACAACAGTGGGAGTTAGGCATGAAAGAGGAGATGGACTCCTTGATGAAAAATAAGACTTGCGACTTAGTCCCTTTACCTACAGAAAAAAGAGCCTTGCCTAACAAATGGGTTTATCGACTAAAGGAGGAGGAAGGAGGTCAGAAAAGATATAAGGCTAGACTTGTGGTAAAAGGTTTTGCACAGAAAAAGGGTATAGATTATGATGAAATATATTCTCTAGTTGTAAAAATGACTTCAATTAGAATTGTACTTAGTCTTGTGGCTGCAGATGATTTACATCTTGAACAATTAGATTTCAAAACAACTTTTCTCCATGGAGATTTGGAGGAGGAAATTTACATGTTGCAACCATAGGGATATGAGGTCAAAGGTAAGGAGAACTTGGTGTGCAGGTTGAAGAAAAGTTTGTATGGCCTAAAGAAAGCACCCCGACAATGGTATTTAAAATTTGATAGTTTCATGGCTGAACACGGTTATCATAGATGTCATTCTGATCATTGTGTATATTTTAAGAGATTGGATAATGGCAGTTATATTATCCCGTTGCTTTATGTTGATGACATGCTTGTTGCTGGGTCTAACATGCAACAGATAAATGATCTTAAACAGAATTTAGCCAGGTCATTTTCTATGAAGGATTTGGTTGCAGCTAAGAAAATTCTCGATATGAGGATTACACGGGACAGGAAAAATAGAACCTTGAATTTGTCCCAAAGCGAGTATATAAAGAAGGTGTTGAAAAGATTTAACATGCAAGATGCAAAAGCAGTTACTACACCCTTGGTTAGTCATTTCAAATTGACTAAGGAGATGTGACCAAAGGCATAGGAAAAGGTAAAGAAAATGTCTAACATCCCGTATTCATCAGCTGTTGGTAGTCTGATGTATGCAATGGTATGCACAAGGCCAGATATTGCACATGTAGTGGGAGTTGTGAGCAGGTTTATGAGTAATCCGGGTATGGAACATTAGAATGTTGTGAAATGGATTCTTCGGTATTTGAAAGGAACTACTACAAAGGATCTAATGCTGCTCTGAGGAGATTTGTTGACTCCGATTTGGTAGGTGATATTGATTCACGGAGGAGTACTACAGGGTATGTTTTTACTATAGGGGCAACTGCGGTCAGTTGGATTTCTAGGCTACAAAAGGTTGTTGCACTTTCAACCACTGAAGCTGAGTATGTTGCTGCTATAGAAACCAGCAAGGAGATGATTTGGTTACAATATTTTCTTGAGGAATTGGGTTAGACACAAGAGGATCGCCCATTGTTTACTGATAGCCAGAGTGCCATTCATCTTGTGAAGAACTCTACTTTTCATTCAAGGACAAATCACATTCAACTCAGGTTCCACTTCATCTGGACTGCTTTGGAGGAGGGTCAGTTACAGCTTGAGAAGATTCACACAAGTGGGAATCTTGTCAATATGTTCACGAAGGCAGTTCCACAGGAGAAGCTGATTTCTTCATCAGTTTCTGTTGGTCTTCTTGATTGATAATTGTGGAATTTATATCAGTCAAGTCCAAGTGTTTTATCCAGCGGATGCTGCAAGTACAATGGTGTCGTCTAGTATCAGTCTCCAAGTGGGAGATTGTTTGGTGTGGAGCCTGATCAGTCTCCAAGTGGAAGATTGTTGATATGTGGTGACTGATCAACAAAGTATTGTACACTCAGCATGTATAAAAACATTGTAATAAAACCCTAAAAAGGCCGACTTTGTTTGTTGCCCTAAAAATGCATGTTATAAGCGACTGGGATGCTTAAGGCATTGTGAGGTTGATGTACTATTTTTGCTGGATAATAAGAAAGATTGGATGGTTGTGTATGGTGGACGTAACCCATTCTGGGTGAACCACGTTAAATCTCTGTGTTATCTGTGTCCTGTTTTATTTCTTTATCTTTTGTATTTAAATATGCATATAATTGTTAGTTCATATTTGCTTCGGATCTGCTTGAAACCCTAACAAAAATGTGGTTTGGAGTGCTCCTAAGGAGGGTTGGGTCTAGATCAATTTTGATGGGGCATCAAGAGGTAACCCTAGTGACAGTTGGGCCAAGTGCATCACATGAGACCAATATAGGAACATTCTTGCAAAAAAAATCAAAATATCTAAGGGTGGCCACAAACAATGTAGCAAAATTCAGAGTTTCTCTTATGGGATTACATATGGCAAAGGCGATAAATGTGAGGTGTTTCATCTTGAGGGAGACTCACTTAAAACAATCAATGCAATTCAGTAATGCACCATACCCAACTAGATGCTCCATCAAAAGCTGAAGCCAAGTCAAACATTTGATGATTTCAAGTTGACTCATGTTTATAGAGAGGGCGATGGGAAAGTGGATGAGCTAGCTAAGACTTCCATGGTAGGTGCATATCTTGTGTATGGTGCATGACAATGCCATGCAGATTCAATGTAGGATCGTGCTACCATTGGACCATTTTGGCAACAAGGTTTGTTGGCGTGATGACTGCCATTGCATCTCATTTAATTAGAATAATAATAAAATATTGGTGCAACAAGATATCAAGGACAATGGGACAGATTTGGCCTTCCTTTGCATAATCCTCAACAAGTGAATATGCAGGCCAAGGAACTTGGTAGGACTGTTGGCATGCTTTAGCAACAAAGGCATTAACTATCTAACAGAGCTAAGATTTTTTTTATGATCCTTTCCTTTAGGAGTGGAGAGCTTATCATGCCACTTTTATCCCTTAAAATGGAAATAAATTATCAATGGTTTCCATTCTCATCCAGCCTTCCTCACACATTTTATTTTCGTTATTGGCATAGTAGGTGAAGTTGGTGGTGGCACCCATAGACACCCCTATCAAGCTAATCTTAGATAAAAGGCAAATGTACTTTCTTAGAGAAGTCAAGGATAAATGACTCAAGGCAGTGTCCAATTACTCCCATGGGATTATCATCCATGTTGTGAGGAAGGTTTTCAAGGGGGAATTCATCTTCACCACCCACAACTACCAAGTGAACACGACCATCATTGCCATATTCTTGGCGGTCACATTAATGATGGGTGAGTCCAAAGTGGGTACAAATTAGTTGTGTCAAAATATCTTCGAGGAGTCCTTCCTAGGGGAATTGGACCTTGTGGTGGAAAATGTGGATGAGGAGATGTGAATCCCTAACCCGCATGATTACTTCATGGTTTGACGCCAAGGCAAGGAGGTTCCCAAGCTACTAGTGCAATGCTTTTTGGGACCCAATGGTTTTTGAGAGCCAAAAGCCCATCATCTCAAGGAATATCACCTTCTTGAAGAAATTGCTAGGATTAAAGTTGAATGAGGGTGGCGAGTGGATTAAGGATTACAAGCACGAGGAAGGTACAATGAGGAGGTGGAAGATGAGTTCGGGGCAACCATCAAAGAAGAGGTTTGAAACATGGTTGTGGATGAGGTACCTAGTTCGAGCCATGGAGTTGGTGGTATGGCACAGTGAGTTGTGTATTTTAAGGAAGTTAAGTAGTGGAGCAACTTCCTACACTAACCTTGATAGGAGGGTAATGCAAAAACTTTTACAGATCATCACAATGGTTACAGAAAATAGATATAGACATAATAACATTCAAACCATAACACAGTGATTTACGCGGGGAAAACCCTTTCGGGAGAAAAACCCCACAATCCAAAAGTCGCCCAATATATTATTTAGCAATCTAAAACAGATTACAATATACATGCAAAGAAATCTCTTCGCAAGAGTACCACTAATCAGATATTCAGGGGTAACTCAATAGCCATACGACTCTTACACACAAGCTCTATCTCGCGCACCTCATATATAGGAGATACAATACAAGAAACCGTCAAACAATATTACAAAACCATGGGCTAAAACCACCCAATAAAGTAGAGTCAAACTTATCTCCTTTATAGATGTCCCATGACGTGTTAAAATACACATCAGCACATATCCCTCCCTTTTATAGCTCATTTATGTGTCCGGTGTATTTTATATTTCCTATTTCAATAGTACAAACTTCTGGAGGCCATAACTTGAGAACTGTGTGTCCTATTGACAAACCGTTTGAAGTGTCGAAAAGCTCATGAAGTTCTCTATTGCCTCATAAACTAATACACTTCTAACACCCACTTTTAAATTAATTTTTGGGCCTATAAAGTCCTCAAAATTAAATTTAAACCTTTCATTAGACCCCTCCAAAATGAAAACTTTAATATCTTCAAAACTAGATGTGATCTTGTGACATAACTTTACCGGAATGCTTATCTAACCAACCAGAAGCTTCAGGAATAATTTTGCACCATTTCGTACTCAAACAAAAAACTTAATATAAATAGTAACCTCATGTAAATGTAACGTTGAGACAACATTTTTTCCAACATGTATGTGGATAGGTCTTTGATAGGGGACTAAATATGTTAGTTGTAGAATAGTCCTTCACTTTGGTTTTATTTTTTCTACATCTAAACGCTACTATGTGACCTAAGTTGATAACACATAGGATTTTAAAATATCGAGTGCACCATTTTGTTTGTTTTAGTGCTTAAGTTTTTGTTTTGTCTTCTCCTAGTATGGGTAGGTCAACTAGTTGTTCTGCAAATAATGTAATATTGTTGCCTTGATAATATAATATGAGAGACCTCAAATGCAGCCTTAGTTTATCAAAAATAAATATAAAATTACTTATTGTATAAATAAAATTTCAGTTAACTCTTATCGCAAAGGAAAACTCAGATTGAAATGTAGCCATCATTTAAGGATAATCCTAATTTTACTAAACCTTAATCCTAATTCAATGGTAGCCATAATAAAATTCTTATTGTGACCTATTTTGAGTTGTAACTGTAGACACCTAGAATTGTCATGTCTAATTAAATAAATATTTTATTTATTTAATTATCTTAAGCCTAATTCTTCTATTAATTAAATAAATCTTTATTTATTTAATTAATTCATTTATCCTCTTCTAGCCTTATTTCTCATTTAAATAAATACAATTATTTATTTAAATTACCCTTTTCCTAAATTAAATAAATATCTTATTTATTTAATTGATCCCACTTCTTCTATTAATTAAATAAATATTTATTTATTTAATTAATTCATTAGCCTTTTCTACCCATGACACATGTCATTCATCTTTTAATTCATACACTACCTACCCTCTCATTATTTTATTATTTCCTCTACCTACCCTCTAATCATAGCCGACCTCTTTTACACCTCTCAATCTTATCCCTCCACTTCGTATGGTGTCTTCTATATAAGGAGATGCTTCCTTCATTATCAGACCCTAGCTAATCAATTTATGCACTTGACTACACTACGCTTTTTCATATGCGATCCTACTTGCAACCACATTTCCATTTTTTGCTGAGCTCTTGTGCACATATAAAATCTGAGAGCAAATATATCAAGCAAGATCAATGGAGATAGGAAGAATGGAGATTCAAACCCTATTGGACATGTGATGGTATAATCTTTGTGATTTCATTTGATTTGCATTGTCTTAGGTAATCTTCATATGTTATGGTGGATCTTTGTTGTTGTTAGGCTAGGGTTTTGTGGTTGAATCCATTTAGTCTTTCAATATTATTGTTGTATCCATTTTCATCGTAAACATTTTGGCACGCCCGGTGGGACTCTTGTCCCTTTTGCATTTAACATCCTTGTTGTAGATTTTGTGTTTTGAAGTTGCAGATCTGACATTTTCGATAGTATTTTGGTATTTTTGCGTCTGCGTACCTTCGGATCATGTTTTTGGTTTTCTGCTGCATCTGCGACATCTAGGATTGTGTCCACACCCTCGACAGTATTTTATTTTTTTGCAGATTCCAGAAATCGTGTCTGTGTTCCCTAGTCACGTCTGTGTTTCACAGAAGCACATCTGCGTCCAAAAGTTGCGTCTGTGTTCCGTAGGCGCGTCTATGTTTCACAGAAGCGCATCTGCATCCAGAAGTTGCGTTTGTGTTTATGGTAACCGCGTCTATGTGCACTGATTTCATTTTGGGGGTTTTCATTGATTCAGTTTTTAGTCATTCGGTTTTTTTTAGATCTGGTTTATTTTGAGCTAACATTTTTAGATCTAGCTAACGAAATTGGTGCAGCTTGTCTTGAAAGCAAAATCATTTTGTCGAAGGCCCCCATTTCACAAAGTCTTTTGGATCTAAAATTTACCTAACTTGTGTGATTGCAGGAAGGGGTGATCATTTGAAACAATCCAAACTACTAACAAATCTTTGTTGCAGGACCTTGGCAAGGGTTTTTTATCTTTATTGAGTGCCTTGTTTTCATAGACTAGCAAACACTTCAATTGGTGCTTTAAAATTGAATCATTGTCTTTTGTGTCTTGAGCAATAGGCTCTTTTTGTTTAAACTTTAGAGGGCCTGTCTCCCCGTGTGGTCATTAGGACTACTAGTGAGGAGAGAATGACCCAAGTGGTAGCAAAAGAAAAGCCATCTTCTTCCAAACCACTATAAATAATTGTATTCATGGTGAAAACTATGAATAACGTGTGCTAATTAGTTCATACCGACACTATGTCTCCCCATAAACCCGTTTGATCAAATTTATTTGATCGTTTGTAGGGCGTAACCCCTACCGATTGGGAGCCTTTTGTATTTACAGAGCTGAAAGTGCCGCATGTATGGCCACACGAGTGGATGCCCTTACTAGCACCTTTTTGTTTTAGAAGTCAAAATCCTTCTAGTTGTTGGGGCAGGAGGTTGGACCTCTGGTAGCGGCCCACACACATACGGTTCTTAGTAGAGATACAAAGTTTGCCACGAGGAGTTTTCGTGGGGACTGATGCTTGGCTGCCCCAAGAAGTGAGTGCCGAGGGTGGAGCCAGTGGGGTCAAGCATCTAAGTATCCACTCTAAATAGCATAGCCTCGGGGGAAACTCCATGTGGGATCAACAACTAGTGTCTTGGCCAGCCATAAGAATTGTGCTTGACTTATTTTAAACATTTAAACATTCAAAACCAAACATCAAAAACATTGTGTCTTTTGTGTCTTCAAGTGTTTGCAAAACAATTTTACATCAGACATCACACTTTTCTTTGAGTCATTTTTGAGTCTAAAACTTGCAAACATTGAGTCCTCATCAACACTGTGTCCTCTTGTCACGAAAAATAGTCAAACATTCTAATTTGGTCACAACAAAGCAACTTCACAGATTGGAAAAAATTGCACAAATTTTGCAGAAACACGTCTGTGTCTAACAGAATAGCATCTGTGTTGTATAACCACGTCTGTGAAGGGCAGAAACGCATCTGTGTTTTGAGCAACTTCGCATTTATAACATCTCAGAAACGTGTCTATGTCTATCAGAATAGCGTATGTGTCATTTAAGCGCATCTGTGAAGTATACAGACACGTTTGTGTTCAGGATTGAGAACTTTCATAATTCAACAAATAAGAACAGTCAGTTTCAGACTTATTGAGCTTCCTAGGTTATCTCTTCAGGTTTTCATCAGGCATTCAACCTGTCTTTAGGTCTCACAAAGTCCATCATTACTTTACACCTTACATTACATTCACATTTGTCTAAACTTGAGTCAAAAGGTCACTTGCTTGTCCTCATCATACTTTGTCAACACACTACATACAACAACATTTTGCTAAGTGGTCCCTCATCAAGGTCTATCACCTTTGGGCCTCATTTGGTCTTACTTAGAGTCAAGGTCAACTTACCTCATCAAGAGAAACTATCCTCTCTTTGGAAGCCACACCTACTCTACTACATACATACTTAGTCTTACACTTTGGACATTGCAAGTACACCTCAGATTCATTTACATTCCATCCAAATCTTGGTCTTCCATACTCTTTCCATTTTTCATCTAGTCTCACACATCTTGGTCGATACCTAGTTCATGGTTGAAACTCATTCCCAAAAATCTAGGAGAGAAACTAAAGAGGCTCAAGAGTCTGCAAACATGAGCTCCTATGAGTATGACAATGATATCTTTTTCAATTCTGATCATACTACATTACCTGACATGGATGCTTATAGAAACGTTCCAAATGTTGAGCACATGGACACTATAAACAACAATGATACACACAATGACAATATGGACAACTTTTCCGTACATTCAGCAGAAATGGAAGACACCATTATGAATCCTCATTTCAATCGATTGGTTGAGGAAATAATGAGGAGAGATAGATAATATTTTCTACAAGTGATGGCACAAAGTGGAACCAAGATCCCTCATGATTTTGACATGTCTCAAATAATGGAAAATCAACCTTTGCAACAACCTCACTCCAACATGGATCAAAGGAGGCCTAATAGTGGAGGCAATAGAGGACCACATCTTGTGTCTGAATCATCATCATCTTTGTTTCAAAAACCAAAGGTCCCATACACACATGGTCAAGCATATGATACCCACCTTCGCAGACCATTATGGAAGTCTTATGCAGAAAAATATGCTCAATCACATACCAATGCTAAGGATCAACCACCAAAGTAATTGGATATTAAAAGGCATGCTCAAAATTTGGACAAAAGGAAACCCCACGTCAAATTTGGGGGCAACACACTAGAACAAATTCATGACATTCCTATAGAGTATGGTATACACGGACAAAGCAGATATGTTGTTCCTCAATATGACTCTATACCAAGTGGTCCATAAATGCAACATCATTATAGACCTCCTCCATATGAACATGTGTATGATCAATATCATCCATATATGCAACATGCTCCTCCTCCACCTGGTGGTTCAGACATGGGGTATGGTCCAAGAAGTCGGTCTCCACCGAAGAACAATTTGGAGCAACAAATCAAGGACTTACAAAGGAAAATGGAGGACATAAATACACCGAAGCCAACATACACAATGAGAGACATATGTCCTTATCCATTTAACAAGAACATTCCAATGCCTCCTTTTCCTACACACTTTGTGACACCTAAGTTTGATAAGTATAGAGGAAAAGGGGATCCTAAGGCACACATAAGACAGTTTTTCACAGCTTGCATTGAGGTAGCTTCAGAAGAGACATATTTGATGAGATTATTCCCACAAAGCTTAGGTGATCAAGCTATGGAATGGTTCTCCCAACTTCCACCTGGAATTAAGTCATGGGGTGACTTAGCAGAGGCATTTATCCAACATTTCTTCTACAACATAGAGACAGACATATCAGTCACTACTTTGTGCAACACCAAGCAAAGGGATGGAGAATCTTTTTCATCATTTTTACAAAGATGGAGAAATCTAGCCAGCAGATGCTCTTGTGAAATTCCACAAAAACAAATGGTAGAAATGTTCACCCAGAATATTAATAAAGACATTGGCTATGATCTAAGGAAAGCTTGTTTGTCCACCTTCAAGGACGTCATTGAAAAAGGCTTAGTGACAGAAAAGGTCCTAATTGAACAAGGAGTCATTAAGATATTCAAGGAAAACAAAGATGACTTTAAAGGAAAAGATAAGCCAAGATTTTGGAATAAAAACAAGAACACAGTCAATGATGGTGTTGTTGATGCCAATATAGTGCAACCCAAAATCATTTTTTTGGGATCAAGCTCTACAAACAATCAAGTGAATACTCAAACAACTTCTAGATCACGAAGGAAGTACACCCCCTTGGGAGAACCACTAGAATTAGTTTTCAAAAAGCTAGTGGCAAACAAAGTAATCACAATTCCAGATTTTCCTCCATATGAGCCAAAGGTCAAACCAAATTGGTGGAATGATGATGAGTATTGCGAATTCCATAAGAGCAAGGGTCATAAAATAGGAAATTGTCATCGACTGAAGAACATCATACAAGATCTCATTGATAGAGGTGACATTGAGATTGAAGGACACTCATACAACCAAGAACATGAAATGTTTAAGGAACCATTCCCAAAGCATGACAAGGGAAAAGCTGCAGCTACAGATGACCAGACCAACTATACTAGAGCATCCTATAACTATGATTCAACTATCAATCACATTTCAATGGATAATTATGTCTCTACTATTATCATCAAGGACAAAACCCCTGAGAATTCTACCCAGAGACCCAAGATTGTCCTAAAAGGCATTGGATCTTCTTCCGAACCTACCTCTAAATGTAATGTCACAACTCGTCGAGGTAAATTCACTTTGCAAGGTGCCCTAGCTAAAAACATCGTTTCTTCATCAACCAAGCTTGAATACGACCTTGTAGAACAGTTAGGGAAGACACCTGTGCTTATCTCCATCCTTGAGCTCTTACGCATATCCCCCGCACATAAATCTATTCTTGACAAAATCTTGAGAGACACTGTCGTTCCTACTGATCTGAACATGGACCAATTTCAAGCCATGGCGGGATACCTTTCCATTCCACACTCTCTTACATTCATAAAAGCCGATGACACCTCCATAAGTCAGCCACATAATGCACCATTACACATTGAAGCCTTCATACACAAACATAGAATCAAACGAGTCCGAGTCCTGATAGATGGAGGAGTAGGGCTAAACATTTGTACATTGAGCACTATTAAACAATTGGGATATTCTGACAAAGCTGTGAATTCTACAAACAAAATTACCATCAAAGCATATGATGATGAAGAGTGTTCATCCAAAGGCACAGTCACCTTACCTCTTCGAGTTGGGCCGGCTACAAAGGATGTGGTTTGTCATGTACTAGATCTTGATCTCACATACAACATATTCCTAGGACATCTGTGGATTCATGAAATGAGGGCGGTCCCATCTACATATCACCAATGCATCAAGTTTCCTCACAACAGAGTTGAAATAACAGTTAGTGGAGATCTTAATCCATTCATGTACTGTAATAACTTGAGACCAAAAACTGAAATGATCATCCCAAGTAATAGGGAAGTTGTTCCTTCTTCTGCATACATTGATCATGAGTCATTAAAACCTTCGACATCAAAACAAGGTGAGCTTAAAGGGAAATTCCAGGACAAGGGTAGGGGTGAATACACTTTGAATCAAACCATGTACTTACAACAAGTCATGAATTCACCAAAAGAATATGGACGACCACATCCTACTAAGTGGGTATCTATCATTACACTTAAATGGGATCCTACAATCTTCCAAAAATGGGGTGAAGTGGAAGAAGAAGACTTATACAAAATGCTTTACAAAGACCCTAAAAATGATACACAAGATCATATCAGCATACCATGTGAAAAGTATGGCAAAGGGTTCAAGATCCTACAAAAATTTAGATATGATGGCAAAAGTCCTCTTGGATTAATAAAAGAAGGCATCATTGAGCCTTTACAACTTGAATTGACACTCAAAAAGGAGTGTTCCAAAGGACTTGGTTTCATGACTTCCAAGGTTCATACTCAAAAGACAGAAGAAGCATTACAAATCAAAGATGCCGAAATTCAACAAGAAAATTGCTATTCCACAAACTCCAATGAATGGGAATGGGGTTCAGACAAATCCTCTAGTGACTATGAGCTCATCGAGACATTCAGAGAACCAAGTGAACCAACAGAAGAAGAGGAATTTAATAGGAAATTCAAAGTTGGTCAAGAAACAACCCCAGAGGATCCCATACAGTCTTTGCCTCTAGGTCCTGGGTTGAAATCACATAGAATGAGAACACTTGTCCCAGAATGTGCTACTAGTGATGATAATTTGGATTTGTTCACGATCGAGACTGATGAGGAAGGTGCCAATGATGACCTCGATAACTACCTTGACATACTTGAATATAACTCCATCTTCACTCTTAACCCCGCTAACTTTGAAGACATTAAAGGCCTTCCCCTTGTTCACCACCAACTTATTGACTGGGACCATGAAGGACCTGCCCAATTTGACACATTCCAAAATGATGAAGCCCTTATTGACTATCTTGGCATACGAGAGGATCTTCCCCCTGGGGACCATAAAGCGGGATACACTATAGAACTCAACAACGTGGCATATTTTGGTGAGGGTGTCGGACCTTCCAATCGCAAAAATATAAAAATAAAAACAAATCAAGGGTCTTATGGCGAAAACCACGTCGTGGTGTTGTCTGACCCCAAAAAAGTAAAAAGAAAGGACGTATCTGAGGGCGAAAACCTCTCTGAGGCACCCGAAGATGGAAGGCTCGACATTCTCCTAGCATCATATGAGGAAAAGTCATCCATGTTGGTAGAGGAGACTATTAAAACAAACATTGGCACCGAAGAAGTTCCACACAACATATTCCTGGCTCAATCTTTGACAGAGTCAGAAAGGTCAAAATTCATAAGTTTCTTCACAGAACGACAAATCAACTTTGCATGGTCATACGCCGATATGCCTGGATTGGATCCAGATTTGGTAATGCATCATTTGACAGTTAAACCGGGGGCAAAACCAGTGAAACAGAAATTAAGAAAGATGCATCCACAAGTGGCATTACTAGTCAAAGCAAAACTTGAGAAATTATTGGATGTCGGATTCATACGCCCAATTGATTATCCTGAATGGATCTCCAACTTAGTGCCTGTCAGTAAACCAGATCATAGCATTAGAATATGTACAGATTTCAGAGACATCAACAAAGCTTGTCCTAAGGATGATTTTCCATTACCAAATATTGACTTGATCGTCGATCTCACAGCAAGTCATGCGATGTTATCTTTGATGGATGGATTCTCTGGTTACAATCAAATAAAAATTGCATCCGAGGATTAGCACAAAACGGCATTTACTTGTCCTTGGGGAACTTTCAGCTAGAATGTCATGCCCTTTGGGCTAAAAAATGCAAGCCCTACATATCAAAGAGCCATGACTACTATCTTTCATGATGTCATGCACGTTACTATGGAAGATTATGTTGATGACCTCTTGGGCAAATCAATAGATAGAGATACACATTTGGACATACTTTTGGTCGTCTTTGATCGGTTGGAAAAATATAAAGTAAGATTAAATCCCAAGAAATGTGTCTTTGGAGTAACCTCTGAGAAGCTATTGGGATTCATTGTATCAAAAAGAGGAATTGAAGCTGATCTAGCAAAAGTCAAGGCCATCCTAGAGATGCAACCACCACGAAACATCAGTTAGCTTCGATCTTTGCAAAGGAGACTCCAGTCCATACGAAGATTCATAGCACAACTTGCAGAAAAGTGTAATCCCTTTCAGCACTTGCTACATAAAAACATCAAATTCAAATGGGATGATAACTATCAACAGGCTTTCCAGATACTCAAAGATTATCTTCTGAATTTGCCAGTTTTGATGCCACCAGTTCTAGATCAGCCTTTATTACTATACATATCAGCTACTTCAACAGCACTGGGGGCACTCTTAGCACAACAAGTTTCTGAGGGCAAAGAAAAGGTAGTATACTATATCAGTCGCACATTGGTGGGATATGAGCTAAACTACACACCAATTGAGCGTGCATGTCTCATCGTGGTCTTTGCTTCGCAGAAATTATGACATTACATGCTAACTCATAAGACTAAGTTGGATGCAAAGATCGATCCATTGAAATACCTTCTCAATAAAGCAACACTTACTGGGTGACTAGCCAAATGGGTAATGATCCTGAGTGAATTCGACATCGAGTATGTGGACAAAAAAGCAATAAAAGGACAAGCTATCGCAGATCAGTTAGCAGATGCCCCCATGATAGATGATGTTCCTCTAACTTCAGAATTTCCAGATGAATCCATTTTAACAGTGTCACATGCAAAGCCATGGCAACTATACTTTGATGGCTCATACACATAGCATGGGGCAGGAGCTGGCATCCTCTTCATAACTCCTCAAGGGGATTCTATACCAAAATCATATTGATTATCATTTCCCTGCACTAATAATATAGCAGAATATGAGGCATTAACAACTGGATTACGGATTGCAGTTCAGTGGAAGATCCAGGAACTTCGTGTTTTTGGGGACTCTTAGCTTGTAATTCGTCAAACAACTGCTAACTACCAAACAGAGGAAGAGAAATTAATGCCTTACAAAAGAATGGTGGATGACCTGAAACAACATTTCACAAAGATAGACTTTGAGCAAATACCAAGAGAGCAGAATCGAGCCGCAGATGCCATGGCTACAATTGCTTCACTGATCGATCTACCTCTGAATGAGACCCGCTATGAGTTCTTGGTGGATAACCTTTTGGTTCCTTCATATGAAATCACTCCTACTGAGATAATATGTGTCGTCGGTCCTGAGTCCCAGTTATATGGTTCCATTTTCACATACCTTCATGATAATACCTTTCCTTCTGACCTATCCAATAACCAACATCGCACTTTCATTTGCCAATCTTCTCGATACGTCATTTTAGCCAATGTCCTATACCGTCGAGGTCTAGATGGCACTCTTCTTAGATGTTTGGAAAGCGACGAAGCTCAGATTGTGTTACATGAAGTACATGAAGGGATATGTGGTCCACGTTCTAGTGGTCCTACCTTAGCCAAGAAACTTATCGGGACTGGATATTACTGGCCCAATATGGAAAAAGATTCATATCAGTTTGTCAGGAAATGTAAGCAATGTCAACTTCATGGAGACCTCATCCATGCGCCAGCACAAGAACTTCAACCAATTGCGACTCCTTGGCCCTTTTGTCAGTGGGGACTCAATCTCATAGGCAAGATTCACCCTCCATCCTCCGACGGTCATGAATTCATTATCACTGCCACAGAGTATTTCACAAAATGGATTGAAGCCATGCCTCTCATGCAAGTCATTGGAAAACAAATTGCTACATTCATTCTCAACTATACCATTTGTCGATACGGTATTCCTGTTTCCATTATCACCGATAACGGGCGTCCCTTCAAAAATCAGGATGTTTGTGAACTCTGTGACCGCTTCCATATTTCCCATCATTTCTCCACACCATATTACCCCCAAGGTAACGATCAAGTTGAGGCGTCTAATAAAACAATCCTTAAAATCTTAAAAAAGACAATCGATGACACTGGCCGTAATTGGCATATCCAACTTAATCCCGCACTTTGGGCCTACCGCACAAGTGTCCGCACACCTACAAGAGCTACACCCTATTCACTTGTCTACGACGCTAAAGCTATCTTACCTATTGAGGTCGAGCTACCCTCTTTATGAGTCTCTTTGCAAAACATTATCAGTGATGAAGACTATAGGGTCTCTCGCTTACAAGAACTTGAACTATTGGATGAACGAAGACGGACTGCTTTTAATCATCTCAAGGCTTATCAACAACGAATGAGTCACAGCTACAATCACAAAGTCAAGCCTCGCACATTTGAGGTAGGTGATTTGGTTCTCAAAGAAAACCTCAAAAATCAGCGAGACAGAGAGAAGAAAGGCAAGTTCGAACCAAACTGGCTTGGTCCTTACATCATTACAGTAGCATATAGATCTGGGGCATATCAGCTCTCAACCATAGAGGGTGAACATTTAGAGGATCCTATCAACAACATGCACCTTCCCAGGTTTTACACATAGCTCTTCGGAGTATCCTAATTCAAAATACAAAAAAAAAAAAATTATAAAACAAAAAATCATTACTTGGTAAAAACATGGCAAACAGGCGCCTTGTGACAACAAAAAAATCAAAAAATCAAAAAAAGTAAAGAAAAACATTTCGTCCAATGGTGAAAACCACTTCGATGGTGCCCTGGGCAAGTACCATGATGAAAACCAGGTCACCGGTGCCATGTGTAGAGACATTGCTCCTCCCTCCTTTAGGATTCCATTTCATCCTTCACTTTGCACACACTCACGACCTATTTATCCATAACAAACTTACCCATTCCCATCATGGCTTGTTATTGATCTACCCAAGATTGGTTAGCCATCCATAATAACCTCCCTTTTTACCTTTCTCCATCCATAATAAATCAACTCCTATATGTGGCTAAGGCAAATCCTACGTCTAGTAATGGGTGTGGAACTGAGAGCATCACATGTTTCGAGGAGTACAGTTTCTTCCTGTTTTCTTCAGTCTATCCGTGCACAATCTGCAATAAAGCAACATCTGCATCGCAAATCCGCAATAAAGTTTTGTCTTCTCCATAATAAAGTATCAGTTTCATGGATTCAGTTAGTTTTAGATGAGACACAACAACAACAATGGGCTTCAACAAATCAAATCTTTCAGCAGACTCAGACAACATATGGTTCAGTGCTATTTATCCTTTTTGTGAAAATAAACATTATGACCACAATCAAATAAGACTTATACAAGTGACAAGAGACACTAAACTTGAGGACTACAGTGGATGTTGGTGTCGAGTCTTGGTTTTTTTTTTTATTATTATTTTATCTTTTTGGTGACATGTCTTTTAGCTTTTCCAGGATGTCTCTGATTAGATATTTTTATCTCCAGGATGTCTTTGACTAGAAAGGCGAGGATGGGGTATCGTCACCTATTTTTCTTTGTTGTCTGTGGATTGTCTCTTAGTAATGCTATGACTTGTCCAAGGATATGAGGACACTGAGAGTCTAGTATGAACTGGGGCATTCCTTGTTTGTGACTGTCTTATCTCCATGCAAACAAGTACAATGACTCTCTGGGTCGAACATATGCCTCGATTGTCATAACCTACTTGCCATAATAACTTTCAATGATGATAACACACAAGAAGCTCTTTTCACTTTCATATCTTCTATCTTCCATCCCCCTTTCTTGATTGACTTCCATCGTCCTTCTTGAGTCCGTGTAGCCTGCTATCACATGACTGAGTATAATGACACACCAAAAAAAATTTGCATTTCATGTAGTTGCACCTGCATTATCACATGTTAGCATTTCATACATACATATAGATATCACAATTGTATCACATCCTGCACACAACACATATTAGCACATTTTACATTTTCATCATGTAAATAGTCATTTGCATTATCATATTCATTTGCATTTCATACATTCACATTCATATCATGCATAACATATTAGAAACATAAAAGAACAAAAATATTGCATTTCCTCATATACATATTTGCATCCCTATCATAAGCATCACATAGAAATATACATCATGAAACATCTCATCACATAGGTACACATGCATATAGCTGCCGCAAAGATGAATCATCTCATATATATATAAAGTGTCATGATACAATGAAGTCAAAATCATACGGCTACAATCACCTGGAGGTGTCTACATCATAATACAAAATGGTACAAAACATTGATACATTGGGAGCCCTCTAAGGCTATGATGAACTCCCTCCCTCAGAGCTGCCTGGCCTCGATGGAGTCTGAGCCCTAGAAGGACCTGCCCTAGGATCATCTCTCATGTCCCCTCTATTTGGTGGTGGTGGAGGACCCATAACCCCACCGCTGGATGCCTGTCTCCTCTAGCTCCCTCCCGTAGCTGTCGTTGTCCGTGATGGTCTGGGGAAGCTCCTCGCTCGCTGCTCTAGTGGCACTGCCCCGTAATATAGGTCTCACCAGTAACCTATCTCCTCCCCTGCCCGTAGAACATAGGCATATCCAGCCCCTGTATCCTCTGCCGCCTGCCTCCCAGTCCTCAGCCTCAGTATAGCATTGGATAGCCTGATCCCGCTCATGCTCTGTCTCCCTTAGTTGCCTCCTGAGCCTAGCTGTCTCCCTCTCTAGGTCCTGAATCTCATCTACCTGTCTCTGGCAGATCTCCCTCAGCTCAAGCAGCTCATCCTCCTCCTCCTCGGCCCCCTATGGCTCCCCCTGTACTGGTGCCTGTGCTTGTACCTGTACCTGCCTCTGCCCCTGTCCCTGCACCTATCTAGGACCCTGTGCTACTGGCACCTATAATGGCAATCCATCGCGACCCCTCACCACCCGAGTCTGTCTCTCCTCCCCACCCTCTCTCCGTGGAGCCACCCTCCTCTCTCCAACTGCACCCCGCCTCCTCCATCAGCCTCTACCTCCACCATCTCCATCATCATCTCCATCCCCCCCACCATCTCCATCTATTGCCTCCCCTGGGTCTGTCAGTCATGGGAATGGATGCTCAGCCCAAAGTATACTCTACATCCATACCTGCATCCTCAATATCTAGCCACATATCCCATGGCAAGGGAACCATCTCCATGAGTTGCATCACGGCCTAATCATATGACAACAATGGCCCAAAGTGTGCCTGATCCCTGATTGTCCGAGCATACATCCCGGAACCCCGTGGCATCCGCTAAATACGACCAAACTGCCTGCATACGCTGTCAACCAGCTGTCTCTCCAATACATAGGGTGTCCGCCCAATCAGATATCTACTCCGGAAGGTATAAGGTAGATCCACTGCATCATCCTCCCACTGCTCGCACCCAATGTATGACCTCCATATCATAGTGTCGATCTCATCCAGGACTCAACGCCAATGCTCCAACCTGCCAATCCGTGGCTATGATGTAATCATATCATATAAATGCATAAAACTACATCCATGATCCCTGCCCCTTAATTATATCAGTCGAGTAACTAGCAGATGCTCATAGGCCCATACCTGCAACAATGTAACTCTGCAGCCCAATCCTACGGATCCATGATACACAAACTGATGTAGCTCATAGTACAAGTGTGCCGACACACATAGTCCCCAGGCATATCTAGTGTGCTGTGTAACCAGTGTCTCCAAGGTGCTCCTCCAGCCCACAGCCAACCCTCATGTTGCCCTGTCTGGACACAGGAACTCACTGATCACTCCTCCTAGCACTGCTGGTAGTGCCAGTCCTATCGTTGTCATCGTGTCCCATGCCACGTGTCCAGCTCTCATCTCTAGGCCTGGATCCTGAAACACTCATCTCAGAGCCTCCCTATCTCCCTCTCGATCATAAGGAATCAACTCCCCATTGATCGGTACCCGCAGAATCTTGTAAACATCCTCTAAGGTGACTATCATCTCACCCATCAGTAAATGAAACGTACAAGTTTCTGAGTGCCATCTCTCAGCCAGTGCAATCAGCAATCCCATGTTCGCCCGAAACTCAGGCACATACATAATATGTCACAAACCCATACCCTCAATGGCAGCTCTATCCTCGAATGTCAACTCTGGTTGCAACCTCTGAGTCGACAGGAATCTCTCTTGCGACTCCAGCATAGGCAAATACTCCTGCAGTCAACCAAATCAATCATGTCAGTCATAGTGGCATTCATTGTTCATCACAAAATGCTACTTTTTATCTAAGTGCATATGGTACTCTATCCTAGTAACACTCACTGTTCATCACAAAGTGTTGCTTCTATTCTAGTGGTACTCCCTATTCATCACAAAGTACTACGTTTTTGCACTCCCTGTTCATCACAAAGTGCTACTCACATTTGCACTCACTGTTCATCACAAAGTGCCTTGATCTATCCTATCCTAAGGCCTCTGCTTGAGTGAATCCTCTTGAGTAGTTTCCTAATTGGCAACGTATGTTCTATCACAGAATTGTCAATCCTAGCCCTATTTGCTATCCTAGTCTTCCCTAGAGGACCTGCTTGAGTGTATCCTCTCAGCAGCTTATCCAATCGATAGCGTATGTTCATCACAGAATTGTCGATTTGACCTTGAAGACATAAACGCGCTTATAGACTGCATAAACGCGCCTGCTCTGCACAGACGCGCCTGAAATACACAGACATGCCTATGCTCTGCACAGATGCACTTGTCCTACACAGACGTGCCCACATTTCATAAACACACCTGCACAACATAGACGCGCTCGCATCTGACACAGACGCTTTTCCCAGCATAGACGCGCCTGGCACAAACACAGACATGCCTCGACGTTTTGACATTTTTTGGACATTATTCTAAAGTGCATTTATTGCACTACCTAGTATGCATTAATGACAACATTTAATGCGACAAAGTACAAGGAGGTTTTGAGGTACTCACCGGCTCTCCTGCATCTGCTAGCCTTTGAAATCGACGAACGCGATCGAATATGTGAACCAATGCCATCACTGTTGACTGTTGTTGCTCTATCTCGCTCTGCACTCTGATCTCTTGGATGTGTGGATGACAATGAGGATGTATTCCCCTCATGGTCTATCTTATAGACTGCCCTAGCCCTAGTCCTAGCCCTCATCTCCCGAGTCAGTCTTCTTTATCCCATGACTCTGTCACTCTATCCGGTCAGTCCATTCTAGCCTTTCTTTCTTATCGAGAGATTGTCTGTGATCTTTTCAAAAAATTTCATCCAATCTCTCGAGGGGGCATATCATTCCCATCTTGGGGCAACTTTTTATCAGTTCATCTTATCTTCTTTGAAACAACGCGACAAGCTGCATTGTCTCAAAGAGGGGCAAAATGTAGACACCTAAAATTGTCATGTCTAATTAAATAAATATTTTATTTGTTGAATTATCTTAAGCCTAATTCTTCTATTAATTAAATAAATCTTTATTTATTTAATTAATTCATTTATCCTCTTCTAGCCTTATTTCTCATTTAAATAAATACATTTATTTATTTAAATTACACTTTTCCTAAATTAAATAAATATCTTATTTATTTAATTGATCCCACTTCTTCTATTAATTAAATAAATCTTTATTTATTTAATTAATTCATTAGCCTTTTCTACCCATGACACATGTCATTCATCTTTTAATTCATACACTACCTACCCTCTCATTATTTTATTATTTCCTCTACCTACCCTCTAATCATAGCCGACCTCTTTTACACCTCTCAATCTTATCCCTCCATTTCTTATGGTGTCTTCTATATAAGGAGATGTTTCCTTCATTATCAGACCCTGGCTAATCAATTTATGCACTTGACTACACTACGCTTTTTCATATGTGATCCTACTTGCAACCACATTTTTGCTCTTTGTTGAGCTCTTGTGCACATATAAAATCTGAGAGCAAATATATCAAGCAAGATCAATGGAGATAGGAAGAATGGAGATTCAAACCCTATTGGACATGTGATGGTATAATCTTTGTGATTTCATTTGATTTGCATTGTCTTAGGTAATCTTCATATGTTATGGTGGATCTTTGTTGTTGTTAGGCTAGGGTTTTGTGGTTGAATCCATTTAGTCTTTCAATATTATTGTTGTATCCATTTTCACCGTAAACAGTAACTTAAGTTGAACCCTAATTGTAGTTGAACCTGATTATCTAGTAAGCCTAATTGAAGTCTAACTCAACTAAAAAATCTAATGAAATCGGGGCTGGGATTTAATTTGATTTTAGTGTTTGATTAGGTTTGGTTAAAGGTTGAATTTGATTTAACATTAGGGTGAGGATTGAATTTTATTTAGTTTGAGGGTTCAATTTGGTTTGGGGTTAGGGTTCATGTTCATTTTGGTTTAATGTTTAATTAGGTTTTGGTGTAGTGTTAAATTATGGTTTAGGGTTGTGGTTAGATTTGATTTAGTGTAATATACATTAATAATTAAGTAGTATACTTTAATAATTTAATAATTAAATAATATAGTAAAGTATTAAATTTAAGTTATTGATGAATTAAAGCATTAAACTATTAAACTATATAGTAGTACTTTTCTTTTATTATATGGTTACAATTCACTTTGGTTTAGTGTTAGGGTTAGGATTAGGTATAAAATTGGAGTTAGGGTTGGTATTAAAATAATAACCCTAATTTAATAATTCGGATACGATTTCATTGGGTTTAGTGTTTGATTATGTTTAGGGTTAGCATTAAATTTGGTTTAGTGTTCAATTATGTTTAAAGTTGGGATTCAACTTTGTATAGTATTAGATTTATGATTCAATTTAGTTTAGGGCCAGGGTTAAATTTGGTTATGGGCTAGGATTAAGATTCAATTTAGTTTTTGTTAGTATTTAGTTTGGTTTAGTCTTAAATTAGGTAAGGGTTAGCATTCAATTCAGTTTAATGTTTGTTTATGTTTAAAGTTAGGATTCAATTTTGTATAGTATTAGGGTTACAGTTCAATTTTTGGTTTAGTGTTGGGGTTAAGGTTCAATTCGGTTTAATGTTCAGTTAGGTTTAGGGGTAGGGTTTAATATGGTTTAGGATTATGGTTCAATTTGATTTAGTATTAATTTTAGGGTTCAATTTGGTTTATGGTTACAGTTCAATTTAGTTTAGTATCAGAGTTAGGATTAGATATGAAAATAGATTTAGGGTGGGTATTAATACAGTAACCCTAATCTATTAATGGTTACAATTGAATTGGGTTTAGTGTTCAATTATGGTTAGGGTTAGGGTTAATGTTTAATTTTGTTTATTGTTCAGTTATGTTTAAGGTTAGGATTTAGTTATGTATAGTGTTAAGGTTAGGGTTAGGGTTAAATTTGGTTAAGACTCAGGGTTAAGGTTCAATTTGGTTTAATGTTAAATTAGGTTTAGGAGTAGGGTTTAATATGGTTTAGGGTTATAGTTCAATTTTATTTTAGTTTTAGGTTTAAGGATCAATTATGTTTATGATTGCAGTTCAATTTTGTTTAGTCTTAGGGATAGGATTAAATATAAAATCAGAGTTAGGGTTGGTATTAAAATAGTAACCCTAATTTAATAATGGTTACTATTGAATTGGTTTTAATGATTAATTACATTTAGTGTTCGTGTTCAATTTGGTTTAGTGTCAATGTGTTTTAAAAAAAGGAATTCATTTTTTTCTATAGTGTTAGGGTCACGGTTCAATCTAGTTTAGGGTTGGTTAGGGTTAAATATGGTTAAGGGTTAGGGTTAGGGTCCAATTTGGTTTTGTGTTAGTGTTTAGTTTGGTTTAGTCTTAAATTAGGTTTAGGGTTAGCGTTGAATATGATTTAGTGTTAAGGTGAGGGTTGAATTTAGTTTAGTTTAAGGGTTCAATTTGGTTTAATGTTTACTTAGGTTTACGAGTAGGGTTTAATGTTTTAGGGTTATGATTCAATTCAATTTAGTGTCAGGGTTAGGGTTCAATTTGGTTTAGTGCTAGGGTTAGGGTGGATATTAAAAGAATGTCCCTAATTTAATAATGGTTACTGTACGTAGGAAACGTGGAGATCAAAATGAATAAATCAAGATCAAATGACCTACATGCCAAGGAGACTCTTAGTGCAAGTATAAACTAGTTTAACTTCCCAAGCGGTGTCCCATTGTTTTATATCTCACAAGATCCCTAAAGTCAATGTTTTGCTCTCAGATCATTGAGAAAATGACTTAGGAATTACAACTCCAATAACGAATGATATTGTGATCTATATGTATGAATGCATTCTAAGATCTATATGATATGTTAAAAGCTATGATGATTAAGCTAAGATGAAGATAGTGATGTGATAAATATATTGCTAAATTATCCTAACATGATATACTAGCATGGATATACTATTGATATGAAAATGAAATGCTTCTAAATGTTTATGATGATATTTTAACAAAGAGAGGCTAAAATACTTCGTAAATTAGACTATAATGTAGATGCATGAAAACTTGGATCTTAGATAATGAAGAATGAGAGCTCTTTTTATAGGGAAAATAGGACAATGGAGGGTTAAGATTAAATAATCTTAACAATGGTTAGGATTGAAAGTTACTCAATCCATGTTTACAATTTTCACCAATGAAATGGTGACAATTGTCAACAAGAGGTGGCTTGAGAGGAGATGCAAGAGGGATTAAATTCCTGAGAAGACATGAAGGTTACCTTAGGAGGTAAGGTTATGGCTAGGTTAGGGTCATCCAATGGATAAAGCCTTTACCCAAGGGGTAAACTCGTGTGCAAGGGTTAATAGGATAACCAAGGTTAAAGCCATGAGTGCTTGATGAGACCCTTGGGTTAGACGAGGGTTAAGTTAAAGAGAAAGTCTCTAACCATGAAGGGAGGATTGAGTTAACCATTAATGGTTAAGAAGATTTTGGGGATAAATTTGTAAGAGTCCTTCCAAATTTGGGGGAACTCAACAAGTTAGTTTGTTGAACAAATATAGCCTTAAATGCATTTAGAAGACTTTCCTCCAAATTTGAGAAGTGACCTCCTCAAACTTAGGGAAAGGACATGTTTAGAGGGATTAAAGCTAATTAAGATAGTTTAGAAGAATCTAGAAGGCTCTAGAAGAGGTTTAGGAGGCAAGTGGGAGATGTAGGAAAATACAAGTTGGGGAATTTAGGATTTTAATTAAAATAAAATATTTTATTTCAACTAAAATATATGCAACTTGCATAAATACAGGTGGGGGGGTTTTTAATAAATAAATTAGATTTATTTATATACAAGGGTTAATTTAATTAAAAGGAAGAAAGGTGAATTAATTAAATAAAGTGATTTATTTAATTAAAGGTTAGAAAAGGTTTAGGTGAATTTAATTAAATAAATTGAATAATTTATTTAATCAAATAGATGAAAATGAAGAAATTAATTAAATAAGATTTAATTAATAGGGGGGATGGGGTTTAAATAAATATTAAATATTTATTTAAGAAAGTGGTCAGATTTATGCGTCTACATTTTGCCCCTCTTTGAAGTGACGTGTGTACACATGTTGATTCAAAGAAAATCATTGGATATGCTTGCTAAAATTTGATCGATATGATGTTGTGTGCCAAAATGTTCGATATGATGCCCCAGATGTAGATTTGATAAACGATATTGATGATGCCCCCTCTGGAGATGAATCAAGGGTCTGGTGAAAAGTTGTACATTTTATGATCATTTTTGAATTGATTGCGATATGAGAATATTGACTGTGTTGGATACACATTATTGATTCATCTCCTGAAAAAAAATGATGTGGATAAGGTTAATAATGAAAAAGTGGGAGTAAAATACATGCCCCACTTATTAACCCTTTGATTTACCCTATTAAAAGGTAAAAAGTGATTAAAAAAAATCATTTGCACACTTGTTTTCTTGTGATTGTGACATTTGGAGCTCTGACCATGATGTTGATTCCATACTCTTCTCATTGATTTGAGCGCGTCAGGCGATACCAGAGACCTACTGCATATGGCCCACCAGTAAGTGGCCAAAATCTCTCTTTTTTTTATTAATTTGATTGACTTTGTCACATTTTTCATTTTTTGGGTCAAAATTTATCGTATTAGCACGTAGGGTAGGTCTTTTAGCGCATATGAAATAGTCTTTAGCGATCCAAAACCCTAGGTAGGTTTAGCATCTGGGTGCCATATGTTAGCGCGGTTGGGGGGTAGGTTAGCGCATAGGGTCCTTTTAGCGCGCAAGGCACATTGTTTAGCGCAACCAGTAGGTAAGTTAGCGCATAGTGTTAGATTAGCGCATCGGGTAAACAATATAGCGCAATGGGGACGTGCGTTAGCGCATGATAGAAGAATAGTGTGTAGGGAGTGTTTTCTAGCACATTTCTACGAAAGATTAGCATGTAAGGGGTAGTTTAGCGCATTGGAGCCCTGATTTACCACATAGGGCAAAAGGTTGGAAAAAAATTGTTTTGAAAAATGTGTCATGAGTCAACTGGATTAGATAGCAGATGTAGATGTCAAAATGGGTTCATCAGTTGTCTGATATGGATTATTATCCGATGTGAGTCTTGTTTTGTTATGATGTTTGATTTTGATATGTTGTTGGATTGCTATATGAGTCTGTGGTTGATATGGGTCTTGTTTTGATATGAGTCGCTTTTCGATATGAGTCAAGTTGTTGATATGAATCTGATTTTCGTTGTGAGTCTTGAGTCGATATGGATCATTCTGTTGATATGGGTCAAGTTGTCGATATGGATCTGATTTTTGTTATGAGTCTTGAGTCAATGGATCTGATTTTTCGATATGGGTCAAGTTGTCGATATGGATCATTTTGTCGATATCGGTCAAGTTGTCGATATGGATCTAATTTTCATTATGAGTCAAGTTGTCGATATGGATCTAATTTTCATTATGAGTCAAGTTGTCGATATGGATCTGATTTTTGTTATGAGTCAAGTTGTCGATATGGATCTAATTTCGTATGGGTCTTGATTTCGTTATGGATCTTGATTTCGTTATGAGTCGTGAGTCGATATGGGTCCTGATTTTCATTGAGTCTTGATTTCGTTATGAGTTGTGATTTTGATATGGGTCTTAATTTCATTATGTATCTTGATTTCATTATGAGTCTTGATATGATGCACTGATATGGATTGCTTTGATATGGTACTCTGATTGATTTCATTGATATGATGCACTGATTTGATATGGTTCTTGATTGATTGAATGAGTCTTGATATGATGCACTGATATGATTCATTGATTGATGCTAATATGTTTCTGATGTGGTTTTAATATGATTCACGTTTCAATTTGATATTTATTTTATTTTTGATAGATTTGATTGAATTGAGAACTAATGATGAAATGTGTTGATTTGCAGGCAGATCTTGGTGTGCTATAGTCTCAGGAGCGATTCCTGAAGTCGTGGACACTTATCCCGTGCCTATCATAGGTTGATTGAGATGTGATTGAGAGATGTGGTTTATCATCCTTACTAGACATGCCTCGATATACCATTAACCGAGGGTTATTGACAATATTGGCAGAGAGGTGGCACAACGACACAAACACCTTTCATTTGGCGACCGATGAGATGATAGTTACACCAGAGGACTGTTATCAGATTCTATGGATTCCTATGGTTGGGGATTTTCTACCGTATGAGCAAACCAAGGAGGGTGGCATAGAGGCTCTCCACTGTGTTTTCCAAGATGATCACATTAGTGGCTATGAGATCCCATGGCAAGATTTTTTGGATTTGGGTTACGCTTTGTTGTTGTCAATACTAGCAGATTTTATTGGTGGTTTCCTTTGTCCTGACCGTAGGTCGAAGGGACTGGTCGTTGGATGGGGATTGGTTCTGGAGGAGATGGTGATGCAGGTTTGCATGGGGGTCTTGTATGTTGGCCCACCTATACAGGGAGCTCCACTAGGTAGTATATCTGGGATACATTAGTCTATCAGCTGGGGTGACTTTATTATAGGTGTGGGTCTGGGAGCATATACTAGTGTCAAGACTGCTTGCAGACATAGATAGGCCAGTTGGTCGTGCATATGCATATGGTTATATAGGTGTAGTTGTCCAACGTAAGCTGAGCAAACTAGAGCATTGGTGCAGGGATTTAGATGACATCGATACGGTCATCTGGAGACCCTATATGGATCGTGAGGTGTGGGCTGAGGATTGGCTAAAGATGTCCTATGTATATATGTCTAGGTACCTGATTGGACAGATGCCCTTTATTATCAAGATATTCTTGCACAACCGCGTTCATCAGTAGAATGGTAGACAACAGGGGATGCCACAGGGAGCCTGTTTGTATGCTTTTCGGTGACAGGATGTGTCGGAGTGGGGGCCTACCCTAGATAGTGCAGCAATCATGGATGATTATGTGACCCTGGCAGGACAAATCTAGGATTACGGGGCCAGGGTAGTGGATGCTAGAATGAAAGAGGATTTCTTAGCTTACTTCGTAGCACATGCAGTGGCTCGTATATCTTATCTGGCAGAGCTATTGCCAGCTTTTGATGATGATGAGGAGGAGTGGCCACAAAGGTGAGGGGGTCCTAAGCGAAAAGAGGAGGATGAGGGAGAGGAGGGAGGAGATGGAGGTTGAGGGGTGGTGGAGGTGGGGATGGTGGAGGTGATGGTGATAGAGGTGGAGGCAGCAGAGGTGGTCTTGTGCTTGGTGTGGGTGGTGGTGTGGGGATAGGTGTGGTGTTAGATACTATGGGAGGGATGGAGAGTGATGGGTGGCCGATGACCCGCCCAGAGGAGGAGATTCAACATTTTTCCTCCATCAACGCCTCAGACAGGGACAGGTGCAGCTAGGACCATGACATAGGTACCTATTCAGATTAGGGTGTCAACCTACCAGGAGGATGCTTAGATTAGGGTGTTAAAGGTCTCAATTCAGTAGTTGTAGGCACATGTGCTAGTGCAGCAACGATAGATTACACAACTGTAGGTAGAGAGGGATACAACAGTAGAGCATCAGGGATGAGCAGAGGCCCTTGCTGACCATAGGTGCTCCGCTCTGGGACACATTGAGGGAGATACAGTACTCAGTCAAGGAGGTCGAGTATTATAGGGATTTATATGAGGATATGGTCCCTCGAGAGCATAGAGCTCCTAGCTACGTTGCAGTGTTGTCCACTCGATCCAAACGTAGTCATGGTGGGATATGATACAGATAACTGTTTAGAGAATCAAGGACTGTGACTACGCTAAGTATGTCTAGGATAATGTTACGTGTATAAGTGTTCTGTGATGGCTATGGGCTTAGATCAGATGGAGTAAAGATATGAGGTGAGTACTTATAGATAGAGGAGTTTTTCTCTTACAAATAGCACCTGTTCCCAGGTTTTCACAACTTGTTTTTATTGCACTTTTTGATTTGTTTTTTATTTTTTTTGCATTTTTTCTGATTTTTTTTTTGTGTGTCACAAGGTGCCTATTTGCCAGGTTTTCACCATAGTGACGATTTTTTTATACTTTTTTTTTCTTTTTTTTCTTGATTTGTGCATTGGATGACTCAAGTGTAGAACTTCTTCAGATGGATGTTGTTGGTTGGTTCGTCAAGCACATCCCCTTTTGAATTTGACAACGGATATGCTCCTGATCCATAGGTTGATATGATGACAAAGGGTCCCAACTAGTTAGGTTCAAATTTCCCCTTCTTTTCTCGATCTTGCTGATTTTTGGGATTTTCTTTTAGAACTAGATCACCAATTTTGAAAGCCCTTGGGATGATTTTATGATTATAGCTTCTTCACATTCGTTGTTGATATGCCTTGAGATGGTCATAGGCACATTGTCATTTTTCATCAAGAAGCTCTAGTTTTTGCAACCTGTTCACTCGAGATTCCTCATCTGGTATGAGGCCCTTCAAAGATACTCAGAGAGATGGGATTTCTACCTCAAGAGGAAGAATTACTTCTAAACCATACACCAATGAATATGGAGTATCCTCTATAGGTGTGCAGATCCTCATTCTGTAGGCCCAAAGTGTCAGATTGAGTTGTACATGCCAATCCTTGCCAACATCATTCACTATTTTCTTGAAGATTTTCAGGATTGTTTTGTTTGATGCTTCTGCTTGGCCATTCCCTTATGGGTAGTATGGTGTGGAAAAGCGATGTTGGATTATGAATCGTTCGCATAGCTCTTGCACATCTTGATTCTTGAAAGGATGCCCATTATCTGTGATGATAGAACTAGGAATGCCATATCTGCAAATGAGATAGTTGAGGATGAATGATGAGATCTTTTTTCCAGTTACGATGGTCATTGGGACTGCTTCGATCCACTTGGTGAAGTACTCTGTGGTGGTGATAATGAACTTATGTCCATTTGAAGAGGAAGGATGAATATTTCCTACCAGATCAAGTCCCCATTGATAGAAAGGCCACGATGTGGTGAATGGTTGCAGCTCCTGTGTTGGTGCATGTATGAGGTTACCATGAATTTGGCATTTAGGACATTTCCTAGCAAATTGATAGGACTCTCTTTCCATTGTCGGCCAGTAATATCCCATTCTCAAAATTTTCTTGGCGAGAGTAGGACCACTTAAACATGTGTTCCACAAATACCTTCATGAAGCTCATGTAAGGTGGAGTCAGATTCGTTACGATCAAGGCATCGAAGAAGAGTACCATCTAGACCTTGGCGGTAAAGTGTGTCAGCGGTTAAGGTATAGCGAGTGGTTTGTCAGATAAAGCTTCATTTTTGGTTGTGAGATAGGTCGAGTGAGAGGGTATTATTTCTGAGATAGTTATAGATCTTCCCATATAGAGGGGAATCAGAACTGGTCAGGGAACCTATGACTTGGGATGCAGAATTGTCATAGGCTGGGGAAAACAATTGCTCCACCAGGAATTCGTAATGATTTTTTTTATTTGGAATTTGTAGAAGTGAGGCAATAGTGGCCATTGCATCAGTATCTCTATTTTCCAATATTGGAATCTTCTCAAAGGTGATGTGCATAAAGTACTTTTTGAAGTCACCCACCATTCTCTTGCAAGGCATTAGCTTATCATCTTTCGTTTGATAGTCATCATTGATCTGATTGATAACTAATTGAGAATCCCCATAGACTCTTAATTATGTCATTCTCCATTCTACAACTACTTTTATTCTTGTTAGTAGGGCTTCGTATTAAGCAATGTTGTTGGTGCATGGAAACATTAGTCTGTAAGATCTTGGAATTGTGTGCCCCTCTGTAGTGACGAACAGGATGCTGACACCCGATCCATGTTGAGTATAGGATTCATCAAAGTATAGGGTCCATTGCTTGGATGTGATAGTGAGTACATCCATATCTAGAAATTCCATCTATAGTGGGTGTTGGTCTGGTAGTGGTGCTTCTACTAGTTGATCTGCAATTACTTGTCCTTTAATAGCTCATCGTTCTGTGTACCGAATGTCAAACTCACTTAGGATCATGACCCATTTAGCTAATCTTCCTGTGAGAGCTGCCTTATTGAGTAGATACTTGAGAGGATCGATCTTTGCTACTAGCTTGATTGTGTGGACTAACATATAGTGGCGGAACTTTTGAGAAGCAAACACCACTGCTAAAAAAGCCTTTTCAATGAATGTATAATTCAGTTCATATCCGTCCAAACTCATGTTGATGTAATAGATAGCCCTTTCTTTGCCTACTGGATCTTCTTGTGCTAGCAGTACCCCCAATGATACTTTTGTTGTTGATATATAGAGGATGAGTGGCTTGCCTGCTATCGGTGGTACCAAAACTGGTGGATTCATCAGATATTGTTTGAGATGGTGGAATGAGTCTGGACATTTGTCTTCCCATCTGAAAGGTATATTCTTATGAAGTAGATGATTGAATGGAAGACATTTATCTGCTAACTAAGAAATGAATCATCTGATTGATTGTAGCCTGCCCTATAGAGATCTTAGTTGGCTAATGTTTTTAGGAGGTGGCATCTCCATGATAGCCTGAAACTTTGCTAGATCTACTTCGATTCCCTTTTCTGATACAATGTAGGGCCCAAAAGTTTGTCGGATGTGACCCCGAAGACACACTTCTGAGGGTTTAATCTGACATTGAATTGCTCCAATCATTGAAAGATTTTATCTAGGATGTCCAGGTGTTTATCTCTTAAGAATGATTTAGCTTAGAGAAAATCATCCACATAATTCTCCATGAAAGTGTGCATCATATCGTGGAAAATTATTGTCATGACTCTTTTATAAGTTGCACCAACATTTTTCAAGCCAAAAGGCATGACGTTCCAGCAATATGTTCCCCATGGATATGTGAATGCAGTTTTATCCTGATCCTCTGGAGCTATCTTGATTTGGTTATAGCCAGAGAAGCCATCCATGACAGATAGCATTCTGTGTCCTGTTGTTAGATCAACAATGGTGTCAATGCTTGGCAAAGGAAAGTTATCCTTTGGACATGCTTTGTTTAGGTCTTTGAAGTCTGTACAAATCCTTATGCTTTGATTTGGTTTAGAAACCGGTACCATGTTTGAGATCCATTCGGCATAGTCTATAGATCGGATGAATCCAACATCTAATAACTTCTTCAATTTTGCTTTGACTAATAATGCCACATGTGGATTCATCTTCCTTAATTTATGTTTGATAGGTTTAGCTCCTAGAGCGATGGACAAGTGATGCATGATTAGATTTGGACCTACCCATGGCATGTCAACATAAGACCAAGCAAAATTGATTTGCTTCCCCTTGAAGAATTTAACAAAATCTGGTTTTTCTTTTTCTGTGAGTGATTTTGCCAGATGTATGATTGTAGTTGTTGCTTCAGTACCGATATTTATTGATTGAGTTGGTTCAATCAAGATTGGTGATCTCTCCTAGTAATGTCCAGGAAGAGTGTCAAGTCTCCCATCTTCAGGTGCATGTCCTTTATTTTTATTGTTTTGTTTTTGTGATCTAACACTACCATTAAATGGTTTTCACCATTAGATCCATTTTTTATTTTGCTTTTGCGACTAAGAGACTTGGCACTCCCCTGATTGCAGATATCGTTATGTGGTTCACTGGTGGAGCATGTTTTCGGGTTGACTAAGCATAGGTATTGGATAATTGATTCATCATTTGGGAATATTGGTATATCATGATGTTCGGGTTCTTCCCAGTGTATGAGATCGGGATATATGAGCAGTAGGGAGTCATTTGGTGGGTTAAGATCAGCTGATGTAAGTGTCATGATGGAGACATCATCATAGTTGTTTGGGACATCGGTGAGGTCTATGATATTCTTGAGGTCTTCGATGGTAATCTCCTTGACATTGCCTTCTTCGTATTATCGTTGCTCATTCTCACTAGCCTCATAGATATGTTATGGTCTGAATTCAAACAGTCAAAATCTTGAGCCTTGTCCCTCATGATAAATGGGTGTGTATGCATGGATTGTATCCACCTCAATATATTTAGTAACATCAGAACATGTGTCCCATTCATACTCATTGGAATATGTTTTAGAATCGCTATCCCAAGTGGCTTCACTGAATCTGACAGGTATGTTGTACGGTGAGAAAAGATCACTAATAATTGACACAAGTCTAGTAGCTTGTTCTAATCCAGGACCGGTGCTTGCTTGTACTCTTTGAATTTGTTCATACACTATTTCCTTTCTTTGAGTAGCAATTCACTTAGGTCATGGCTCGGCCTTGGTTTGATCAAGTTCTTGTACATGATGTACTTTCTTATAAGAAGCTTCCTCCTTTTGGATAGCGAGTTCTTCTTGTCGCCTCTCGTTTTCTTCATGTTTTTTCTCCTTCCTTGTCTTTTCTGCTGCTTGGTTCAGTGCTTCTTGACATGAGTCTTCGTTATGTTTTTTCTTTTCTTTCCACTGAGGTTTTTTATGGTGATCTTGCTTTTGCATAGGCAGAACATGTTGTCCATACCCAAGTCCTGTTTTGTCTTTTGCAAATTGTGAATGGGGTTGTATGGGTTCTGTAGACACCTAAAAATGTCTCATTGATCATGTACTAATTATTTGTCTAATTGATTAAATAATTCTTTAATTATTTAATTAAGTTAATTAATCTTATTCTTCTAATTGCATGTTTCCTCATAATCTTACTAGTTATTCTATTTTCTTATTCTTTCATCATTTAATCATTTTTAATTAAATATTTGTTATTTAATTAATTCTAATTGATTCCCCAATTTAAATAATCTTTATTATTTAAATAAATTAATTGTCAATTTCTATCTCAATCCTATCATCATCTAATCATCCAACCCTTTTCTAAATATTTATTATTTAATTAATTATGATTTAATTCCTTTAAATTAAATAATCTTATTATTTAATTAAATTCCATTTCTAAAATAATTAAATAGTTTCTTTAAATTATTTAATTAGCTAATTAATTCTTCAATTCCAAATCCCCAAATTCTAATTTCATTAAATTTCATATTCTTCTAATTTCTTCCAAATTCAAATACATGTGCATGATTTCAAAAACCAAATTGAAAATCAAAGTCAAGTTCTAAATATATTCAAATACTAAATTGAATTAATAAATTTAATATTTGAATTAAAATCTCATGCAAAGATTAAATTAAAAATCTAAATCTAAATGCAAGCACATGCTAAATTAATTAATTCAATCAATTATTTAATTAAATCATTTATCTCTTCAACTTCTATTTCCATCTTTCAGTTAGCTTTTTCTAAATTAAGCTTTCTTTGTCATCCTCTTTATTTCCACCAATCATTCTTTTTCTTCCTTCAGTGAGCTTTTTCTCAATCATTTGACTCAATTAATCTATTCAATCTATTGAGTTTCACTCCTACAATCAGCAGTTCAACTATCAATTTTCATTTGAGCTCACCTGAGTTCACACCTCTTGATCAATCTGTTCCACCTTTCAATCAATCTCATCCAATTTTCTATAAATTGAGCATCCAATCTCCATTTTCAACAATCACGAACTTTGAATCTTTGTGTCACTTGCAGGTTACCAACGCAATATCTGAGAGCCATCACACCATGAAGAGGAGAAGAGCAATGGAAGTTCTACGCTGTCACGGAATAGGGAGTTTTTGATTTGATTTGATGATTTATAATTCCTATTTCTTAATTGTGTTATTTCATTGTATTGTTTGTTAAATTATGGTTAGGATAGGGATTTGTGATTTCCCTTGTTTCTAATTGATTACTTTGTTAATATAAGATGAATTTTGCATCCCATAGGTTCTATGATGCCTTCTTGGCGCTTGCCAATAGGTCCTTTTCCTTTGTATCCCATTCGTTGCATGATCTGGAACCCATTTTTATATTGTTCTGTTGGTACGGCTACTTCTAGGGTAGCAGCTTTGATTTCTTCCTCATCCTTGTATAGCCAGCTAAGGATGTCTTTATCTTCTGATTCTTTAGCCGGTGTGCCTATTTGGATAAATTTACCATCAAACTTTGCAATGGGTTGTGTTGCCTGATGTCTTGATGTGTAAGGTTGCCCATAAGACCTTGGTGAAATTGGAAACTTAGAAAGACACAAGGGTTCAAAAGAGTACTCCCCCATGCCTTGGTCCTTTATTTTCATCCTTTTCTTGAATTTCATGGATAGGGACTTGAGTTCTTCTTGATGGTTGGATGATGAGGAAGCTTGGGCCTCCTTGTTGTGTGGAACCAGGCTATCTTGAGCTGCCCCCATAGCATTGCAGTACTGAAAAGGGTTAGTATTTGCAAATATTGAAACTTCATGTCCATTGTAGGGGAACTTGAGACATTGATGGTATGTGGAAGGTATTGCTTGCATTTCATGGATCCATGGACGACCCAATATTATATTGTATGTCAAGTCTATGTCCAAGACTTGGCACATTGTGTCTCTTTATACAGGACCTACCTGAATGGGTAGTATCACAGTTCCTTCGGATGATCTTTCTTCATCATTATAGGCTTTGATAGTTATTTTCTTTTTGGGATCAATAGCTTGCTCAGAGAAGCCCAATGCACGGATAAGCTTGAGGGTACATATATTGAGACCAGCTCCTCCATCTATTAATACTCTTTTTACCGATGTTTATAGACTAAGACCTTGATATGTAGTGGGGTGTTATACGGATGATTCAAGGAGACATCATCGTGTTCAGAAAAAGATATGTTGTGTGGCACCGTCATATGGGCCACCATGGCTTGGAATAGATCAATATCCATATCATTTGGAATGGTTGTTTCACCAAGAGCTTGCTCCAAGATATCCTTGTGTTTTGGTGAAAGTTTGAGCAACTCAAGTATAGATATCTGAGTGGGTGTTCTTTGTAGTTGGTCGACCAAGTTATATTGAGTTTTGGGGAGAGTTGTTGTTGTTGATGCATTCCCCTTAAAGACATATCTTTGATATCTTGTTGTCACATTTACTGACGCATGTTTTTGTTTGTCTTTGATTTTTATGACATTCACTTGATTGTCATATGTTGATATGTGATTGATAGTGTTTTCATATATGTGATTGATACGAGCTCCTTTATTGTTTTTTGACATTGATGCTCCTCCCTTGTCATAATTAGGAAGAGGATTTTTGAAAGCTTCATGGTCACCATTGGTTTTATGATCATTGACCGTTAAGTCTCCCTTGTCTATCATATCTTGAACTAGTTTCTTCAACCTCATGCAATCACTTGTTCTATGCCCCTTGTTTCGATGATAATCACATTATTGTGAGTCATTCCACCACGGTGGTTTCACTTGGGGTTCAAAGTTTCTTGTGGCTGGCAATGTGATGATCTTATTTGCCAATAGCTCTCGAAATGTTGATTCCAAGGTTTGTCCTAATGGTGTGTATATTCATTGATACGGGGAAGTGTTAGCATTGCCTCTTTGATTTGTGTTGTTCCCTAGGTTGTTGTTGTTGTTGCCTTGGTGATTGTTGTTTTTGTTTGACATTGAAGCTCCTTGTTTGGTATTTCATTGATAAGTGTTAGTGCCTTGATTAGAACTTCTTTGATCATTATTGGATGGTGGGTTGCCTGATAAAGTCAACACTAGTTGTTTAGACTTTACATTATTGGCATAGACTACCCCATCATTAACAACATTCTTGTTTCTTGTCCAAAATCTAGACTTATCTGAGTTATTTTTATTGTTTTGATTGCTAAAGGTGTTATTGTTTGACGAACTAACACCTTCTTTAAAGAAATTCAAGGTTCCTTTCTTGATGGAAGCTTCCTCTACTTGGATACCATTCTCTATTAATTTTGCCAAACATGGTATACATTGTAGTTTGAGATGATAACTCATTTCACTATTCAGATTATCTATGAATATTTCCATCTTTTCCTTTCCAGGCACATCTCGTGGGTATCTTGTGACAATGTGCCTCCATCGTTGTAGAAACACCATGAATGTTTCATTGTTCTTTTACTTCATATTGCATATGTAAAGCATGTTGATCGCATGTTGGATATTATAGGAGTACTGTGTTATGAATTTATTCACCAACTCATCAAATGATCTGATGGGAGGCATGAGTTTTGACAACCACTCCATTGTTTGCCCTCCCAAACTTCTTGGGAATAGTCTCATTAAGTATGTGTCGTTGTGAGAGAACTCCAAGCTCATAGTACAAAATTCTCGAATGTGATCACGAGGATCACTCTTACCATCGTATTTGTCATACTTTGGTATATCTAAATTTGGAGGAAAATGTACCATGTTTAATCTCCTATCAAAAGGATAAGGACAAATGTCATATAATGAGTATCTTACCATGGTTCCTTGTTGCATGTATTGCGTTTGTCTTTGAAGTGTTTAGAGTTGTTGTGTAAGAATAGCTAGGGGTGCATTGGTCCTTTGATGGGGAGCTTCCTCTTGTTCATTAAGATTGTCCTAATTGCAGTTATTGTCTTGTTCATGAGTGTTATCTTTCTCATGGGTGTGATCTTGGTTGTGTATGTTTTCTTGATCATACATTTCCTCTCTTTTCAGGTGTTCTTGATTTTGGGTATTGCATAGTTTCTCGCCCTTGTTCATGAAATTCTCTCATCCATATTCCTTAAATTTTTGTGTCAAAATCCTCAGGAATATTGACTCCTTTACTAGTTAGCATAAGGAGATATTTTTGCTTATCCAATTCTATAAGTCTTTCTACAAGTTTTTGGAAAGCAACATTCTCTTGACATTCTTGGAGAAGCTCTTCGGTGATTGTTGTTTCTTCCATATTTGCATATTCATCAAAAGGATTGGTCTTCCTTTGACTCATGCTTGATTCTGGTTATGAATCCTTCTTTTTGTTTTTCTAAGATCGAGTGACAGCGTGCATCAATATATCTCTACAGTAGTGAATTATTCTTCTTCTATTGGGGTTCTTGGTGGAGTTGGTGGCTCAGGTCAAGCTTCGTTGTAAGTGATAAGAAACTTTGGAAACAAGGTGGGGCTTCCTCCACTTTTAAGTCATTGATTGAATGTCGCTTTTTGAATGTAAGCCCTACTTCTCAAAGGCTCTTTGTCAAGTTCATTGGTTTTTCCTTAGAGATACAACCACATATGACGTAAGAAAACGCGATGCGATTTAAAGAGTTGATGGTTGATATAGAGAAATTTACTCGTCTTGATAAGTGCCTTAGAACTAGGTTGTCTCTTCTTCAACTTAGTCTTTTGATGAAGACTTCTTCTTCTCAAAATATGGGAAGTTGTCATACACAAATGATCAATGTTGATGTTGATGTTGGATATGGATACTTTGTTTTAGATACTCAAGTCTACTTGTCAAGTAAAGGTTTTTTTTGATTCGCCCTTACGACAAAGTTTGCCAAATGATACGAGTCAAGTTTCACGATGTAGAAACTTAATTTGACAACTTGAGATTTTAACTAGGTATTTTATTTTATAGAATTCGTTAGATGGTGGAACCTTTGATCACTATCTTGATACTCCTTAATCTTGTTGGATGAAATATGATCTCAAGATAGTTAAAGATTTGATATCTCTTTCTAAGGGTGCTTAGTTGGATTTGGAAATTTGTCACTTATGATCATTTTTTGCAATTTTTTCCTTTTTGTGTTGGATTTGTTAGAGGACCTAAAAGGGTATCTGAAACTATTGATGAAAATTTCACAAGGGGACTGGTTTGCTCTCTGTTTTTTGCCAATTTTGATAATGCACTAGAACAGAGCCCTGATGCACTAAAGGACGCCCCCAAAGTGCTACAGAATGATCTAAATGTGCTATGTTGCTTCTCAAATGAGCTATTTTCTATTTTTTGATAAGACAATTGTTGAATTGTTTATGTGCTAATATGTCCCTTTGAGGCGCTAATGTTTGGTGCAAATGCGCTATAATATATTTCAGATGCACTAGGTTGATGCTTATGTGTGTTACAAAGATGTTGACAAGCGCTATCTGAATTTTCACCAATATGATACTGATCATGCGCTAATTTAAGTGATGGAAGCACTAATTGTTGGTTGGAATGTGCTATCTGATGATCGATATGCACTACGATGTTGTTCCTACGCGCTAACTGTCCTAATAACTTTTATTTTGATGATTTTGTTGAGATGTTGAGAAATGATTTTTGTGCTTGATGGAATTTTTTTTGATAAAATGATTTGAAAATATAGCAGATAGAAGTAATAATAGTTTGTCTATGCTAAACAAAAAGTGTATGTTCTTTTGAGGATGTTTTCAAATCCCCTATATTTTCACTGGTTTGGATACAATAAAAGACATATCAGATAGACTCTTTGTTCAAAGTTCATTGACAATATCATAGCCCACTAGTCTAGATACTCCGTTAGCTCAAACAACCTTGTCACCCCCTAGGGGGCGCCCGTTTTTTTGCCTTTGTCTAGAATTTAACCCAAAGTGAATTGCTTTACAATTGAGTAGTTATCTTGGGAGATATATGGTGAGTGATCTTGGGGGCGGATTCTTCCCCACCCTTGCACTATGATATTGCCAATGTTTGGTAACTGACTTAGCTCAAAGTTTCTAATGCTAAGGTTTGTAATCAGGCTTTCATTCGGTCTTAAGTGATAAACTCCCTCAGGAGGCTTCCCAACCTTTAATAAAAAAGGCTTTATGTATCTTAAAGATACTGGGGGAAGGCTAATCACTGAGCAAAACTGTTGGAGGGGATTTTCATCAACCTCCACATTTGATTATAGTGGGTCGGAATACTTGGAGATAAAGTCATTTCCTACTTAGGTTGTTCCCCTCTCACCGACCTTAATGGAATCCTAAGGGCAACTCGGGAGGGCAGGCCTTATAAAGGATTTAATGCATGAAACTGAAAGAAAGCATAAAAGAGATGGTTCTGGCCTTTTGATCACCCATTGAAGGTGAGAGCATATACCTATCACCTCACAAACACAAAAGACAAGGATTATTTTTAAACCTTCATTGCAAAATTGTCTAAGCTAGATGGAGATGTTGCTTCAAGAAGACATGATGTTCTTTTTATCTGAATATAGTAATGTGTGAAGATAGAAAAAATTTTGAACTTAAAAAAATCCTTGTCAACCAAAGTAAATTTGTCAAATGAATAACAATGGTTTTGCAATCTTGAAAGCTCTTTTGAAATGAAGTGAAGTTTCTTTTTAAACTCCCAAATGAAAAATGAGGTTAATTTTAATCAACACCAAAAGAAAATGATGTTCAATTTTAACCCTTTGCAAAAATGGGAAATTTTGTTTTGTTCTTTTTAGAGCCCAAAGAAAGATGATCCTATCTTGCATAAAAGGAAAGATTTGATTTTGTTGTTCTTTTTAATCATTCAAGAAAGAAAGATGAAGTCTATTTTAGGCACCAAAAAGAAATGATGAATTTCTTTTTAAGCATCCAAAAGAAAGGTGAAATTCATTTTAAGCCTTTGCAATAAAAAAAAGTGAGTTCTTTTTACCAACTTATAAAAGAAAGTAAATAAAACTAATTAACTCCTCATTTTCCTGCACTAAAAAAATGTTAGAACCTGCACACAGTTAGTCAAAAATTTTCTGACTTTGTTACAAATTTTCTCTTTATCAGAGCTACGCGCTAAACTTTCGCACACATGCGCTAAAGTATGGTGCAGAAGCACTAAAAGAGAGCACATACGCGCTATTCTACTACCTGAATGCGCTAAAATAGTGCTCCTATACATTTGAATAAGAAGAAAGGGGTATGCACCAAAAAGATAACATAATGCACTAAGTTATGGTCTTTATGCGCTAAACAGTGCCATCCATGTGCTAAAGAAAGTCTCAGGCACGCTAGTTTGCAATTCTGACATGATTGTTGTCTTCTACCTGCACACAAAATGATGTTATTTTTGGGGACATGCCCCATGGTGGGCACCAAAGATGTACACAGGAAAACGTGGTGATCAAAACAAATAAATCGAGATCAAATGACCTACATACCAATGAGACTCTTAGTGCAAGTATAAACTAATTTAAACTAGTTTAACTTCCCAAGGGGTGTCCCATTGTTCTCTATCTCACAGAATCCCTAAAGTCAATGTTTTTCTCTCAGATCATTGAACAAATGACTTAGGAATGACAACTCCAAGAACGAGTGATATTGTGATCTATATGTACGAATGCATTCTAAGATCTATATGATATGTTAAAAGCTATGATGATTAAGCTAAGATGAAGATAGTGATATGATAAATATATTGCTAAATTATCCTAACATGATATACTAGCATGGATATACTATTGGTATGAAAATGAAATGCTTCTAAATGTTTATGATGATATTTTAACAAAGAGAGGCTAAAATGCTTAGTAAATTAGACTATAATGTAGATGCATGAAAACTTGGATCTTGGATAATGAAGAATGAGAGCTCTATTTATAGGGAAAATAGGGCAATGGAGGGTTAAGATTGAATAATCTTAATAATAGTTAGGATTGAAAGTTACTCAATCCATGTTTACAATTTTCACCAATGAAATGGTGACAATTGTCAACAAGAGGTGGCTTGAGAGGACATGAAAGAGGTATTAAATGCTTGAGAAGACATGAAGGTTACCTTAGGAGGTAAGGTTATGGTCAGGTTAGGGCCATCCAATGGATAAAGCCTTTACCCAAGGGGTAAACTCTTGTGCAAGGGTTAATAGGATAACCAAGGTTAAAGCCATGAGTGCTTGATGAGACCCTTGGGTTAGATGAGGGTTAAGTTAGAGAGAAAGTCTCTAACCATGAAAGGAGGGTTGAGTTAACCATTAATGGTTAAGAAGACTTTGGGGACAAATTTGTAAGAGTCCTTCCAAATTTGGGGGAACTTAACAAGTTAGCTTGTTGAAGAAATATAGCCTTAAATGCATTTAGAAGACTTCCCTCCAAATTTGAGAAGTAACCTCCTCAAACTTAGGGAAAGGACATGTTTAGAGGGATTAAAGATAATTAAGATAGTTTAGAAGAATCTAGAAGGCTCTAGAAGAGGATTAGGAGGCAAGTGAGAGATGTAGGAAAATACAAGTGGGGGGATTTAGGATTTTAATTAAAATAAAATATTTTATTTCAACTAAAATAAATGCAACTTGCATAAATACAAGTAGGGGGATTTTTATAAATAAATTAGATTTATTTATATGCAAGGGTTAATTTAATTAAAAGGAAGAGAGGAGAATTAATTAAATAAAGTGATTTATTTAATTAAAGGCTAGAAAAGGTTTAGGTGAATTTAATTGAATAAATTGAATAATTTATTTAATCAAATAGATGAAAATGAAGAAATTAATTAAATAGGATTTAATTAATAGGGGGATGGGGTTTAAATAAATATTAAATATTTATTTAAGAAAGTGGTTAGATTTATACGTCTATAGTTACAATTGAATTGGGTTTGGTTTTCAATTATGTTTAGGGTTAGCGTTTGAATTGGTTTAGTTTTCAATTATGTTTAAGATTAACATTCAATTCTATATAGTGTTAGGATTAAGATTTAATTTGGGTTAGGGTTAAGGTTAAATTTGGTTAAGGGTTAGGGTTAAGGTTCAATTTGGTTTAATGTTCGATTAGGTTTAGGGGTAGGATTTAATATGGTTTGGGGTTATGGTTTACTTTGATTTAGTGTTGGGTTTATTTTTCAATTTAGTTTATGGTTATAGTTCAATTTGGTTTAGTGTTAGAGTTAGGATTAGATATAAAATCAGAGTTAGGGTTGGTATTGAAACAATAACCTTAATTTAATAATGGTTATGATTGAATTGGGTTAAGTGTTCAATTATGTTTAGGGTTAGCATTAACTTTGGTTTAGTGTTAAATAGGTTTAAAGTTAAGATTATATTTTGTATAGTATTAGGGTTACAATTCAATTTTATTTAGGGTTAGGGTTAAATTTGGTTATGGGTTAGGGTTAAGGTTCAATTCAATTTTGTGTTAGTGTTTAGTTTGGTTTAGTCTTAAATAAGGTTAATAGTTAGCATTCAATTTGATCTAGAGTTTCAATTATGTTTAAAGTTAAGATTCAATTTTGTATAGTGTTAGGGTTGTGATTGAATTTGCTCTAGGGTTAGGGTTAAATTTGGTTATCAGTTAGGTTTAAGTTTCAATTCAGTTTTCTATTAGTATTTAGTTTGATTTAGTCTTTATTTAGGCTAAGGATTAGCATTCAATTTGATTTAGTGTTTTAATTATGTTTAAAGATAGGTTCAATTTTGTATCGTGTTAGGGTTATGATTCGATTTGGTTAGAGTTAGCGTTAAATTTGGTTAAGGGTTAGGGGTAAGGTTTAGTTTGGTTTAAAATGAATTATATATTGATTTAGGGTTAAGGTTAAATATGGTTAAGGGTTAGGGTTATATTTAGGGTTCAATTTGGTTTATGGTTACGCTTTAATTTGGTTTAGTGTTAGGGTTAGGATTAGATATTGATCTAAGGAAAAAAATTAGCCATAAGTAAGCTAGATTAACCAAGCTTACCACCAAAACTTGAATCTAACTAACTAAATCCTTAAGCACGTTGGAATTTAATCAAATCAACAAAGCACTAAATTGAAGCATCAAAACCCCTTTTTCTTCAATCCAATAGGCTTCCATTGCTCTGCTTCAACATCGTGTTGATGTGGCTCTCAGTATTTGTGCTGGAGTACTTGCATAAGTTAGAAACAATAATTCTGAAGATGGTGGTTAGTAAAATTAGGAGGAACTGAGCTGAATTTATAGATTCTCGAGGATGAGAATGGATGGTTGAGATTCATTCTGGAACAAAATTGATCAATGGTTGAGATTTCTTGCAACAAAATTGATTGAGAGTTTAACTCATTTGATTGATGAGTCAACTGGATTGATTGATCAGATGACTAAATTGATTAGTCAGTGAACTGAGTTGATTGATTTGTTAACTGAATTGATTACTCTATTCCAAAAAGTTGATTGAGAGTTGAAAAAGGTGATTGAGGAGTTAATTGAGTTAACTGCGGAGATGACTGAATAGATTGCTCAGTTGACTGAATTGATTGTTCAGTCAGACTAAAAGTCAGTGGGACTCGGAATTTCAACATGTGCTATAGGATTTTGAGATGAAATTCAATTTCATTTTTTTATTTCAATTTGAATTTAGGTTTTCGAAAAGTGAAATTGAAATGCACATTTATTGAAATTAATTTAGATTTGATGAAATTGACATTTGGGAGATTTTTGAATTTGAATATTTGAAAAGAATAGGTTAGTTAATTTAATTATTAGAAATTGAATTTTAATTAAATAATAAAGATTATTTAATTAAAGGTTTTAATCTTAATTAATTAAATAATAAATATTTAATTAATTCAAAGAAGTGGTTAAATGATTAATTAATTAAGATAGAATAGAAATAGAATAATTAGTAATTTTGGAGAAACATGGTGATTAGAATTAATTCAAAAGAATAAGAATTAGTTTAATTAAATAATTAAAGAACTATTTAATAAATAAGATGAATAATTAGTATGCAATTGATGAGACATTTTTAGATGTCTACATTTGCCCCTCTTTGAGACAATGGTGAAATGACGTTGTTTCAAAGGAAATAAAAAAAATCACACCTTAGTATGCCCCAGTGATGCTTAGGGTATAAATATGCCCCCTTGTAAAATTGGTCGAAAAATTATGAAATTGAGACCAATTTAACGATACCATGCTAGTGAGCAATAGTTTCCAATTTTGTGCGATTTGGAGTTCGTTTGATTGTCCTACAAGTGCATTGAAATTCAGGGGGACCATGACCGTTGGAGAGAGAAAAACCCTAAATTTTAGCTATAAATAGAAATTTGACCCCTTTGCTCATTTGCTTTCATTTGAGTTCATTGAGTTCTGTGCAATTTTTGAGCTTTCTTGCGTCATTTTGAGCATTATGGTTGGCTACAGAGCATGACTGTACTTGTCTAAGAGAGTAAGATTGTATCAAAGACCACTTGGCACTAGAGGCATGGTAAGTGTCCAAACATTTTCCCAATTTTTGCCTGATTTTGTCCAATTTTTCAAAAAAAATCCAGAGCTTAAAATTTTATCCATGTCACATTTGTATGTCGATAATGTCGCATTTGTTGGAAAATTTGATTTTTTTGAATATGCATGATTGATATTTTGGTGTGCGAACATAATATCTGACATTTTGATCACTTTTCTCTGCAAAAGACACTTGGTGTACTTTGTTGCAGATAGACTAGACCTAGTGGACTTGATCTTCATGGTGAGTTACCTCCTGAGGATATTGTTGTTGGCAATTGACACTCATTGGATTCATTTTGTGGTCATTAATGGCAACAAGATCATATGGAAGTCATATACCAGCATTGGAGTATCCAGGGTTACATCGACACCGGCACCGGCAACAAGTACTTCAAGGAAGCCGACATCAAGGAAGATTTATTTAGAAAATCATTTTATTTTTATTGTTGAGGCCAACATTGAATATCTTTTGTAATGCATTGTAAGCCGACATAAGGCATATTGTTTGTAATGGGTATATAGTTTAGTCTGCTATGTCATTTTGGTAAGGGTGTGATATAGGAGAATATAGCAGAATTGTATAATGCGAAGTATATGTATGTAGATCATTTGTATGTGAATGTTATATCATGCAATGATCTGTAGATAGTTTGGAAAGCATTCTTGGAGGAGAAGAGATGTCGGCAGTAGTGTTCAGGGTTTATGAACCAGTACAAAGCAGAGCTAGAATCAGAACTCTATTTGGCATAGCAGATGCATTCTTGAGTTCATTTTCAGTGTTTTACTTCAGCAGAAGCTTGTAGTCAGTGAGACTCTTTAGTGATGAGCAGTGTGCTCTAGGAAGTGTGCCTTCCTGCATGTGTAGGCCCCCATTATATGTAATATCCTTTCATATGGCCAATGAACTGATATTGTGGGTCACAAATCCCACCGTGGTTTTTCCTCTTTAAGGTTTTCCACATATAAATTATATGTGTTATGGTGTTCATTCATGTGGATGGTTTGTTTGCTTCAAGTTATATGTTTATTTTTTTACCGGTTTATATGTGTATGGTATAAAAGAATAAAATCTTATCTTACTGGCAGAACATTGATCCCCCCCCCCCCTCTCAATGTTCTTGGATCCCAAAAATTGGTATCAAAGCCTAGTACCTCGGAAGAAGTTTAACCGCTTGAGGATGATCCTAGAACCGAAATCTTTGATCATGGCTATGGAAAAGCAACTTGAGATGGCTCTTGAGGATTATGATGTTGAAAGGATGAAGAACTTGAAATTGCAAGATGAATTGAATTTTGCAAATGAATTCATTCTTATCCTACAAGAAAGGTTATCATCTGCTCAAGCCAAGAGAAAGGAACTTTTGGAAAACCCAGATGATGAGGAGAAGAATGCACGTAAGGAACAATGTCAAAAACTAAGTCAAGCAAACATGCTCATGAAGAATGAAATGCAAGACCTAACTATGAGGTTATCAAAAGATATTGAGGACAGAAAGAAGAAGGAAGATAATCTTGTTATATCTCTGAAGATCAAATTTGATGAATGTGGTAGATTGACTCAAGAGAATAATCTATTGAGAACTGATTTGGCACGCTCCCTGAACAATGAACAAGAACTTGAAAGACAAATAACTACTTTGAGAGATGATCTGAGTACTGCAAGTGATTATAAAGAAAAATTCAGAATTAGTGTTGCACAGTTGGATGAATTATTGGAAAGACAAAGGCAGATTGATTATTCTAGAGGACTTGGATTTATACAAGGTGAAAGCTCAGGTACTGCAAATGAAGATCAGACAACCGGTATGAAGAACTCATCAGACCAAAGGAAACCGATAAGGCAATCTAATGCTTATAAATTCAATGGTAGATGTTTTGTTTGCAATAAATTTGGGCATATGGCTAAACAATGTAGAAATAAAGCAAATCAAAACTACAGTTATGTTCCCAGTCAATGCACAAATTGCAAGAAATATGGTCATAGATCAGAAGATTGCAGAATGAATGTTAAATGTCATGCATGTGGAAAGTTTGGACATTTTGCTAATCATTGTAGGTCAAGGAATGACACCGGATATGTTAAAGCAATTCAAAAGAACAATGTTACATGTTATGCATGTAACAAAATAGGTCATATTGCTAAGTACTACAGAAGCAAGACTCAACCGATCAACAATGATAAAGATAACGAGAAAGGAAAGTAGAAGGTAGATGAAATACAACAAGATCACAACAAGAGATGGGTTAGAAAGTCTAAAGAACCAAGTGGAAATGCAACACCAGTAACTCCATCGGTAGAACAGAGCATTCCTGCACTGGCAGGAAATTCCACTGATAACTGGGGCATAGGCCTTAGGGGTTGGCAAATTCATTGCAAATATTGCTTATTCCCCTAGAGGAGATCGGAAGAGATCTGGAAAGTTGAGTTCATCATTGTTAAAGGTTCACCCGACATAAGACTATGAAACCAACATCCGGTAGGGTACATCGCGAAGCATTTATGACAGAAAAAGATTAGGGTTTTATTCACTGATAAAAGGGGAAAGTGAATTCATTTTCACTCACCCTGCATTTAGAGTGAAGTAAAGGCGAATTTTAGGCGAATTAAGAGCAAGCAAAGGCATTTTGAAAGGATTTTGAGCAGTTATCTAAGAAGAACTAAATCTTCCACCGACGTTCACTTTCAGGTATTCTTCAAAAATGGCTTCTAGATCTTCAACTCCTACTTTTATTGCAAATCCAACCATTGTTGAAGTTAAGGATAGGTCGAGGCTCGTATTCAAGGAGGTTCCTCTGATTGCTAAGAAAGAAGACTCTGTGGGAGAATTTTCTAGGGTTCCCGATGGTGTGATGTATGTTGAAGATGTGAGGGCATACATTCACTGCACCCTGGAGGATCTAGGCATAGAGGAAATTAAAAGAATGTATCAATCCGTGATACTAGGCAGCTCCGAAACCATCAAGCCAAAATACAAAGCAATTGAGGACCTAGGGTTAACTGGTATTGTGTACATACTAGAATTCATCTGGCTAGATTAGCCTTGCATTATCACCAAGGAGGCTATTCAAGCAGTCACCGGCTTACCCAAAGTCGAACAAGAACCTGACAAGAAAATTTCCAACACTGAGGTTGAGAAACTCACTGGTGCAATTCCTAATAATAGATCAATGAGGACCAGCACAATCACCGACACTGATGTGAAATTTGCAAGCATGATAATAGGTTATAAGGTAACTCAATCTAATCGATTGAATTTTGTTGCTAGTTCTTTCATTCATGTTGCATATCAGATGCTGAGGAATAATACAAAATATGATTTATGTGAATGGTTGAGGAGTGAATTGATGTTGAACCTTGGAAATATCAAGGGAGTTAAGAAAGGAACTTTTAGATATGAAAATTTGATTGCTTGTTTAATGTTTTACTTCCTGAATGAGCTACCTAGTATAGGGAATAAGCGTTGGGCTCATGACATACCAATAGGTATGCAAATCAAGGAAGAAATCACCAGTCTTGGTACCAAAAGAGATGAGAAACTTTGGGGTTATTTTAAAATATTCCAAGAAAACATGAAGTATAGGGAGAGGTAATCAAAGAACATTGTGGAAAAGTACTTCACTGATATCTGTTTCATGGTGAAGACCGATGAAACCCTCATGGAAGTAGTTGAACCAAGGACCATATGGGTTACAAAACTTGGATATGAGGTGGATGATAACATTCTGGACCTCTATGCAAAATTTTTGCTAGATGCCCCATTGGATGACAAAATAAAGCATTTTGGCATGGCAGAAGAGAAGGCCCTTGAACTCAAAACTGGCTTCAAGAGGAAGAGAAGAGATAAGAAAATAGACAAGATGTCTGCATATATACAAGATGTAATTCATAAGATAGACACTCAACTAGGTTCTAGATCCAAATCGGTAGTTGAACCGGCAATGGCTAGTACTACAGAAGTAAAGAAACCTGAAGCTTACGTTTCTACCATCACTTCTAATTCTGACCTTGAGGACAATGAACCTCTTGCTTTTAGAAGGGTACAAAAGAAGAAAGTAGATCAACCACCAGTAGAGCAGAAGAAGGTGGAGCCTAGGAGGAGACTTGTTAGAAAGGCAACTAAACCTACTACACTGCCACCTCTGGCAAGTAAGCCTATACAAAAGAGAAAACCAGTTACATCTACTCCGACAGCCACAAGCAAAAAGAAGAAGAGTGATGATACTAAGCCTGGTAAGACCAAAATGACCTGTGCTGAATTAATTGATGAAATTAAAAAAGATGGAATGATAAAAAAATGTATCCATTTATTATGAAGATTTAGAGGATGATAAGCAAAATGAGGTTCAAGAGGCAATTTTGTTATACATGGATATCTATAAGAAAGCCTTAGTAGAAATTTTGAAGGAAATTCCTCTATCACTATATAATAAATTAGATGCTAGAAGGCTTGATGCAATCAAGAGGGATAGAGAAATTAAGGAAGTAGAACTTTTGGAAATGTGTGGTTCAATAAACAACAAGGAAATGAAAAGATGCATAGATGTTGCAAACAAAATAGTAATTAGTAGCAAACCCCAACAAATAAGCCTAATGATGGGCAGAGTAAATGAGGTAGTAAATGAAACCAAAGATGGTTGGACCAAATTCTTCTAGAAGAATCCAGATTTTCTTACATCTCATGAATAATTTGTTAAAGCAACCACTTCCACCATCCCAAACAGATTTAAAGGGAAAGGTATTTTGGATAGTTCAACTCTAATTTTGACTAAACCAGCAATAACTATAGTTATAAAGACACAACCGACAGTAAAGGAAAGTGTATAGTTTGTACCGGCACAAACTATTTTTGAGCAAGGCAATGTACAGGACACTGTGAATATTGTGGATAATACTCCACCGATAGTAATTGACACTGCACCAAGTGGCGAAGCCACCAGTGCTAAAGAAGATAAGGTAAAGGGAATTGAGTCTACATCAACAGTTCATATTGATTCCCCGACAAAGGTTTTGGAAATTGACACTTCTCAAGTTGAGAAGAAACCAGTCGCTGAGATGAGTCCAACTGAGTTAATGATGATGGCTACTCATAAACTATTAAAGCAAGGATCTGTAGATAAGGGAATAGTAGATCAATCAGTTACAGTGTTACATAAATTAATCCTTGATTGTCAGATTGAGAATGAAGCAAGCCCTTCTGGAAAGCTTAAGGCACTAACTAAGTATATATCTAACAATTTTCAATCACTGCAGCAGATATCAGACCGACAGGCATTAGAAAGATTTACTGTGGCTAAGAAAGCCGCCTTTGACAAGATCATTGAAACAGAGAAAAATAAAATTGAAGCTAAACTCATTTTTATTGAGAATTGTTTGAAACAATGTACAAATATCTACAGGGTCTATTGTAACATAGAAACTCTTACAACAAATGTAGACAACAGATTAAAGGAATTACATGTTAAGGTTGCAAATATTGCTAATTCTTTTGATGGATTAACCGCACTGACTACATCTGTTGATGGACAAATTTTGTCCTTACAAAACCAATTTTTTGCTTTTGAGAAGGAGAGAGATAAAATCATTCGGAGAGTAAGGAGTCTTAGAGGATTGGTGAGTCCCAAATTGGATTCACTGGGTGTACATAAAAGAGAGTGTATGGACATTATTGCTAAACCCACACCGATAGAAGTCAAAGAGAAGGAAACGCTGGCACACTTACTAAGTGGACTAGCATCCATATCTGAAACTTTCAAAACCAGCTAGGATACATACCTACAGTTGTTGGACAAGGCTTACCTAGAAATTTTGAAGTTAGTCAAGCTCCAATAAAACAAACAGTATTTATTCATTCTTTTGCTTTGAATTCTTTCAATTCTTTCACCAGTCTTTGACATTGATGCCAAAGGGGGAGTGTATATATGTGAAAAATATTAGATAGGTACATAGGGGAAAGACATCAGAATATCAGAAGGAGTGTATTTCTCGGGGGGAGTATATTTTCAGTTGAACCGACAGGGAATCAATTTTTCACATGAGTGTTGCCATCAATGCCAAAGGGGGATATTGTTGGCAATTGACACTCATCGGAATCATTTTTTTGCCATTGATGGCAACAAGATCAGATGGAAGTCATATACTGACATTAGGAGGCATTTACTGATAGACATCGGCATTGGAGTATCTAGGGCTACATCGGCACTGACACCGGCACTGGCACCGACAACAAGTACTTCAAGGAAGCCGACATCAAGGAAGATTTATTTAAAAAATCATTTTGTAATTATTGTCGAGGCCGACATTGAATATCTTTTGTAATGCATTAGAAGCTGGCATAAGGCATATTGTTTGTAATGGGTATATAGGTCAGTCTGCTAGGTCATTTTGATAGGGGTGTGACATAGGAGAATATAGCAGAACTGTATAATGTGAAGTATATGTATGTAGATCATTTGTATGTGAATGTTATATCATGCAATGATCTGTAGATAGTTTGGAAAGAATTCTTGGAGGAGAAGAGATATCAGTAGTAGTGTTCAGGGTTTATGAACCTATATAGAGCAGAGCTAGAATCAAAACTCTATTTGGCATAGCAGATGCATTCTTGAGTTCATTTTTAGTGTTTTACATCAGCAGAAGCTTGTAGTTAGTGAGACTCTTTAGTGATGAGCAGTGTGCCTTCCTGCATGTGTAGGCCCCCATTATATGTAATATCCTTTCATATGGCTAGTGAACTGATATTATGGGTCACAAATCCCACCGTGGTTTTTCCTCTTTGAGGTTTTCCATGTATAAATTCTATGTGTTATGGTGTTCATTCATGTGGATGGTTTATTTGCTTCAAGTTATATGTTTATTTGTTTACTGATTTATGTGTATGGTATAAAAGAATAAAATCTTATCTTACCAACAAAACACTAATTCACCCTCCCCCCCTCTCAGTGTTCTTAGATCCCAACAATTGCTCTTATTAGACATCTGGTTTTATATCATGTGCTTAATCTTCCTGAGGTTACAACCAATAGGGCCTTGATCACTGCTTTAGTTGAGCGGTGTCACTTTGAGATGTACTTGTTTCAACTTCCCACTGGTGAGGCCTCGATTACATTGGGGGATGTATAGCATATTCTACACATTCTGATACATGGTGAGTGAGTGGTGTATGATCATAGGGCCAGGATTAGAGGATTGTGTCAACTCTTTGAGTGTGAGGAGCAAGATATTCCTTTGAGCGGATGATATGAGATTTCATGGACTCGGCTAGAGGAGGCATATGATAATTTGACAGTTTTATTATGCAGTCTCATAGGAGGGCTTTTGATACCTGACATGAGATGTCATGGATTTCCTGTTGGATGGGGCCAGGTTATATATGGGACGATCGTCGAGAGATGGGTATATGCATGGGCTCCTTGTATACTTGCTATGTTATACTATAAGATGCATGGGATAGTTTATTTGACATACAAACCTATTAGTTGCGACATTACTTTGCTCCAGGTGTGGGTTTGGGAGCATATTGCTATATCCAACTAGTTGTTCATGTTGCACTTCAGGTAGAGGAGCCATATGCGTACAAGTATACTCCAGGGATTAGACACAGGTGTTTGAGGAACATTATGTACTGAAGACTCTAGATCAATGTTCTATAACACTTTATTTGGAGACCTTATTTGGATTGCCCCAGTTAGGCAGATGATGTTCAACACTTTCCTTTCTGCAGACAATAAAGATATCTTATTGGTAGGATTGTTGACACATAGAGGATCATAGAGTTACACCTCCCAGGACAAGTTCTTAGATAGTTCAGAGAGATTCAAGGTGTGCCAATTGTGATAGCTTACTTTTCTCAGGTGGCTTGTGAGGTTTTTGATTGGGTTGTATGCATACAACCTCATGTTGCAGCTATTGAGTTTGATTCACCTAGGGCAGTGCAGTGGGGTTGGGCAGCCGAGGTGGCAGTTCTAGGGATGACACCATAGTATGACGCATGGTGGTTGAGACATAGGCCTATATCGTTGACAGATATGATCATGTCGATCACTCCTCAATAGATACAACACCAAAGACGGCAAAGGGGAGATGACAGGGGAGACCGAGGGGATGGAGGAGGTGGAGATGGAGGGAGAGGAGCAGTTGTGTCTATTGATACTACATGAGGAGAGGAGGAGGATGAGGAGGGAGAGGAGGAGGAGGAGGTAGACATTGGTGGTGACACCAGTTTCAATAGCAGCAAGGGTGATTATGATTCTTCCTAAAGATCATCGAGTAGTGAGGGAGATGAGATCTCTCGGGATGCTAATATGCTTGAGCTTGAGGACGTACCTACTATAGAGGTAGGTAGATAGGAAGAGATGGATGATGACGAGGATGATCTACAGCTCCTTAGAGTGTGGATCTGAAGCCTGGAGGATGCTCTAACTGTAGAGGAGCAAAGATGGATAGATGATTGGGCCTTAGTCCAACAGGAGCAACATGCGTGGATTCAGGAGAGAGACCATCTCCAGAGGGAGCAGGATGATGTCGTACAGAGGGCTAGATTGGTGTTGGATGACTATGATCAACAGTTTGGTCTAGGTACAGACATATGGACACAGGCTAACAGACTTTTTGATGTTGCCCAGGAGGCCTTATATTATAGACATATTTATGAGAGAGTAGTTCTTGAGGGTAAGAGATCACCTAGCTATCATGAGTACATGTCTCGAAGTGGATCTAGTATATCTTCATCTTAGAGGACTAGCAGACAAGGATTGAACCCCTCCATTCTAGGTATAACGCCAAGGGTCGAGGTACATGTGATAGTCAAAAGCATAGTTATCCTTGACTTTTATTTTTGCATAGGATACTTGTCGAATGAATGTACCAACACAGATACCCAAAGGTACTATTGCCCAAGAACTTTATCGGTTCACACCACAAACAACAAACAAAGAAAAAGATCATGCCTATCACAACTCCTCCAGTCACTTGAGGACATCCTTGAGTAGTATAGGAACATAATCCATCCAAATGATACAAGATAAAGACTAACTTGGAAAAAATCCAATAGCCATGTTGATATGTGCCTTCCTTTTGAGTGCTTGATGTGATGGTTGATAATGTCTGGTTTTAGAGATTTGAATACCCCATGTAAGACCAATTTGTCTAGTTTCAAGTGTGCCATTCCCTATTTAAGACAAGTTGATTGATTGATAGGGTTGGTTGACTTGATTGATAAGATAATTTGATCGGTTTGCTTGCAGATGTTGATAAGGTAGTTTTATCCTTTTGTTAACTTCATGTGAAGTGTTTGTTGGATATCTACTAGGGTGTTTGATTTCTTGTGAGACATTTTATTGCAAGTTTTTGGTTGTTTTTCAATTTTTAGTTCTTTTTTTTAAAGAGCTTTTTCAATGTTTTTTTATTTTTTTCAGGATCATTTTTTGATGTTTTTGGTATTTTTTTCAGGACTTTTTCTGATTTTTATGGATATTTTCAGAACATTATTTGATTTTTTAGGTTTTTTTTAAGGAAATTTTGTTATTTTTATGGATTTTTCATGGTATTATTTGATTTTTAGGGTTTTTTCAAGACATTTTTTTTCTTTTTAGGGTTTTTTTAGGACATTATTTGATTTTTAGGATTTTTTCATTATGCCCCTAATATGCAGACTGGTTATGATGCACATGAGGACAATTTTGATATGAAAATATGATTATGCAATATGCAAGATGAAAATTCAATCTCTTATTTGAACAAGGGAAATTATGTTTGTCTACCACTTTGTCATACACCAATTGAATTAAAGGCACAAAATATTTCAAAGATACAAGTTCAATGCGTTCTCATCAAACCTTTGACCCTCCAAATTAACACATCGAGTAACTAGGCTTTATAAACGGATACGTGAAAAAATTCCCTACTAAATCTTGAAACTTTTGTTCATCGTTTGCTTATGTGTGTGCGATTGGATTTATTTTGACCCTTGTAATCATTAGAGACCCTTAGAATCCTATATGACTAGCTACATAAGTTATTCTGACTTCAAAAGCATCCTGGATAGAGCCTCACTACCAGTTGGACATCTATAGCCCTGACGAGGCTATCATTGTAATCTCTTGAATATTGCTCCATTTCCAACAAGCATCTATAGCCCTAATGGAGTTATCTGCATGTTCCCATTGCTAAGATTTTAATTGCACTTTTTGCATTATAATTCTTGTATGCTTTCTTTTGCCCTTTTGCTTTGATATTTGATATGTAAATTGGTATAGATATTTTTCTTTTACATTCTTGTATTGGCCTGTAAGTAATAAAACTTACATGGGTGTGACAATCACAACGACGTTGAAGTAGAATTTTGGATTTTTCACTAGCCATATGATCAACTAGGTATCTATAATGATTTATAGAAAATGATTAATATGTAAGATATAAAAATTGATAGACTTTGGGCAACAAGGCCAAATAGTGAAACCTACACCCAACCATAGACAAAGTTTAGTTACAAGGTGGTGTTGAATATTGTTGGTTAATAGATTTGTCCTTCTTAAATACCTTTCAAAAATGACTCCCAAATGCCCAAATTGAAAGACAAAAACAAGAACCAACAGTTGTGTCACTTGCAATGGTGACTGCAAGTGCTCTCTGAATTTTGATATGAAGGTACAACTCCCTTCATTGGATAAAAATATATATTTTCTGAATATGCTTTTAACCAGAAAGCAATAAAGGAAAATAACATCTTCTCATAGCCATGACACAAATGCGAATAGCAGATTTATAATGAAGTGAATGAAGATAAGTAAAACACGGTTTAATTACCCACACCCAAGAAAATACCCTTTCCAATAGAATCAAAATTCCTTGAACTCTGATCGAGTATCTCTGATGCCTCAAAGGACAAGGGGGATAAGAAAACCCAGGCAAAGAGCTAACAACAGATTTCTTTCCAACATACAAATTATTTCTGAAATCAAAGTTTTAGAATCAAATGCATATACATAGTTTGATGTAACAGAAAAGGCAATGAAAGGTAATTACAAGAGAAACAAAGCTCATTGTAATCAAAAGAAAATATTGATAAATGCATAGATCAACAAAATCTTCTGCATTCCATCAATGCCAAAATGTGAGCTCACAGACTCAACACTTCTAAAAAATAAAACTGTGCAGTCCAGAAAACAATGTTGCCCCCTCTTTTTTATAGTAGAAAAAAAAAAAAAAGTCTTGCTCTTTTATTTCATTACATATATATAGCTTCTTTTTTCTAAAGAGACTTTCAGTTATCAATAATTGATTCTTGAAAAGTTTATTAATTAATCTTTTCTTTTATCTTTTATCTTCTTCCTGATAACTCTTATTTTTTTAGCTTCAAATTTTTTATCCTCCATTCCTTTCTAAGAAATATTTGTAGAAAATTTAAATTAAACACATCTAACTATGTGTTGACATGTGGACATATTTTTTTATATCTCCCGGATAAATTATTATCTAGATCTCCATTTCAAAAGAGTCCCCACCGTGAGCTTCTCATAATAATCTTTTTATCAGAATTTTTTATAGACCCGTACTCAGAGATCAAAAAATTTTGAACGCAATAATATTTTGCCAATCTCTCCAATGAGGATTTAGAAAACTAGGGGATTTAGAAAACTAGGTTTTCTAAAACATATCAAAAATTCAATGCGATCCAATGATTGAATTGATAATTATGCCCCTCGCACATAGACTAATTTTTACACTCTGAACCTGCATCTGTTTAATCTGATGAATCTCTGAACTCTAAATTTGAACCTCTGAAATTGAACTTGCGAACCTTGAACTTGCGGGGTTCAATCAGAAGGTTCAAAATTACAGAATTTGCCCACAATATGCTTCATTTATCACTTTGTCTTCATATTTAGCTGTGCCTTGAACCTTTGAACCTTGAACCTTGAACCAAAGAAGGTTCAAAGTTCAAGTTCAATGACCAAAAAATACAAAGACCTTACACTCATAAAACTAAAGTTGTGATACAACCCGCTTCGGTTGAACTCGAACTTGGAACCCAAACTTTGAACTTTTGAAATTGGTTCAATGGTTCAGTGTTAAACCTAAGGCATGACATTATTCCTTTGGGCTTCCATAGAAAAACTTTCATAACTTTTTACTGAGGGCTTCGTTTCTTGTGAAATTTTAACTGTATAATTAGTAAGCCAAGTAGAGCATAACCCATAACTCATTTTTTAATAGGACACATAAGACATGGGATTTAATTGTTTGGGCATATGAGTAACCCAAAAATAAAAGCACTAAAATCTCCCAACCGACATGGAGTTTGGCCATTAAAAATGGGTCATTTTGGAGAAAATGAGGTTAAAATTATCTCTACAAAAGGATTTTGTGTCATCTTTCGCATAATTTGAAAAATAATGATTTTTTTTTTTTGTGATTGGCAAGTAGGGGGTGTTCGTGAGGGTCCTTGAAAGTTTGAACAAAGTTGACCAACACTTTCAACATTAAAACATTTTCAATAGATGGTTTTTAGCTGATTATGAGGCTTTAGGCATGAGCAAAAATATAGGGGTAACAAATATGAATGACCCAAGTCCTTCAAAAACTTCATGCATAAGTATCTAAGAAATAAGATGACCCTCACTCCTCTTTGAGTACAAACAAGTGATGAACTAAGACAATCTCCTTTCCTTTTATGTAATTATATATGAATGTGGAGCCTATACGCTATAACATTTGTGAATATGATGTAAATTTGAAAATAAACTACATGCAATGCAATGCTAGAGAAATGATATGCAAATGCAGAAAATAAAACCTAAACTAACCCAACCCTTAGATGTAGTATCATTTAAGGTGCTTTTTGTTCATAGGATTAGGGAGTGGATCTCCCTTCATCATGGATAAGTTATATGGTCCATTACCAATGACCCATGTTATTATGAAAGGACCCAACCAGTTAGGTTCAAACTTCCCTGGCTTTTCACGCTCCGCTAGGTTCCTCTGATTCTCTTTGAGGACCAAATCTCCCACCTCAAAGTGTCTTGGCCTTACTCTTTTGTTATAGCTCTTTTTTAGTCTATTTTGATAGCCTTGTGGGTGATTTAGTGCGCTTTGTCGCTTCTCATCTAGCATTTCTAGCTCTTGGATCCTGACAACTCTATAGTCTTCCTCTGGTATAATGCCTTTTAGGGAGACTCTGAGAGATGACAATTTTACCTCAATAGAAAAAATAGCTTCAGTACCATAGACCAATGAGCATGGGGTGGCACCTATGGTTGCCCGCACACTTAATCTATAATCCCAGAGCACATGATTTAATTGGAGGTGCTAGTCCCTCCCTGCTTCATTGACAACTTTCTTTAAAATTTTCAATATTATTTTGTTAGTCGCCTCTGCTTGACCATTACTTTAGGGGGAATATGGGGTTGCAAATCGATGCTGAATCTGAAATTGGTCACATAGTTCACGTACCTCTTGGTTTTTGAATGGATGCCCATTATCAGTTACTATGCACATTGGGACTCCATATTGACAGATAATATAATTAAGAAGGAACTTTGCTATCTACTTTCTAGTGGTATAGGTTAGAGGGATTGCCTCCACCCACATGGTAAAACATTCAATAGTTGTGAGGATGAATTTATGTCCATTAGAGGATGTAGGATTTATCTTTCCCACAAGGTCTAGTCCCCACTATGAAAATGGACAAGGTGATGTTATTGGTTGTAGATCTTGAGTGGGTGCATGTATTAGGTCTCCATGTAACTGGCATTGTCTGCACTTTTTCACATATTTATAGGCGTCCTTTTCCATGGTTGGCCAGTAAGATCTAGTTCTTAGTAATTTATTTGCCAATACAGGGCCACTAGAACGTGCACCGCATATTCCATCATGTACTTCTTGTAAAGCTAATTGTGCTTCTTCGGCATTCAAAAATCGAAGAAGAGTCTCATCAAAGATTTTTTCTATACAAAGTATCAACAATGATAATATTTCTAGATGCCTGACATATGAGAGTTTTTCTTTAATTTCTAGATAGGTCAGGAGACATGTATTGGTCATGCAAATATGCATATATTTCCTTGTACCATGGTGACTTTGGGCCTACTATCATACATACATACTCAGAAGAAGGGATCTCATATGTTGGTACTATTAGGTGTTCTACTATGAACTCAAATTGAGTTTCTTATTTGGCATATCCAAAAGGGACCCTACGATTGCCATAGGCTGCTTTGTTTTGTTGTCTAGGAATTTTCTCAAAGGTTATATGACTGAAGTGTTGTTTAAGTTCTTCAATCATTTGTTTATAGGGCATTAGTTTGTCATCCTTAGTATTGTAATCATCATTGACTTGATTAACAATGAGCTGTGAATCTCCATAGACATTTAATTTTGCTATCTTCCATTGAATGGTCGTACGGAGCCCTATGATGAGAGCTTCGTATTCAACTATGTTGTATGTGCATGGAAATCTTATTTTATAAGATTTTGGAATTGAGTCACCTTGTGGGGTGATAAATAGGATATTGGCACATGCGCTATGATTTATGTAAGAACCATCAAAATACAACTTCCAAGGTATTGAGGTTGTTATGGTGAACACAGATTCATCAGGGAAATCTTCTAGGAGTGGGTGATCATCTTATATAGGAGCTTCTGCCAACTAATCTACAATGATTTGTCCTTTAATAACCTTTCTATCTACATATTTGATGTCAAACTCACTCAATATCATGGCCCACTTGGTCAATCTTCTTGTTAATGCATCTTTGCTCAAAAGGTACTTAGGAGGATCAAAGCATGCTATGAGTTTGATCTTGTGACTCAACATGTAGTGTCTAAGCTTTCGGGATGCAAACATCACTGCCAAATATACTCTCTATGGGTGAATAATTAAGCTCATATCCAAGTAACGTTTGGATGATATAATAGATGACTCTTTCTCTCCCTTGATCATCATGTTGTGCTAATAGAGCTCCTAAAGAAGAACTAGTTGCTGATATATACAAAAGTAAAGGTTTACTCGGTGTTGGTGGAACTAACACCGATGTTGAGAAGAGGTAATCCTTTAATGTCTGGAATGCTTCCTAATATTATTCTATCCATTTGAAGGTGATGCCTTTCTTCAAAATATGTTGAAATGGTTGACACTTTTTCTGCCAATCGTGCTATAAAGTGCTTGATGGATTGTAATCTTCCCAACAAACTTCTTAATTGCTTAAGTGTGGATGGTGGTGGCATCTCTAATATAGCTTTGAATTTTGTAGTATCTACCTCAATACCTCTATTGGATACAATGAATCCCAAGATTTTACCAGGCATCATGGTGAAGACACATTTTTTGGGTTGAGTCAGACATTGTATTGTTCAATCCTATTAAAGATTTTGGCTAGAACATTGGGATGATCATCTCTGGTTTTTTATTTTTCCAACAAGTCGTCTACATAATCTTCCATGATATCATGTATCATGTCATGGAATAGGGTGGTCATTGCTCTTTGATAAGTGGCGCCAACGTTCTTTAGACTAAATGGCATCACATTCCAATAGTATATTTCCCAAGGGAAAATGAAAGTTGTTTTATGTTGGTCTTTTGGTGCAATCCTAATTTGATTATAGCCAGAAAAATAGTCCATGAGTGAAATATTTTCATGTCCGACAATTAAATCCATAATTATATCTATGTTGGGGAGTGGGAAGTCATCTTTAGGACAAGCCTTGTTCATGTCCCTAAAGTCAGTGCAGAATCTTATAGCTCCAGTAGATAATGTGGAAATGAATCTAAGACTTAGGATAACGATAACTATGCAAAGCTAGTCTAAAATGATTTGGATATGATGTGGAAATGATTATAAGACTTAAGATAATGACAACTATGCAAAGTTGGTCTAAGATGATACCTATGAAAGGTTGAAACATTTTAGATCTCCCATGTTTTGAAGTTAGGAGGTTGGAATGTTTGAAATTGTGTGGATTTTTTAATGTCTTAGATTTTGGACAAGGTTTTGAGTTTGCAATGTTTGAAGTTTCTATTTTTGAATGGAAATGTTTATCACAAACACTCACATAAAACACATTAAATAGAATGGCTACTTGGTTGCTTGACTCTGAAACAAAATCAAAGTAATAACTGAATGGGGCCTAGATTAGCCCATGTTTAACATTACTAGTTTCAACAATTGAAGACACTTGAAAGCATATACAACTTAGGTTGGAAAGTGGATACTACTCATTGAGGCCCTTGATACATATAAATAACACATACAAAGTGGATATGCAGAGATCTAGTGGTACTAGCTACCCCACCATGACACGAGGACACCAGATCTCATTCCTTGAAGGTACATGAGGGGTATCATGGTTCACATCCCCTGAATCGGTGAGCATGGGATTTTGGCTTTCTACGACAAATTGATTCTTAGTTAATCTTTGAGGAACAAAGCCACATAATAGATACACAAATCAAGCTACTTAAAGCTCTTACAACCCTTATAAGAAGATCTGAATTTAGATTGCACTCTGTTCGTATGGACCTTTTGGAAAAGCCTTTTATATAGTAGCCCAAAGAGATACCACTCAAAACCCACTATGAGGTGATGAAATCCCTAAAGGTGTTTCAATTTTTGAAATACACTATGAGGTGATGAAATCCCCAAAGATATTTTACTAATAAAATAAAAATTGGGTGGCGCTAACACTTTTCTCTTTAACCCAAGATCTTGAAGGCAAGGGGAGAGGATACTTAGTGCAACTGTGGATCCACACTACACAATGTAAGTGCACAAGACATGAAAAAAAAACGTTCATTCCATTATGAAGATAAAATATTCTCTAATCTAGAAAAAACAAACACGTAATTTGTTTGGAGTTATGAATCTTCATCAAATGTCCTGCACCAAATTAATTAGTAGTTTACAACTTTTCATTCAATCTTCATCCTATGATTTGCAAGGTGTTACACAGATCATCAGTAACCAAAAAAACTCTATGCTAATCAAAATCAGAAACTTTGCAAAAATGACTGACAAACCCAAAATAGAAATCAATCTTTACCAATCAACTGCGCATAACAGAGGCTCAACTACATTGAACAAAGGGTCAATTGCATGGAATAGGGCTTCAACTACATAGAACAATGCTTTAACTGCACATAATAAGGCTTCAAGTGTGAAGAATAAGGCTCCAAATGCCCAACTCTAGGCTCCACCTACATAACAAAGAAGTAGATTAGTTCAAAATATAGAATTTGATTAAATAAAACCCTAAATTGGACATCTAAGTACTAAAATTGACTAAAAACATGATTTCAATTTTTTCGAGGAGGTGCGGGAGCTAGTTGAGGAGCTAAAACTCATTGTTGGATAAGTTCCCTTCGAAGAGTGTCTTCGTGGCATTGTGTTCTTTCTTCATCTTCCTCTAGGATGAAACTAGTTTGGATGTATTTTGCATAACTTCTTTTTGTTTTCCAAGCGAGAGTGTTTGATTTGGAAATGATATCTTCCTATTCATCTTGGAAACCCAAATTTGGTTGAAGTACTAGGATTACATTCTCAAATGGGAGAACCATTTTGACTCATAATTATATCTAAACTAATGTATCCACTTGAGATCTTATTTGCGAAATAAAATATGCAATTTGTGATTGATTGCGATCCTAATTAAGCTAGATGAGCTTCATGGTTCATTCACCTCCTATTCAAACCTGTGTGAAAATTGTACTTCATTTTATCCAACTTGCAAAATGAAATGAGAAATTGAAACAGAATTAAAAACCTAGTTAGACTAAATTAGATTCTTTCTAATCACTTAGCAAATTGAAATGGGAAATTAATTTCAAATTAAATCTTAATCATTGTGTGATGATTCATTCTACCCATGTTTAGACTACGTGAGAATTATGATTCATTGAAACCCCAAACCCCCTAATTAGACTAGGTGCAATTTGTAGTTTATTTGTACCAACTTAATCAAGAAATTTCATCATAAAACATTCATATCAAGTAAAAAATCCTACATGCAAAACATTAGATCTTCAAAACCCTACATGTAAGAATTGTGATCACAAAAGCCTTGCATGTAAGAAACCTAATCACAAAAGGCCCTGTATGGAAACAATCATTAACAAAATTTAAGCAATATAATCAACTGTGCAACAAATAGGCCCAACTGTGCAGGAAATAGGCCCAATTGCACAGAAATATGCTCTAATTGCACATAAATAAGCTCCAGCTACATAGTTCTAGGGCTCAACTATGTAGATTTTGCTTTCGATGCACGGAAGATGAAAATCTAATTTTGGGCACCTACATGCAAACATAAACTCAAAATGACTAGTTTTGGATACATTTCAAAGTGAGTTCACTAGAATGTCGACTAGGAAATTGGGAATGAATGAGGATGAAGTTAACTAAGATAACCACAAAAACTAAACAACATGCAAAATCACCTAATCTAACCAACAAAGCTATTAAAAAGAGGCATAACTGAGAACACGAATCAAACAATCATTCCTACACTCCTTTGATGAAGCTTCGTTGCTTCTTCTTTCTTCTCGAATATGGATATGTTGGTCTCAAAATGTAAAATGCACAATAACAGTGCTAATATGTTTGAAAACTAACTACTTTGAATGAAGAATGAGGCCTCATTTTATAGAAATTCAGATTTCAATGAATAGCGGAGATCAAATTGATTTTTAGGAAGTTGGATGGACACAATCGAATGCAACTTAAAGTTGGCATTTAGAAAATGAGTCAAAATGGAAGAAAGTCAGAGAGATCAAATCTATCAAGAAAAGATGATATTATGAAGATTTAATAAATAAAATTTATTAATTATCTCCACATGAGGATAAAATTGGTAGGTAGAAAAAGATATTTTTGACAAATTAATATATATAATTTATTAATTTGCTCATCATATTTATCAATTTAGGGAAATAAATAAAATAGATTTATTTAATCGTGGAAGTGATAAATAAAGGAATAAATTAAAAAAAATTATTTATTTATCTTAGAATAAGCGCTAGTATGCAAGAGACTTAATTAATTAAACCTAGAAGGAAATCGAGTCAAATTGATGTCTAGGGACAAGGATTTGATCAAATTGAATCAAATTGAATTAAATTGGGCGAAATTGGGAAGAATCGAGAAGAATTAGTCAAAACACAGGAAATGGGATCGAAATGATGTAATGGGACATGAAATGGGATCAAAATGATGTCACAAAACATGAAATGGGATCAAATTGATGTTATTAGAGTGGGTTTTGGGACAAAATGATATCATAGGATCGAAATGGGGATAAAATGATATCAACGAGATAGGTTTAGGACAAATTGATATCATAGGATCAAAATGGGGATAAAATGATATCAACGGGATAGGTTTTGGGACAAATTGATATCATATAATTGAAATGGGGATAAAATGATATCAACGGGATAGGTTTTAATTAAATTGAAGGAGAGAATAATAATAATTGGGACGGATGAATGATGAAAAGACATGCTAAAAATAGGAAAGGCAATCGTTGACCATTTTTTAATGTCTACAATTTGAATGTTGATTGTAGGCTACAAGAAAGAAGCCCTGCCATTTCACCAAAGGGTCTCCCCCTCAAATTAAATTTATGGTTTAAACCTCGGTTGTAGGCACTACAACCAAGAAGCCTCACCATTTCATCAAGGTTCTCCCCAAGGTAAAACATTAAAATTTATGGTTTGAACCTTGGTTGTAGGAATTATAGGCAAGAAGCCCCACCATTTCACCAAGGTCCTCCCCAAGGTAAAATATGCTCCATTGTTAACAAGGTAGAGACAAACCTGTGAGGTTTGAACCTTGGTTGTTGGCACTACAAGCGAGAAGCCCCACCATTTCACCAAAGGGTCTCCCCAAATTAACTTTAATGTTAGTAACTTTAATTAATTTAATTTTTATTTTTATAATAAATTTTTGCAATTGAAATGTCTCTTACCGCAAAATATAATACAAGTTCATTACAAATGTATATATTTTGCTCTCTTATTTCTCTCCAACATTGAATTTGATATGTGTGTGTTCCTACCTTAAAAGTACATTATTGTATGTAGAGGGAGTGCAAATGTTATTCCCAATGTACAATATCGTGCTTACCTTCAATTCATACAATTCCTATATTCAAGTAAAGACGAGACAATTAGAAATTGTCATGATTTTATAAGGATGAACATTTTACTTCAAAATAACAAGTTCATATCAATGATAGATTAATAATGTTTTGAAAAAGAGAACATGCTTTTATAAAATCAAATGAGTTTAATAAGCCATAAAGAATTGCATATAATACAAACATCCAAGGTAAAAATTTGAAAGTTAATTATTTGACTAACTTTGTGCATGTACTATTAGAGGAGAGGAAATGAAAACTATTAATGCAATATAACAGTATCATTCTTTTTTATAATCATGCTACTGTAGAAGCAATAATCATCTGGGAAGGAGTTGTGGTATCTTGGGCATCCTCTTTTTCTCCTTCTCCAAGATTAATGCCTATGTTTGTTCTCATTGAGACAAAAAATTCTTGTACTACTGTTGAAAATCCTGTGGTGATCCTTGCATCAAGTGCTTTTTCTAGGAACTCTAATTCCTTCATTTTCTTATGCAGCTTTTGCATCAATTTGCGGCTAAGTCCATAGGGTCAATTTCTTCCTCTTCCTTAGGCATCTTCTCTTTCTTTTTATTCCTTTGGTACTCTTTAGTGGCTTTGGAAGATGGGTATCCATGTCCCTTTCCTTTTTGTCTCATCTGTGCTTGGACTTTAGGCAGTCTCAAGTTGATCCATGTCAAGGTCCCTTTGATCGCTTTTTTTATCACCACTTCAATATATATATTTTCCTTCTTAGACCGCCTTATTGAGATAAGGGGCCTTTGTGCAACCCTTTATTCTTCATAAATGGGGTCTATGATTTCCCCATCATCAAAGAATTCCTTAGGAATATCTTCCTCTATCCCATAAGCCTTCAATTGGAATACGGTTTATCTACAATATCTCATCTTTCTAACTTCAAACTAATCTTGCAGGTTGACCCAAAAATCTTCCAAGGCTTTCTCATGTTGTGGAAAGTATTAGGAATGAGGTCCTTCATCTTTCCCATATGGTTATAGTTGTTCCTAGCCTTATAAATTTCCCAGTTCATATCTTTAAGCTCATAGATTCGTATTCTAGAAATTTGATAATTAGAACACTCATAGAATCCCATCTTGAAAGGAATTTTTACTCTTGGTTTGTGCTTAGAAGTCGGGAGGGCTTATACTTATGGCATTTTCTCAGTGAATTAAGATTACCCTATTACTGCAACACCTTTGGAGCAAGAAAGGTGTGTGGTGGAAGCCATTCAGTCTTATGCATGTTGACCTAGGGTTTTGAATGAACCAACACCAACAGGTGAGAATGAGTTTCATTGCATTTTCAAACAACTTATAACCCACATTTCCTATTAGTTGGTTAATGATTGCATAGATAAATGCATCATTGACCCTTTTGAAGTGATGATTTGCTTCCTTTAGTGTAAATTAGGTGAAGTCTTCTTAGACTTGATTCAATCCCAACCCTTCTCCTCTTCTTCCTTTTGTCTTCAAGCCAGAGAATTTTCCAATCCTCACCACCAACCACACCACATAAGAAGTCATGAAGAAATTTTTAGTCTCTTGTACTTTGCATAACTGCTCGTGGATGTAGTGTAATACTAACTGAGCCCAATTAAAATAATTTTCTTCTTTATATATGGAAAATATGTAATAGTAATTTAGGGGTGGTAAGTCCTGGATTCCTACTTACTAAAGGCTCTACTAAGCATTGGGATCGGTTCTACAATTTCAAGCTTAAAGTCAAACCTATGAATCTTGTTTTGTACCTTTGCCATTGATTTTTTCTCCTTTGATAACTAATGTTTCTTGCGCTTATCCACATCCTTCTCATATTCAACTTGGTCTTCACTCTCTCAAGTTTGAAGCATTATCTCGTATTGAGGCAAGTCAAATGTTTGAGCAACCATATCAAGGGTGAGGTCTACTATGACATTGCCCTTAGAATTTGCACATTGTCTTGTGGCCTAGTTATAATGTTGTGCAATGTCATTATGAGATTTGGGCTTTGTGCTGCCTGTGGGAACAAGGTGACATGAGCTAACCCTGATCTAGCTATCCTTTAATACTTCTCAATTGTATTGGGATGAAACACGTCGGTAGATTCATTGTATTCAGGTCAATGTACTTGATTTTAGTGTTTGTCACCATTTTAACCTCACTCCCATAGTTGGAAAGGGTCGATACACCTTGGTATAGATACTTCATTGTTATAGAAGCTTTTTTAATCTTCAAAGCAACTTTTCCTTTTCTCAAACTAGTTTATAAGGCTATTTTAAAGCTTCTCCTACTTCCTCTTGAGACATTTGTACACCTGTAGGGTCAAAAGATATAATTACAAACCCAAAATAATCAATTAAAACCTTTATTTTATCAAATTCTATCATTCCTAGGAGTTTTTGGGTCTTGGATTTCAGGAGGTAACAAGGTCTTGGGATCAAGACTTTGGGTGAAGAGAGGTTTAGAAGACTTGGTCTATTGATCTAGACAGAGCCCGAAACCCTGTTTTGAAGAGTCTGCTGCTAAAGTTTGGGACCTTGGGGATCAAGTTTGCAAAAGTTATAAGCCTTTAATGTTTTGATTCTTTGATCCCTTCAGGAGCCAAAGTCTCGTTGAGATGCATTGAAAGTGTCAAATTTAAGGCCCAAAGAGAAGGTTTCAACATGGAACAAGGTTTTCAAGATAAGTTCCTAATGTCTCTTTGAGTCCCAAAATCTAGATAAAAGTCTTGAAAATGATCAAGTAAAGTGCGGGAAGTGGGAGTTCAGGAATCTTGGGATGAAAAGGATAGGGTATTGAAGTGACTTCGAGTTCCAAAGTATCGAAGGAATGCTTTGGAAATGAGTAATTTTAATTTGGGGAATTAGGAAACTGAAAGTTCCAAGGCTCAAAGGATGAGGTCCAAAAGTTCATCTGAGACTTGAAGTCCTGAGTTGAACACTTCATGCCTTAGGGATCATGGGCTTCAAGTCTCTATGACTTTTGAGGTTCACAAGATATAGTCTTTGGGTTTGTAAACACAAAAAATTAACATTCTTCTGATTGTCGATCATTGTACTTAATTAAATAATTTTAAATTATTTAACCAACCTATTGACTATCCCCCCTCTCCACATTAATTAAGTAATTTTACATTATTTAATTAATTATCATTTATCTGATAATTAATCAATTATCCATGTCCTTTTCTTCTAAATTCCTTTTATAATTTAAATAATCTTTATTATTTGATTAACTAATTATTTCCTCCATGGTTGAATAAATATATGCATTTATATTTCCATTTATCCTTTCATCCATCAATTCGGTAAAAAGATGAATACATTTTATTGTTACCCCCCCTCTTGCTCATGAAAGTAAAAAAAATATTATTTAATTATCCTATCTTCCCACTCTCTTTGCTTTTTGACATCCTTTGCCACATCTCCTTCTTTCTCTTTTAGTCATTGCCACTTTCTTCTTGATTCATTTCACCAGATTCTCCACTCTCTCCCTATCTTTGGCAAAGTTTCTCCCACACAATCTCAACAGTCCATCTCTTATGTGTTCAATTTGAACTCGACTGTTGATCATATTCCCTCCATTTCTATATATTTGAATCTTTGCCTCCCTTTTTGGGTTAACCACCATACTTGAGCTTTCCTTTTATCTTGTTTTGTGCTTGCAATTTTTTTAGGGCAACTCTATCAAAATTTCAAAGGAGACTTGGGAATTATGGAGATATTCAAGGGAGATTTTAATTCATGCTTTCATGTTTGATGTTATTATTGCTTTCATTTCTATGATTTCCATGTTCATTGCTTGTGTTTGATGATATCACTTTCTTTGCATTGGATTTCATAGAGGTATCTTAGGTGTTTTGATAATAGTATGTTGAATGATTGAGGTTTATGATTTCATCTCCCTTATCACATTCTTCATAGGTTAGATTAGGATGTTAGTATTCGAGGATTTGGTGATTATCCTAGGACAATCTTAGCATTGAAAATTTCTAGTCTACATTTCTGGCATGCCCGGTGCGACTCTACATCTTGAATTTAATCGATTGTGTGAGTTTTTTATTTTTATTTTATTTTATTTTTATGTATTTACAGGTTTCTAACCATGAAAACTATGCTTTCTAGCAATCTGGAGACAGAATGGCTCTTTTGCAGTAGATTGGCGCATTTGACGAGTTTTGGTGTATTTGATGAAAACTAATGCATTTGACAAAGTATATTGGCGCATCTGACTAACAAAGTGGCACTATTGATTGCCAAAGTGGCACATCTAAAGGTATAATTACAGTTTGGTTTTCAGTTTCATGTTTTGTTTTCTTAGTTGGTTTTTGATCATTGGCTTGAGATAAGGATTCATTTGTTAGGTATAATTGTTATGTTGCTTGAACTTAGTATTAACGAATTGGTGCATTTCTTATCTCATTCGACGAAGACCCCTGCTAAGAACTACTAACGATCTTGTTGCAAGACTAGAGCATGGAAAGGGGTTTACTTGAAACTTCTAATATGTGGTGTTGTAGGGTTTTGTATTACTTTTTTATCTGCTTGCTTCATAGGTTAGAAAACATTTGGAATTGGTGCTTTAAAATTAATCTTTGTCCTCCGTGTTTGGCATACTTGTGCATTTGTTTAGGGCGAACCTACTATTGCACTAATTATACTGTCCCCTTGCCTTCAGGATCCTCGGTGTGAGAGAAAAGCGCCAACGACACTTGTCTTTTTCTTTTTCTAGAAAAGAGCCTACCTTGGTGGGAAAAAGTACTCACCCTAAGGGATGACTCTAAGTGGATCTTTCCTTCAATCTTCTATAAAAATGGTGTAAGCGACATCCAAAACCACTTGGTGATGTTTATCTGTACCAATAGTTCCCTAGTATCCAAATTTGTGTGAGGTATATCAGGCCCCTTTTATGTTGGGATAGGATCTTAAGTGAGTCACTACAGCATGTATAAATGTCAAGCTCTTAAAGTTCCTCCACTACAAACTAATTGTTATTAGAAGCCCAAACCCCATGCTTGTTGGTTCAAGGAGTGTGGATCATACCCTGAATATACCTCTCATGTACCCTTCACTGTGAAACAAAAAATCTTTCTGTTACAAGGTTTTTGAACTTTCAAGGTAAGAGAAAATGTGTGTCGATATCGTATTGGGGGAACAAGTGCCACCTGATATCTATTTATTCACTTTTCTTATGGTATTCCATCATAGAGGCCTCAACAAGTATTATCCACTTTTTAGCCTAGGTTGTGCTTGCTTTTGATTATTTGTAAATCTCGATATATTATACTAGTAGAGAGTTGAATTTATGGGCTCCTTTAGGCCCCTCTTGCGAAATATAGATCAGGGAGTTCTTTTAGTCCAAGTCAAATAGCATCTTTACCTTTTTAAAGCTTGCCAAATGTCTTCTTGCTTCAAAAACAAATTGTCCCAAAATATTTCTATTGACCAAAATTGATCTCAAATTTAGACTTAGTGGAGACTAATAGGATTGCACTATTCATTTCCTTGCATTTGTCTCACATATTTAGGGACAATCATCATTTGTCTTTCATCTAGATCAATTTTCCTTGATCAAAACCTTGGGGTTCATCATTCATTGTCAAATACCTTGTATCTTTCTCATCACCAATTTGGCCTTCATCTAGGGCCAGTCTAGTTTAATCTTTTATCCATTGAGATTGCACTCATTAGTGTAATGCGAGTTTGACTAATCAACCCTTATCAAGTTTAATTATCCAAGGTCTATACATTCCTTTGATGATCCTAAGTTTCCTTTTATTTTGCATTTCTCAACCTTGAAAATCCCCAAAACATTTGAAAAATCCTTAAAAAATCCTAAAAAATCATAACATTCCAAGAATCCAAAAACATAGTCTTTAGATTTCATATAGCTTACATCTCATGTCTAAGGTCTATGAGTCTCTTTTATGCCTCTTGTCGCTAGGTCTCAAATCAAGAGAAACAAAAATGGACAACAAACATTCTCCAAACATCAAATAGAAAATACACAAATCTTGGAGAGCCAATTGAATATATTGGCTAATAAAATTGGTCCAATCAAACATCATTACATTATTCACTATGAACCTCGTATCGAACCAACATGGTGGTAAGATACAAAATTTTGTGAATAACATATGACCAAAGGACTTAGAACTCCCGATTGTATAAAATTTAAAAACCTCATTCAGAACCTTATTGATCAAGGTGACGTTACTATTAAAGAACATCTAAATAATTAACCTAATGAGAAAAAAACTTTTTCCAAGCATGATCAAAATAATACACCTTTGTCAAGCAATGGCTTATTCAAAAATCCCTTCCTTCATACAAATCCCCTCTATGATTTGGAAATTCTAGATCCATTGCCATCATACACTCTAGTCAAACCCATTCTAAAGAGTCTTATTCAAAGTCCATTATCATCATTCCAAAATGTCGACTCCATTCAAGAATCCCCCATACATGTCCAAAGTCACACCCCGTTGTTGGAATTAAATATATTCCCTAGAGAAACAAGTTCTGAAATGAGTCAAGATCAAGATCCAAAATATTTCCCATTCCATCCAATTGTTGACCAAGATCCCATCTTCCTAGAACCTTCTGATGATCCCACCATCCCATTTCAATCCTCCCAAGATGATCCCCTTCCATCTCAAGAGAAAGGTCTCCCTCCACATTCCATTCATAATCCACTTCCTAAGAAAGATCATGGTATCCCTTTCATTGTATCCACCCATTCAAAATCAAGAGAAAAGCACCATTTTCATTCCATCCAATGATTCACTTCATGTCAAGGTTAAAGTATCCCTTCATATCCACTTCAATATCCCATCATTCATCCTAATACCACTCATGATCCTAATCCTCCTCAAGAACCCCTCATCCCTCATAATACCCTTCATGATCGTAATCTCCCTCAAAATCCCATCACTTCTACCCAAGTTGTTCATGAACAACTTACTTATCAAATGGGTTCCTCCACTTTCATCCAATCCAGATTCCTCCATGAGCTTGTCATTCTCATCATACCATATCTCCCCCAAAATGGACTCGCATCTTATTTCAAAATAAATCGGTATCCCATTGGTAAAAATATTTATCAAAGCATGCATTATCAAGGAAATGGGTTAGTCCTACATGAACAAGGTATATTAGAACCCCTTCATATAAAAAAAAATCCCAATTATCATGGCCTCGGCTACATAGCTCGCTCTCAATATTTTGGTATCCCTACTAAATCCCACATCCCTCCATTGAAACCCAAACATACACATTACCCATCCTCCAAATTGAAGCCTTTATACCTTTCATCCATCTTGGGTCCTTATATCCCTCCATCCACTATCCATATCACCTCGAACTCACAATCCACTCACCTTGTAATAAATCAAGATCAACAAAGGCACATATCTTTGAAATCCTTCCAATCATCTACCCCCATCAACCCATCCAAGAGACCTCCACATCACTCCTATCCACCCATGAACCTCATTCCTCTTGAAATCAATTTGGGTGCCAGGCATAAAATTTGTAAGTCAAAAGATCCACATACATTCAAAGATCAACATGTTCCATCTAAACAACATGAAAACATAAAGAAAAATATGATCCAAAAGGAAATTTAGAAAAATCCAAAAGGCCATAAAGCCCCATAAAGCAGAAAGAAAAATCCAAATCACCACAAAGGCCCATAAAGAAAAGAGAAAAATCCAAATGGCCACAAAGGCTCATAAAGAAAAAAGAAAAATTCAAAAGGCCACAAAGGCCCATCAAGCAAAAAAAAAAATCAAAAACCATGTTGATTCCCAAATTTCTCATAGAAGCGTTGCATCCCAAATAAAAATCAAATTTTGGCATCCAAAATTGCTATTCCAAAAGATTTTTTCATTCATAAATTCACTATCTTAAATCCTCCTCCATCCATCTTGAGTCCATATGTGCTGAAATCCACATCCACTCCTCCATCAACACTTAAAAATCCAAAATCCACCTTTTCTCCATCACTCCACCAACCCCCGAGGTGTGTACCAATGTCGATCTTGTCGACATTTCCATCCACTTATACAAAATTCTTCCAACACACCATCCATTATTCAACACCTATTTTCCAACCTTCCATCCCTCTCATCCAATCCTTTGCATAAATATGCCCCCCTTTGCATCTCCTCATCCATCTCATCTCCCTACCAATGCCTTTGAGCATACCTTCAATATCTATGGTACATTTAGCACATATTCCAAGAATTATATTCAAGGGACTTGATGCTTGAGTCCTTCCTCCATCTCCTAGCATGCATCCATTATCCTCCAAATCCACTCATCCACATCCTTATCCTTTCCCTACCCATCCAAAGCATTCTTTAAAAAAAGAGTAAAGAGAAATAATTTGTCCTCTAGTGAAAACCACTTTAGCGGCACCTTGGGCAAGTACCATGATAAAAGCCTTACAAACAAGAATCATGTGTAAACCATAATCCTCTTGCATTCTACACTTCAGGGCAATCTCCATCCATGCTATCCTACCTACTGCATCCTCCATTATCCTTCATCCCCTCTTCACCCTCATCCCCTATCCCTCATCCTACCTAAATCCATCTTTCATTTTCCACCTTTGATCTTTACAAGTCCAATGTCTCCAAAAACATCATGTATCCTATCTCCTTCACCTTATCCACAACCTTCAATCCATATCGATTATTTTGTTCATTTCTTCCTTCCATCACCCATTACCACCTTGATATTGCTTATCCTAATCACATCCTTTCTCCACCCTATCCAAATCCCTCTCTTGATCTTTGATTAAAACACAGGGGCATATACTTTTGAAACATGTTATCTCATTGTTGGCTAGTCCTTGAAAATCAAATCAGCTCTAACTCCATAATAAGCTACCTTCAGCCTTTTTGCTATCCATTTCCATCCCACTAGTTCCTTCATCCATTCATAATGTTCCATGCCTTGTTAGACACTGGGGGAAAACAAATACATCTTTCTTGAGAATAAATCTTGATATATGTCTTTAAAAAAATCTAAAAATAAAAAAAATGTCTTGAAAATCTTAAAAATTCATTTAAAAAAAAAAACTCAATCTATATTGTTTCACTATGCAATCAAACATCATTGTAATTCTTATCCACATATCATAATAGATATACACTTGCACCATCTCCATCGTCATCAACACACTTTACAATAAATTATCTCTTTGCTACGACAATGACATTTCAGGCTAAAACAAGCATCACATCACAACATCTTTATCCAAGACAAACTGCTAGATTATCCAATAGCCTAGATCAATCAATTGTTTCATCAACTTTATCCAATATCTTGATCACATTGTCAGCCTTTACAGACATATGGGTCTTAGAACATACATCTTATCAATCATCTTTGTATCAATCAAACAACCAACATCTTATCCAAACATCAACTATCTGACACTATCTCATTTGAAACACATATCTTTTTGTGAAGACGATCTAAATGGTTGTTGAATTGTTTGGTGAGTGAGTCTTTTCTTTGATCTTTTTCATGTTAGGTTCTTATGCTACTCACGGATATCCCCGTGATTAGAGAAGCAAGGATGGAACTTGGCATGGGTTTTTCGTATGTTGTGTTTGTGGGATGTTTTTCATGAAGTTCTGGGGCAAGTGTTATTGGTGTTTGTGTTGGCATGTTTCATTTAGCATGGTTTTATATCTTTTGTAGATCAAAGGTCACCTAATGCTTTTCTGCATGTGGATCATCATGTTTTATGATTGTCGTGCATACCTTGACCATAAACACTAACACCTTAGGATTGATGGAATTATTCCTTTCCTGTAATGTGCATGTCTATGCAAAGCAATATCATTTTCACCTAGGTCATTCCATGCCTTGGTTTATATTTTTTTATTTGTGAAAATCCAAAAATGCCCAATGATGAAAATAAGCACTTTTATAAGAAATCTCACAATCCTCATCTTCCCTGACTACCTATCTATTTTCCATCTATCGGTCCATTCTCTCTTTTCATCTAATCCATTCTTCCTATCCCCTTGATTTATCCATTTTCCATAACCAACCTAACCTTCTTCTATTCTTACTAACTGTCCTTATACTTGCTCATATTTCTTATCAACCATTTCCATCTAATCATTTTTCTTTTGTCTTATATAAAATGTGTCCTTCTTGAAACTGGACGTTTTCATCTATATTTTGTCTTGTACAGGATGTGTGCTTCATCAAACTAGACATTTTCATCTATCATTTGTCTTATACAGGATGTGTCTTTCCTGAAACTAAACATTTTCATTTATCTTTTGTCTTATACAGGATGTGTCTTTCCTAAAACCAGACGTCTTCATTTATCTTTTGTCTTTACAGGATGCATCCTTCCTTAAACCAAACATTTTCATCTATCTTGTCTTGTATAGGATGCGTCTTTCCTAAAACTAGATGTTTTCATTTATCTTTTGTCTTATGTACAAGATGTGTCCTTCCCGAAACCAAACGTTTTCATCTATCATTTGTCTTATACAAGACGTGTCTTTCTCAAAACCATATGTTTTCATCTATCTTTTGTCTTATAGAGGATGTGTCCTTCCTGAAACCAAACTTGATCTCGATCAATCAATCCAATTAATCAATCTAATCAATCAATTCATTTGCAAATCATCCCAACCATCTCTTCTATCTAGTCAAACCTATGCATGCCATCAAGCTAATTGATGTCATGGAAATGGGGACAAAGCAACAACAAAGTTCAATGTTAATAAGTTAGTTTCAACCATAAAAACAAAACAAAGAACTAAAAACCATTCCAAACATATCAAAAGAGATTTCAAAAAGCATGAAAGAAGTTTAACAAAATAAAAGAAAGGAGAAGAGCCTCCCTAAGATGCTTCCATGATGCCTTTTGATGCTTCTCCCTTGTTTCTCCCCTCTCCAAGTCCCAAATGAGTGTAGCTCTCAGCTTTTAGCACTAGCCATGGATGCCATATGGAGATTCAAGATGGTTGAATATGATAAGCAAATGCTATGCAAGTGTAGATAGTGATGCTATGAAAAAAAACTCTATGCTAATACCAGTATAACAACAATACTCTAATGCTTCCTTTTTTTGCTTGAGGAGAAGGGTTCTATTTATAGAAGAAATGGGGAAATGAAGGGTTAAGATTGAGCAATCTTAACAAGGGTTAGGATTGAAAGATATTCAATCCATGTGAGACTTTCAACCCAATCCCATGTTGACAAGTGTCACCATGAGGAGGCTTGAGAGGAGAGATAAGGAGCATTAAATGCTTGAGGGGACATGATGGTTACCCTAGTCAAAGAAATAAATGCTTTGAAGAGACACATGGGTTACATGAGGGTTAAGTTAGGGGTCAAAGTCCTTAACCATGGGTGCAAGTGGAATTAACCATTCATGGTCATGTAAGAGCCATAAGTGGTTTGGAAGACTTTAGAGGTTAATTTGTTGAACACACAAATCATTAATTGCTTTTCAAAGACTTTGGAGTCTTTGAGAAGTGACTCCAATTTGCTTAGGAAAGTGACAATATTTAGGGGATGGATTAGGTTAATTAGGAAAGGTTTAGAAGAATCTAGAAGGGGTTTAGGCATGCAAGTGGATTTTGTAGGAAAATGCAAATGGGAGGAATTTTGGTATTTTCAATTAAAATAAAATCATTTATTTCAATTAAATGGTGTAATTTGCATTTGGATAAATATTCAAATAAATATTAATTTATTTAAATGAGAAAAAGGAAGATAAAGCATTAAAATGCTTGAAGACTTTGAGGGAAACCATTAAAGGCTTGAAGACTTTAAGGGAAGCAATTAAAGTCTCAAGAAGACTTTAAGGGAAGCCATTAAGTTTGAAGACTTTAAGGGAAACCATTAAAGGCTTAAGAAGACTATAGAAGGAAGCCATCGAGTTTGAAGACTTTAAAGCCATCGAGTTTGAAGACTTTAAGGGAAACCATTAAAGGTTTGAGAAGACTCTAGAAGGAAACCATTGAGTTTGAAGACTTTAAGGGAAACCATTAAAGGTTTCAAGTGGGTGAGGATAAATAGGATTTTAAATAAATAATTTTTTTATTTAAAATAGTTGTGCAACTTGCATTTGTAGGAAAATGCAAGTGGGTGGAGGATAAAGGTGATTTAAATAAATGATTTATTTAAAATAGTTGTGCAACTTGCATTTGTAGAAAAATACAAGTGGGTAGAGGATAAAGGTGATTTAAATAAATGTTAATTTATTTAAATGTGAGAGGTGGGATTTTGGGGGTATTTAAATAAATATTAATTTATTTAAATGTGAGAGAAAATTTAATTAAATAAATATGATTTATTTATTTAATTAATGGTCTTGAATTTGGTTAAGTGAATTAAATCAAATAAATTGAATAATTTATTTAATTAATAGGAGAAGAGGGTTAAGATGAATTAATTAAATATATTAATTTAATTAATTATTGATTGATGGTTAAATAATCAAATAAATACTAAATATTCATTTTAATTAAGTGGACAGATTTATGTGACTACACTAATCATTCTTCTATTTTTCATATAACATTCTTTTATTTCGAGAGATTAACCTTAAATTTTATTTTTTAGCCAATCTCTCGAGGGGGCATCATACCTCTTTATCTTGGTATTTTGGGGCACATTGGGGCATATTCCTCTAAATATTTTCTTCTTCTTTGAGACAACGTCCAAAATTGCATACCTCAAAGAGGGACAAAATGTAGACACAAAAAATTAACATTCTTCTAATTGTCGATTGTTGTCCATAATTAAATAATTTTTAATTATTTAATCAACCTACTAACTATCCCCCCTCTCCATATTAATTAAGTGGGAACTTCAGTTGTAATAGCTATAGATTTTGAACTTTTGAGAGTTTTGAGGTCTAGAGGTTATGTTGTTGATGTCTCTTGATCCCTTCATGACCCAAAGTCCCAAAGAGGATAAACCTCAAATTTTGCCTAAGTGTAACAAAGGGTCTCAAGACCTTCGGGGATCTAGGACCCGAAGTCCGAGAGTTATTGACAAAGGTTCCAACATTTAGTCAATTTTTAGGGCTCAATTTGAGCTGTTCATAGTGGTCCATGAGGGTTTGCGGTTCCGAAGAATAAAATTTAGGCACAAAAATTCATTACAAAGTGGGTTCCACTGGGGCATGGATCACAATGCCAATCTAAGGTACATATTGAACCATTAATGCACATTCAAAGATTTTTGTGAGGACACATGCAAACTAGTTTGATTAAGGGCCAAGAAACTAGGGCATGTGACTTGAAATGAGGTTGGGGATACAAATCCCATCAAGATTTGATTTATTTCTAGGCTAAGAACAAGAAAACAAAACAAAACAAAAATAAAACCTAAATCTAACCTAAACTCAAGAAAGCAAGGAAAAAATGGAAGGGAAATAGGAAAACAACAAAGAATAGAACAAAGACCAGACAAAAAATGAAAATAAAACAAACATGAGAAGTAATCAAGAATAACTTTCTTGCTTTTGAAAACACCAAACCTTGAAGAATAACATGCACAATAGGCATGGAAACCGCGGGAAGCTAGGGCACTGGATATTTGATCTCCAATACCTCAAGGAAACATAAGCTCTTGTAGCTAAGTTGCTCTAGGGTTCTCTTGAAAGCTTCTAGAATGCAAGGTAATTAATAATGAGCTCAAATTTGGATTAAAATACTACTTTTACAAAAAGGATACTACCATTAATGCGGTAGCTAAGCCAAGGTGCTCACAGCCTCTGAAAACTTGAAGTCTTGCAGTGCAAGCCAAAGAGGTAAGGGGCAAGAAACCGAGATAGACAAGGCCCAAGGGATGAAATTCCAAAATCATTGTGGGTTCCAAAATCTTGAAGGCAAACACAAATAAATAGACAATGGGGAAGGGAACTCTGTGAGGAAGGAGGACATTAGGACCAAGTCCTAAGGTTTCTTTGAGACCCAAAGTCCCAAAAACACAATAAAACATGGAAAAGGCTAAAAGGCAGAGAAAACCAGGAAAATAGGCCCTGTAAGGAACTTAGGACAAAGTCCTAAGATCCCTTTGGGGTTTGAAGTCTTGGGAGCCCAAAGGTAAAGAAAATAAACAAGGAAAACAAGGGGAAAAGGAAAAAGAGAAAGCAAAAAAGAAAAAAAGGGTAAGAAAGAAAAGAGGGGGACACCATTTTGACTAGTAAAATGCGGGGGGTGTGTATGCAAGGCATAAGGTTTATTTTGTAACTTTTAATTTTTTTGAAAAATGTGTTTTCCAAAGCTATTTTAATGGTGAAATCGAGAAATTTTTGGTTTTACATGTAAATTGATTTTCAAAGAAAAAAAAGAATTTAAAAAGTGAATTTGAATATTTTGAAATGGTGGAAAAGAGGTTTCCCCTATGGATTTTCATAAGGATTGTGTTAAAATTGTGTTTTCCATTTTTTGAGAAAAAAATTTATACCACGATTTTATGCATTATTTTGTATGCTACATTCAATTTTTTAACAAATGTGATGAACATAGGATATAGGTTGCTAGCGAGAAGTATAAGAGTGGCTTTCATCATGTCCTAGCCTAAAGTGGCTTGCTGACAATCACACTAGGGAGTATCTTAATCAAGTGAAAATTAATTGCTGATAATCACATTAGGGAGTATCTTAATCAAGTGAAAATTAATGAAACATGAGAGTAAAAAAACTAAGATAATGGATGCCCCTTTCATTATTGGAGTGCTTGTAAAGGCTCAAGATGTCTGTAAAAGACATGCCTGCTTGAGCAACGTTGGATATTCTAAGATTGAGTCTCCTTGTCTCTTGTGAGAGGACTACTTGGCCCCATCTAGCCACATTAGTGAGCTTTGTGATGATAGTCCCTACCTACTCTCTAAGATCTAATTGTTTTAGCCTTGCATTGCTTTGATGTTTTGTTTTTCTCCATTGGTGATTGTGACCAACGTGATTGGTTGGATTACACCATTGGCGATAATTCCCAATGATGATTTGTTTGTTCCTCTAATAGTGAATGTTTCGACTAAGAATGTTTGGTTTTTTGCCATTAGTGTCCATGCTCAATGAGGGATTATATTTATTCCTTGATGTTACTTGCACATATTTTGCATGATGTGCTTGAGCGTGTATACTTTGCATTTGGCTTGAGTGTGTTTGTGCTAGTGTTACACCCCATTGTGATATTACTATTTACTGTTACTTGTTTTTTGCTTTAACACATGAATATGTTTTTAATATATTTATCTCGATTAGGAATCAGATGAATGATCATGCAATCAATATGATATTATGAATATAAAATATATGATGTAAATATGTTTTAATACCAACTGACTATTGTTGTGATGTGCTAAGTTGGATGCAAGAAATGAAAAAGCCTCCAGACGGGAGGAAGAGTATCACTCAGGAGAGGAATTTGGTTTGGTAATATTATATACGTGCCTTATTGAGATATCACACACTCACATTTTTAGTGGTCTAGTTGAGTTAAGTTAGTGGATATAGTGGTAAGCTACCTTCCGTCAAATTTGTGTTGTTTTGTATGTTTTGGTTAGAATGTCCTTGCTTGGAATGAATCTCTATGATAGGTTTAAATCTTCGTGTTTTCATATCTATCTGTTTATTAATTGATGTATGTATATATATGACCAATACACACTCACTCTCTCTCTCTCTCTCTCTCTCTCTCTCTCTCTCTCTCTCTCTCTCTATATATATATATATATATATATATATATATATATATATATATATATATATATATATATATATATATATATATATATATACGACCCGTATTTTATGAATTCCACATATACTATTTAAATCGGTCAATACCCCCATTGGCATGCCCTGATGCGAAGGAGGGTGCTATGGAAGGGGCGCCCACCATGGAAGGTGGTGCACCCTACTCCAAAGGATGGTGAAGCGGTGGTAAAGCCACCACCTTTTCCTTTCTCTATTCCATTTTGGTAAGCACTATATGTGGGAAGTGCTATGTGTCCATCGAATCCCCCCCTCCCCCGCCCCCCACTTTATAGGGTAAGATGCATTATGGAGATCGATACATTTGACCAAGCATCGACCCATTTAATAATTCAAATAAGCATGGTAGACTTGGTTGATTAGTATGTGGAAATTAGAGATAGAAATCTAATTGTTTAGGTAAATGTTTAATGATAATTAATCATAATTGACTAAGTATAATATTTTAAGGATGATTCATAGTATTTTGTAGGATTGTTTATGTGTCGACTTTGTAATTCGAAGATAAGCCACATAGTCTCAGTGGTGGCGATGAGAGGGAGCGTGGTGACAATTTAGAGAACTTAATTATAGCACTAAGTCTCTCAAACTTGTGTATATATAGAGGATCTCACTTGAAGCATAAATCATCTTATCACATCTCATCTTTTCATCTCCATAATCTCTTATTATTTTTCTTATCGTACATTGTTTTCATTGTTCTTCATTGAGAGAAAGATAATTGTTCAAGTATTGTGAGGAAGTAGGCTAGTTGTTATCATTGAGAGCTTGGGAATTTCTATGTTAGTGGATAAGTTGTGAAGCTAGTGTGGTTGTGAGAAGGAATCGGTATTGCGTGGAAGCTATAAGACAGGCATGATGATTCTTCCTTTCTTTTGAACTGAGATATATTATATGATGTTGTGTGAGCTTAATTAAAGCTATGCTTGAAACTATGTTACTTGTAGGATATGCATTCTCGTGTTGATAGAAACTTGATAATATTTATGAATAGATTTACGTACATGTATGTAATAGCTAAGTTAGTGCTATGCTATGCTATGTATCTTTAGTATATAAGAATGAATGAATTGGTTAATCCTGGGTTAGGTCAATCCGTGGATGGGAATAACCTAGATAGTCATTCTATTGTTAACTTATGGGATTGATATGGGCATAGAATAAATGGTCAGTTTACCAAATAGAGCAATGAATTAGGTTGACATGCGACTCTCACTTGAAGTACTGGGTGATGAATTCTTTGGCCAAAGTAGCGTAGGTTGCCACTGTCTACATTGTTGGTTCACTGTGATCCATGTTTACATACCAGATAAGGAACATCATACATGTAGGTTGTAGCCAATGTATGGTAGCTCTAGTTATGTAGGACACAACACTATACTCATAAGGCTACTATTGTGAGGTCACCAAACGAAACTCTTCGTTGAAGGGTCGGGTTGCTTCTAATAGAAGAGGCACATGGGACTGTAAAGTCTTTTTTGGGTGGAAAAACGCTTGAGTGATGCTCTTCCTCATGCAATTGGTGGCCAATATTTGAGGATGTATGCCAACAAGGACATCTGGACCATTTGTACTACTTATGTTTCATTAAGCTCATAGAAGCTTTGTATGTATTCAAACATTCCCAAAGTAAATGGAAATTTGAAGAGGGAAATGTAAATGCTTTCATATGTTATGAATATGATATTTTACAAACTTTACGATGCAATGGAGAAGTTGAAATGAGTTTTACTTTAAATATGCACCTTGTTTATTGAAATGGAAATAGGAAATTTTTTATTATTGTATATTGGCAATTTATTTCTTTCACTTGTGGGTTAAACTTAGTAAATTGAATGGGTAGAACAATGGGCATGTTATAGCCAGTGTGACCATGTCCCAGCACAATGTGAGTGGATCTTTTGATCTCACAAGCTTGGGTGGTGTGAAAACCATCATTGGGGATCGAAGGCTCATGGTTGGAGATTAAGGATCGGATCATCAACAACCTCAGGTTTATTCATGTTTCATTTTCATGTTCTAATGTAAATGTAATATTTGGTTACAAAGGACATTTGAGTCCTAAAGGTGTAGGTTAGTATATTGTTCTTTGGACCTCTCGTAACGAGATATATTGTAAATGTGAATACATTGTGGATAATAGTGATATGGGTACATTGGTTGTGTGTCTCAATGTTGGAATCAAGTAGGATTATGTCATTGATATGCTTTTCTGCTTGAGTGTTGCATGGTAAAAATGAACTTAAGCACTTTTTAATTTGGGTATAAAATAAACATAGAAGTATTGTTTTAGTTTTAAAGTTAACTTAATGCATATCAGAATGGTCTTGGGTGGTATTGTGAACTCATCATGCAGTCGTCATGCTTCAAGATGTTCAACCCTATAATGTTGAATTGTTTGCTTTTCTGCTTGAGTGTTGCATGATAAAAATGAACTTAAGTACTTTTTAATTTGGGTATAAAATAAACATAAAATGATTGTTTTAGTTTTAAAGTTAACTTAATGCATCTCAGAATGGTCTTGGGTGGTATTGTGAACTCATCATGCAATCGTCATGCTTCAAGATGTTCAACCCTATTACGTTGAATTGTTTGGAGGCCTCTTATGAAATATTGTAAAGTTGGAAAGTGTCATATGTCCTTTCCTTAGAATCATTTTGCTAAGGCAATGTGTAGGAGCATCGAGGAGGTCCTAATACCCCTCCCCACCTTCTCCTTCACGTGTCAATGATGTCTAGCACCCGGAAGAAACAAATCTTCGTTTGTTTGAGTCATTGTTTGATGTTTCAGAGTGTATAAGACAACTCTTTCTGATTTCTATTCCTATACACTTTTATTGAAAAGAAATATATAAACAGTCACTAACAACTATTATTTTTAAAACTTACATAAATCAAAAATCTTAAATTTCTGTTTAATTTTGAGCGGGAGTTCATATGAAATCAATGGAAAAAAACAAAAGGCGAAAGGTCCGTCTCCCATACAGACCAGGGGTTTGTGGCGTTTACAAGCGTATGCAGATGTTTTTGCCTGATGGAGAAGAATTGCTCGCTTTACTTCCGTGTGGAGAAGGGTCCTCGCAAAGGCGAAATGATAGACTGCACAAGGAAGAAGAAAATCAACATAGGCAGGGTGGTGAAGGGAAACAATTTCGTCATCAAAGAAGATGGCGTGTCTCAGAGGCATCTGCTGATTGAGTTGAACCAGGCCAAGAAATGGGCGGTCACAGACCTCGATACTTCAAATGGAACCATCCTCAACAATACAAAGCTCCTTCCTCACAAGCCCCGTATCCTCAAGGATGGGGACCTTATCAAAATTGGAGCCGAGACCATCATCAGAGTGTTCTCTAACCCAAACCCTAGCCCTACCCTAAACCCTACCTCTAATCCTAACCCTAACTCTAGCACTAGCTCAAAGCCTCGCCCTGAACCTAACCTTATCCCCTGCCCTCCTCCTCAGTCCGTTGTTGGCTCCACCGATCAAGCAGCCGGGCAAGATCAAGCAGCGGGGCAAGACATGACTTTGGCTCAGTGGTTTGATCAGATGGAGGATTGGATGCCTAAGCATTTGGATGATGTAGCACAAAGTATCATCAGCCAGATTAGAGCTCGCTCCCGTGAGTTCGATGCACACGTCATTGATCAATACAATTGAATTCAATTTTGCTTCAGGGAGTAGGAAACAAACTATAGAGCTGTTTCATTTCAATTCCTCAGGTCCACATTTCATATCACTCGAACTAATTGTTCTTTCGCCTTTTGAATATTTCTGTTTCTGGGAAAAACTTGTACTATTGTTGCTAATATTAGCGCTTAGTTATTTGGTCTACCTTTTGTGAAAAAAAATTGCTCAGTGCAAATCGAGATCTGCTTCCATGTATATAATTTTTTAATTTCTCATTCAGAACTTAACCGCTGAAAATAAAGTTAATGCTATTCTTTAACTTCTAAAGATACACACTTCTTTAAGAAAATTTCAAACCCTAAGGTTGCTTTGATTTACAGCCTTGTTTTTAATTTTTTTTAATTGTTTCATTTGTGTTTGTGAGACAAGTTATACGCAAGTGTGCTCTTTGTGAAAGAACGATAGTTATCCGAGTTCCAAATTCTTCACTAGTGCATAGTTGCTTTCTGTGGGGTTCTCGGAAGAACCCGACTGCAGTTTTGGGCGATTACTAATATAAAACATATAATGCCCTGGGATTGTAAATGCCAGTGGATTATAAGCAATGTGGATTATATGAATGGAGATAATTTAAATACCATGCAGACATATACTTTACTTTTTAATTCTATGTCGATATAAATATAGAGAATTGAAATTACCATGAGTTTTTATCAATTATGTCATAGATTGTGGTATTAATAATTTAGACATTCTTTCTTATTTGATATGAGCTCTATATACTTCTATATATAAATTTTAATATCCTATGTTGAAGTGTTTAACTGTGTATGTGATGAATGTGATTCTTGTCATTTCAACTTCCATTGTACATTCTTTTCACTGCACTTTTGCAATCCTATTTGGCATCTTGGGCCACTAGTAGACATTGATTCTTGACTCAAATAAAAAATAGTTCAAAAATTCATACTCAACAAAATCTCATCAGTCGAATTTTTTTATTTATACTTGAACCCATTAATAGACTTGACAAAAATTCAGCAAATGAAAAAAACTTAAATAATGCATAAGAAGCATGAGAAATGAATCAAGAGAATCTGTAAGTCTCTAATATCATATTATGATTGATTGTCATCATAGAAAATTTTAAATTCTTCTAATATTAAACATTTTTTTCTACCTCTTTCTTATCATCTTTTTTCAGAAATCAATGCATCATAAATTAAATCGTCTTTCGATGCTTCTCCTAATTCCACTTCCATTGCATCCGCCTCCAATTTTATGAGATTTTTGTCAGTAGACATGGCCTCCACATCCTTGGCAATCCTATTTTAATATTATCTGAGTTAGTAGCATCATGAAGTTCCTTCCTCTCCACCTTTTGGATGAAAAGACGAAGTTTGTATTGTACAAGTTAAGCTCATCAAGGTGCTTTTGGGTCAACCAAGCTTTGATTGCATTCACATTCAGAAGTGATATAGAGTTAGCACAATATGAATTGATATTATCTGAGTTAGTTGCATGATGAAGCTCCCTCCTCTCCACCTTTTTGATTGGAAGATGAAGTTTTTTTTGTACAAAGTTAAGGTTATTGAGGCACTTTTGGGTCAAGCAAGTTCTGATTGCATTGACACTCATTGATGTTTATAGCAGCGGGAGATATTTTTCTCTCAAGTTAAATTAAATAAATAAATAAACTACCTTGGCCGACCTAGTTGAGAGAGCTGCATCCCTTGGGTGAAGAGGTGCATGTGTGGTATAAATAAGAAATGATTTGTAAATCTTTTAACAATCAATCAATCTCAATTCACGTTCCTGACCTAAAAAAAACAATAATAAGTACTATAGAGTTAGTACAATATCGATCAATATTATCTGAGTCAGTTGCGTCATGAAGCTCCTTCCTCTCCATCTTTTTGAAGAGAAAACAAATTTTATATTTGACAAAGTTAAGGTCATTGAGGCACTATTGGGTCAACCAAGCTTTGATTGCATTCACACTCCGAAGTGCTATAGAGTTAGCACAATATGGATATATATTATCTGAGTTAGTTGCATCACTAAGCTCTTTCCTCTCCACCTTTTTGATGAGAAGACGAAGTCTGTATTGTACAAAGTTAAGGTCATTGAGGCACTTTTGGGTCAACCAAGCTCTGATTGCATTCACACTTATAAGTGCTATAAGGTGAGCACAAAAATTATTGGTGTTCAAGCACCATAGTCTTCTCTTCATGAATCTTCAAATAAGACAAATATGACATTTTAAACCTAAATAAACTAAATTGCATTTTTTAAATAAGTGTATGATTAAAGCCTAAAGGAACTCATTTTTGGGTCATTCTCTTTGGGGCACATAGAGGTGAAAAAAATGAGCCTTATCATCATATGAGATATACCTCAACATTGAAGAGGTATGGGTTAGTAAATTTCTTTTACACATGGATGATAATTTCAACCAAATTTTCATATGCTTCCTCCTTGGAACCTCGATCTTCTTTTTGAATTCATCGTCATATGAGATATACCTCAACTTTCAAAAGGTTTGAGTTCAGAAATCTCTGTTACACATTATAATTTAAGCCAGTTTTTCTAGCATTCTTCCTTAGAACCTTCATCTTTTTTTTTCATTTTATTTCACTTGGAGACCGAGTTGGTATAAGCCAAGAAAAAATATTGTAATCTTGTAATAGTCTGCACTATGAACTCTACCCTCCACTAATATGAAATAACCAGACATTCGTTTTTAAGGAGTGTGGTTTGTTTTTCTTCAAGCTTATATCCTTTTTTGATGGTACATACCTGATGCCACTATTCAACTTACGATAATTAATAAATTATTAAAGATATTCAAAAATTAATGTCCGATGGAAACAGAAATGTCCATTTTGACTAGTATTCTCTTAGAGATTTCAACTTAATGTAGTTTAGCGTTAATTTCATTGTTTGTGCATAGGAAACTATTGGTGTATCAGGTTCATCCAATTTTTCTCTGAGTGAAAAATTCAAAATATGTTTCTCTAAAACATTGCTTTTTCCACCCACTTACAGCTTTGAAGACTTGAGTATGCCATTCATAAATTACAGCTCATTTTGACCACATGTATTTGTAAACTTCCACAGAATTTATGTCTATAAGCACTTATGTACAAATTGTGGGTACAATTATTTTGTGAATCAAACTACATACTGGATTAATGAAAATGAATAAAATGTTCATATTAGAATGCTCTTTATGTATGTGCAGGGCCATTAGGTTTTCAGTTTTGTCTGCTTCTTTCCTTTTCTTGGTGCAAATGCCTATAGATTATAGTGGTTTGTATTGGCAGAACAATAATAGAATAAAGAACAAAGACTTTATGGTAATACAATCTTCCTCAATCACATTATAGAAGACCTTTAAAAATCTCTTGCACAGCTAGAAATCATGTTGTCCAGTTCTCTGTTTTGAGAATTTTCTATGAAGCATTCATTGTATGCACTTCCACAGGCCTGCAGCATTGCTATTGTATCTATCCTCTGTGTATGCACAAATTCTATGGGAGTTGAATGAAAAATGACTTGCCCTCCTATTCAAATTTTTAAATTGAATGAAAAATTTACCAAGAAATAGCTAATAAAGAAGGACAGCATAGAAGCTGTATCAGTCACATTTTTGTGAGTGGCAAAAGTCCAGGAGCTGGCTACTATTACACAGATTGCTCCTCTCACCACACTGCAAGAAAACTCAGAGCTTGTCAGGTCTTTGTTGATTGTTGGTTCCAATCTTCTTGCCTCAAACAATCTTGTGTCTTGACTCTTGATCTGCTTTTACAAATCCTTTCCCATAGGTTTTTACCTGCAAGTCTGTTTAATTTTATTGCCTAATTTGTTATTATCAGCAACAATGGAAACCTAGGACTTTTTGACGATTGCTACCCTCCCTTTTGTGGGTCAGTGTGGTTTATTTTTCTTCCAACATGGCTTCAAGCCATGCCTTTTGGGCTTCCTGTGGTATCCTGGCTCTGATACCATGTTATTTCCACAAACCATCTATTATTCTAACCTAGGATCTTTCCAGCAAGACCGTTTCAGCAAGAACTAGGCCACTTTGAAGTTCTAGGCATGGCTTGTTTTTCTTCCAAGTAGTTAATTGTTTAAGAAAATTCTCATCGAGCTAAGATCATACCTGAACAAAGACTCAGTTGTTAGCAAACTGGAAGATGTATTCCATTACTCTGAGGTAACAGCAAGCACATGAGAAGTGCCTGTACCTGACATACAAACAATACATGAATTGTCCATAGGTACACAGAAGTTAAAATCATTTTTTATTTTTTGTGTAGGACTGGTCAGTGTTTGATTACTGGAACTCAAAGAGCTTATCGAACCCAGACCTATGCTTCCCAAAGAGGTTGTTAGGGCACTGTGGAAAGAAAATTGTACATTTGACTGCATTTCCCTTGGGTTTAAATTCTAAAGCGATGCCAACATGTGTGCAATTTGTTAGTTTTTAGTGATCAGATTAGCAGTAATTAACAGAAATTAAGAATGCAAAGTAAAGTAAACACATAACACAATGGTACCCTGGGAAAACCTCCCTCTTGGAGGTGAAAAATCCAGCAACTAATATCTCAGATTATATTGAACCAATCTCAATGACAGATATACAACTTGGACAACAAGAACAACTTATCTTGTTGTAGATGCCACAGTATTCTGAAGGTTTTATCAATTCACTGTCTTAGCAAGGGTTCACCAGCCCTTGAAGATGATTCGTCAACTTGGTATAATGTCCTCCACTTCTCAGTAAGAATTTGCTATACTTGGATGATTATCCAAGTTAATTTGCTGTCCTAGATCGCTGATAATGTGCAGAACAAACTCGCTGATTGCAGCTAGGGAGATGACTCACTGAATGTGATCTCTAGATGGGATTCACTGGCACCTATGATCAGATCGCTGACTTTGTGACTGAGTTTGCTGACTTCAGAATGTAGTTCGCTGATCTTTGGAGCAGAACAGATCACATTAAGGCAGATGATATTCGCTTGATAGATTGATGACTTGTGATCCTCAAGTCATCTCACATATATATGAATTCAAGTCTACACTAAACCTTGGTCGGCCTTATTTAATTTTGGCGCCAAGTTACAATTAAATTTCAATTGCCTTTCATATGATATTACAAGTTACATAAATAGGTCTTGACCTAATTTGTGTTTACAAGTTACACATATGTAATTCGCCCAAATAGGGTCTGCCCTAATTCAAGTTACATGATATCCCAAATAGGCCCATACACAATAAATTTTAAGGCCAAAGGCCACATTAAAATTTACCAAGCTAGGTCGGCCCAATCAAACCCAGCTACATTTTCAACATAATTGACATGCCCAACATTTGTGATCACTTCCATCACCCATCACAAACTGTGTGTAAGCACTATCATGCTCAATGGTGCATGTTTCCAGCTAAGAACTGTACATTAAACTGCATTCTCCTTGGGTGAAAAACAAGTCTAAAACTCTTGTGATTGCACGCACTACATTTCTGAGCATTTCCATCTTCCATCACAAACTGAGTATGAGCACTACCCTGCTGACTGCCCCTACAACCCCCAATATCCATATTAATGCAAGGTGGATGGTCCAGTAAGAGGGGTGTTGTAGGTCTAGGAATTTGTTAGTTGTGGACAGAGCCTTGGGGAGCAGTTTGATGCATATGTAACCCACAGGGCAATAATTTCCATATTAGAGTTTTTTCCAATATGTTTTTTTATATTGCATATATAGGAAAAACACTGATACAAAACTGTTACCAAAAGATTACACGGATTGTCTGAGTGGACTCCCGGCCCAAACTTACAAAAACAACATGCAGATTAGTTACTGCATTTATACATGGTGGAGTATCTATTTTAAGATCTATAGACTATACTATTAATTATAATGTAAACCAAAAAAAACCAGTATCATCAGTGCTGCCAGTCAATTATCCTTGAAGGATTTGTTCCTGCGGAGCATCCATCCATGTAGTCCAACCACTGGGGCCCTCCATCCAAACGGCTTGTTTTCCGTCAAGAAGTTCTGTGAGCATCTGAATCTGATCTTGAACAGGGTCTCGCGCTCTGGCCACCTCTGTTTGTCCAATATTTTTAACAAAATACAGATTCCACACAAGCCTTAAAAGTGATATTCACAATCTTTTTTTATTACTGATCATTGTACATTCTATAAGTCAGGATTGTACCTTAAGATAAGCTAAAAAATAAAAAACAGAACTTATGTGTTTGTACAGTGCTAATTAACGATGTGCTACATTCTTTGAAAGGCTTATGAGGAAATTCAATTTTTTTTACCAATTTTATTTGCAATTTTTAGTTTTGTCCGAGAAATAGAAGTTTGATTCAATTTAATTACAAAATGTTATTTGTCCTAGGAAAAGTGATGGATAATTACAGAGGAAGGAAACTTTTTTCCAATCAGATTGGAAGACATTCTCAAAATTTAATGGACCCATTTCTAATCGCACATCAGTAAACAAGTGAGCACCTTATTTTAAAGTCCTAAATCGATTTCAACACAGTTCCCTTGTGGTAGTTGGAGATTAGGTGAGATCATAACATGTTTCAAGAATAGTTCCATTGACTTATGGTACTTTATCACTGTTGCATCAAACCTCTAATTGAGAATTAGGAAGTTATTTACATTTTTACAATGTAGCTAATGTTAATATGAAAAAAACCTTTGCAGATAAGCTTAAGCCAAGGCTGTGCACTTGTTGTGACCTATTTCACACATTGCCGCATTGTAAATGGGGACCCCAGTTGTTTGCTTTTTAGGGTTTTGTCTTAGTGTGGCAATTTCATAAGTCTTTCTTTTTCAAGAGTTTGAGTTAGAGTTTTCCGGGAGTAATCCAAGCCAAATAGAGAAATCATGCCTCGATTAGTGTCTAGACATCACCAAAGCACTCAGAAGGCCCGAAGGATGAAGATCGCAATTGCTTTGGGTCAATTTTGACACCTTCCTATTTTTTAGGAATTCTGTTTTTTTTGCTTTTTGGCACTTTTGGCACCAACCCGAGAAGCAACTTTTTTGGCTTGTTTTTTGCTTTTTTGAAAGTAGACCTAGGATTGGGTCCCTCAGGTCATGGCATCGGCATTCCTGTCTTCAGAATCGAAAATTTATGTCTCCAAGTGTAAAAAGTAGGGTAAAAACTCCAGGTTAGGGTTTTTTCTTCTAGATGTTCCAGATAAGCGACATGGCAGATCAAACTTGAAGATGGCAATGGAAGCAAGGTGGGAAGATGTCCAAACACTATCCAACTTCACCCTAGCACTTGGCATGACTTGGCATGAAGACCTTTGAAGTCCGCCCTAGCACAAATACAATTTTTCAATCAAGCATGAAGTCCGACCTAGGTAAGAGAAGATGGCAAAGGAGATGCTAAGTCCGCCAAGGCTAGACTCAACATGGCCAAACAACTTCTAAGTCCGCCCAAAGGAAAAGCAAGAAGTATAGATGGCACATGAAGCATGAAGTCTGCCCTGCCTAAGTTGGATGTGTCCAAAGAAGGCTCCAAGTCTGCCCTACATAGTGGCTGGACTATGTTGAAGTCCGCCCTACCCAAGGTTGATCAAGAGAGGTTATGGCAAGCAAAGCAAGAAATCCGCCCTCCTAAGCAAACAATGTCTAATGACTTATGAAGTCCGCCTAGGAAGTATGTGAAGATGGCAAGACAAGATGAAGTTTGCCAAGGGAAGTAGAAAAACAATGTTCAAATGAAGTTCACCATGCCACCAATGGTAAATGGCTTGGAAAATAAGAAGTTCGCCTAGAACAAATTGGCAAAATAATGTGCCAAGTCCACCTAAACATGAGAAAGTGTTTCAAGCACATGGATAAATTCACCATAGATAAAGGTTTGGAAAAGTTAGAGAAATTTTCAGAAGTCCAACACTTACAAGTCCAAATTCGATGAACCCAAGGAAAACACAAAATAAACAAAAAAACAAAAAAAAAACAAACATGAAATTCCTAAAAATTGAACTCCAACTCTATATCAATTCGACTTGCCACTCTCAATTCATTATCAAGTTTGGAGATTGAAGTTTGAAGGTTTTTCTTGAGGTTTCGAAAGATAGATTTTGAAGATAAAGTGAATTTTCAAGGTGAATTTTTGAAGATAAAAGTGAAATTTCTAAGTTGAAGGACATAATTTCCAGAAGAATAATGTGTTTTTTCTTAGTTTAAGATAGAATTTTCAGAATTAAAGACAAATTTTCAGTCAAAACTACAATTTCGAAGGTTTAAAATCTAAGTCTGACTTATTGCTCGCACTCTCCTGTCTTATTCACTTATTCTCATGAAATTTACTAAATACTTGGCCAAATTCTTCCATTTTCAGTCTGATTTTTCACAGAAATTTAGCTTTTTTACAGATTGAAAGTGAAATTTTCAAGCAAAAGGGTCCACAAATCAGAGTTAGAATCTTCAATTTTCTCGAAAATAATATTAAATTTTCATGTTTGTTGCAGGTTGATGACAACCAGAGGAAGACCTTCGAGGAAAGCTCAAATGAAGTTTGCCAGTAAAGGATTGTAGTCGGAATCAAAAATCAATTCCAAATGGAAAAATGTTACGGACACCAACTTTAGGCTCATAGACTTCCAAGATTTCATAAAGAGAATGTATGGGTTAGATGGATTTTTGCCAACACCTATTGCTCGCCGGATGATGAGAAATGTCATCGTCCAAGCGGCTAGATTTCCATCAGCTATGGAATGTGCAGAATTTATGGTTGAATGTGCCATACACTACAATACCCAAGAAAGAGAAATTGTTGCACTAGATGGAAGAGTCTTGGCTCATCTTGGAGAATTAGCCATTTAGGAAGCATTCGGGATTCCGAGCTACAACAAGACTTCCTATAAAACTAAGGAGGAAACCGGAAGACTTTATGAAGATCAACCTAAACTTTGTGCACCTAATGTTAATAGGTCGTGGCTAGAGAAGTCGAGACCCAGTCTCAACAAGGTACCAAAGAAATTATTTTGCACTGAATTCAGAGAAGACTATGGCGATCTCATCTTGCTGTTGAATAGAGTAATGGGCAGCCCTTAGGGTGCACCATTTGAAACATGGATGTACTACTTCATTGATGAGATCACTTCAGGTGTTAAAATGTTCAATTGGTCCTGAATAATCAGTGATAATCTGGACGAACATTTGCAGAATTGGAAAGGACAAAGTCTTTTTACATGAGCTCCTACATAGTCTACTTGCTGGCAAGAAATTGGAGATACATTGGATTGATTTCTAGAGGCGTGGTAGGCTATGGTGAAAATGAGTTTAAGTCCTATGACTATTATCCGCAACTGCAGCTAAGTGAGAAGGCCCACTTCAGGCGGGTAAATTATGTGTTCCTGATGTATATCACTAGAATATTGCAAGGAGGAATCTATCAGAGACTCACTCCAGAAGCCAAAAGTTTAATAAGCAAGTATGGATCTTGGTTTATCCAGTTTCCAAGATTCACATACATAAGATTCCAGGGGTTTACTGGATGTCGTTATCGGTTTCCGATTTATCCCACCAATAGAATGGTCTTGCTTGAAGTCCTTAGGTAGCTGGAAACATATCAGGGCTTCCAAAGAACGAAGCAGAAGGCAGCCATTTTCTTTCCATTTTTCATTGGGAATATGCTAGAGTCTTGTCCAACAACGCAGGGAGTTGAGAGTGCCAGGTTGGAGATACAGTGTTATCCGTTCACATTCTACTAATCTCGGGCTGATTTTGATCCTCATAACCACATTGGATCAGTGAATGGAGAAAAATACAGACATAGGGTTGATTTGGAAGTTTTTTGGGCGAATGTTGCAGACGAGTATGACATCAGGAAAAGACTATGGTCTAAATTGCCAGTAAGCTTGATCAAAACAATTGAGCTTTTCCGTGTGCTTGATCAGTTAGAGGATGATGGAGACTATGTTCTGCCGTGCTTTGATGAGAATTGGCCTCTTCCTTCTGTACGATGGTCAGAACCCGGACTCGTGGATCTAGCCACCTTGATGCGGCTAGTTGTTAAGTATTCACAGTGGTGGGTTGATCAGCAAGTCCAAGTGTTAAGGCGAAGAAATTTGACTCTTACTTATAACTTGATGGGCAAAATGGAGTCATATTCTTCGAATGCAAAAGCATCTCAAAGTGCCAGGCCAATCGAAAGCATCAATTCAAGAAAGAGGAAGGAAACTGTTGATGATCCTTCGAGGTCAAAGGGGAAGGAAGTCGTGAATGAGAAACTTGATCAAAAGAAGCAGAGATTAGAGCCATTCAATTCTGGCATGTCAAGGAATTTGGAAAGCCTAATGATTATTGAGGATTAGCCACCTGATAAAAATAAAAATTCCTTCTCCAATCCATGAGGGAAATGTGATGTCAGTCTAGCAGGATGATGAAGAACCACCATCTCCTACAAGCACAGAGATTGGAATCAGATAATGAAATGGATATTCTTGGCGATGAATTTTAGGAGGGAATGATTTCTGCTCTTCGAGGAGCTTAGGATATTCCATGTGAAGAAAGTAATTAGGAAGAGGAAGGCATTGAACAGCCTATTATTCCTGATTGCTTAAAAGAAAGGTTGAAAGTAAAAGTACTAGTGGAAGTCCAGGAAGAAGAAGATGAGACGACCGATTTCTTGGCTAGATTGGGGAAGCTTGTTGCAAAAAAAGCTTGTTAGAAAGTTTTCCACAATCCAGAGAGATGAGATAAGTTGCCGTACAATTCAGATTGTTGTACCAAAAGTGGACAAGTCAAAAGAAGATATAACTCATCAGAAGTATGAAATTACCACCTTTGACTTGGGACCAACTACAAAGGGCAAGAGGTGGAAGACTTAGACAATTCAGTTGCTTCCATGAAGGTGAGACTAGACAAAGAGGTAGGAAAGAAGAGAGAATACGAAAAGGAAATTGAGCGCCTAAAGGAATATATTCAGCACTTGACCAAGCCACTTAACCAAGGCAATTCGACAACTCCTCCACTTATGAATTCTTCGCAGGAAGCTATTGAAAATTTTGAAGAAGAAAAAGTGACGGCAAGAGAGGCTAAAGAATGGATGGCAGGCAATAGAGAAGAAGCAGCCACATTCGTGGACAAATTGATGCTGACATATGGACAGACTTCCTTCTTGCCCTCCAGAATTGCGAGCATCACAGAAGCATTGGCTTACCTTCATGATGTTCAGGATAGGATTATCCCGTGCTGTAGAGTGTTGAAAGGCATGCCTAAACAAGAACTGATTGATGGAAAGATAATTGCAGCAGGGGCTGCATATGACTGCAATCACACCTATCCTGTGCAATCGGGTTGAAGTCAAGGATTGTACCTTAAGGTAAGCTAAAAACTAAAAAACAGAACTTATGTGTTTGTACAGTGCTAATTCACGATGTGCTACATTCTTTGAAAGGCTTCTGAGGAAATCAAAACAATTGTACCAATTTTATCTGCAAATTTTAGTTCTGTCCAAGACATAGAAGTTTGATTCAATTTAATTACAAAATGTTATTTGTCCTAGGAAAAGTGATGGATAATTATGGAGGAAGGAAATTTTTTTCTGATCAGATTCGAAGACATTCTCAAAATTTAATGGACCCATTTCTAATTGCACATCAGTAAACAAGTGAGCACCTTATTTTAAAGTCCTAAATCTATTTCAACACAGTTCCCTTGTGTGGTAGTTGGAGATTAGGTGAGATCATAACATGTTTCAAGAATAGGTCCATTGACTTATGGTACTTCATTACTGTCGCATCAAACCTTTAATTGAGAATCAGAAAGTTATTTACATTTTTACAATGTAGCTAATGTTGTTAATATTGAAAAAAAACCTTTGCAGATAAGCTTAAGCCAAGGTTGTGCACTGTGCAAAATAAGTATTTGTTGAAGTGCTCAAGTGCTGACAGGATGCATATTATATCACATCTTCATCAACTTCCCAATCTTTGTGGTAGAGGAGATGACAAAATTAAGGAAATATGTGTGGTTAGAAAATTTGTTTGCTCATGATGATGAAATGCAACATTTATAACTGCAAATGGTGTTACAATGATCAGGCTGGACTAGACTTGCTTTTTCAAATACCGTCACTAAATATGAATACATAGAAATGCTTAATTTAATTTAATCATAATATGAATACATAGAAATACTGAAGTCTGTAATTTTTATGGAAACTTAATTAACGTGAATACATAGAAATGCTGTCACTGAATATGTCTTTCTTTCTCATAGGGCAGTTACTTTCAGGCTTTTACCCTCAGCTATACTCATGAGAGCTCCCTGGGTCAGTTTTGTGGGTTACATCTTGTGTTGTAACATCTTTAGATTGACATGCTAATTTCCCAGTATCGATTGATATTTCTTATCATGGCAGTTTCTACGTGGACTCCTTGCAACTCACTAGGAGTGCTTTCTACCTGGTTCCTTTCTTTTAGCTTCTAGCTTTTTGCAGTGCTGGGACTTGGGAGTGCCATTTGCTTGACTTCTTACTTATTGCTTTACAAATTCTCTGCTGTTCAGAATGTGTTACGGCCATATATCATTATCTTTGCCTTGACCATATCAGCTGAAATTATTCTTTATGATAAATTTCCCTGGACATTTGTTTCGAGTTTGTAATTTGTACTTTTGAGAGTACGTTTGAATTTTATATGTTTCATTTATGTACTTAAGACCGAGGTGTTTCCCTTTCCTTAGAAAAAGGAGAGTTGGCATTTATTGGGAGGTTCTTATATATGTATTACGTTACCAAGGGTTTTGAAGAGAAATCTGAAGGTAAATTTTAACAATAATTTAAAGCTGCATCTTCTAATGTCAGCCATAGAGTCTCTCAAAAATAAGTAGTACCATTCAACAACTTCTTGTGTGCCATATAACTAAATTTGTCAAACAATTTTAGGCTTGCTTTGTACAACACGGTGTGGTTGTTTGATGAAACGTTTCAGCAAATCAAGACAGTTTGTGCCAAAATCAATTGATGACAGAAATAATACTTGTCTGTAAGTAACCCAGCAGGAGTACAAGGCTTGGGAAATAGAGATGTAACAAATGATTTCCAATTCCACACTAGATGTTGTGAAGTTGATATAAGAACCAATGCAGCTATTAAAATCAATGCAAGGCTTGTCCACAATACCCCTTTAATCATAACAAGGGGCCTCTTTATAAAAACCTACTCTTGCATGTGAAAATGTGGAAACCACTGCTGCTGCTTCTACAAACTGGGTATACCAATACTCCACGTGATATCTCACTGATCTTTCTCAAAGCAGCCTTGATTCCTTTGAACCCAAAAAAATCAGTGTTCCACGGGCGTCCGGGATGGGGGGACGCGGGGACGGGTTTCCGGGATGGGGGGACCAAGGGCCTAAGTTTGGGGACGGTGGGGGGGTGATGGTGCTGATATAGTTATACATATAGTACTTGAAAAACTAGTTTTGAAAAGATGTATGACAGTATAACAGTATAAGAATTACATTTCAAATGAAACTATAGGAAATTTGAAATACTAAATCTAAATACCAAGATTTCTTCAATGCTAATTGCTAATTGCTAAATAAAATTTGACAAATGAAATTGTCAAATTGGAGATTTCTATTATATTGAAAAAGGAAAATATGAATATTTGATGCCATTGCAAAGTCTATAATAATAAAGATGATTACATGATTCATCATTACAATGAGTAGCCAAATACAAATACTAATAGCAATAGCATTACAAAAGAGACTAGAGTCAAAGACAAAATGACAAAACTCAAAATGTAGCTAATGGAGGCCTCTAATCATCTGCGAACTCCTCCTCATTGGAACTCCTAGACTCCTGAAGATCAAGATCCCTCAAGCTCACACCAACTAGCCCTGCATTTGAAGTGGTACGATCATCCTCATCAATCTGTGAAGGCTCCTTTGGCTCTACATCCCATCGTGCCATTGGACTCTCCTTGTACACAAGTGTCTTGCGGTTCATGAGACACAAAGCACTGTGTACAGCCACAAGCTTCTCTGCTCTCTTAGAGGTAAGTTTGTTCCTCTTAAGAGAGTGGATGAAGCTATATGTAGACCAGTTCCTCTGAGCAACTGAAGAATTGGAAACTTGGGATAGCAGATGGATGGCTAGAGTGGTGGTCAAAGATTTCGGGCCATGACAATTCCACCACAAAAGTGGGTCCTCCTGTGCCATAGTTTCTATATCCATCTTTGCCGCATCTGAATAACCTCTAAGAGTGGCAAATATTCCCCACTCAGTGTGAATGGTGCCGTCATCTTTGGAATCAAACATCTTCTTTACGCACCTAAAGAAACCCGCCTTCACCTCATCATCCTGAATCAGTGTCACTCTACCCGGTCTAGCCTTGTACCACTTAGGATTCAAGGCAAAGGCACCCATATGCAAAGGAGTGTTCAACTTGTCCCATCTACGCTGAATGACAGGCCGGATTTGCTCATTGTAGAATGCTAGAGAGGGGTCCTTCACTCGCACAACAACCCTCATCTGGTCAAGCATAGAGTCAATGCACTCATACACCTCTCCAAGGTTAGGTGCATCCCCATCCCCATATCTGATCGCCTGGAGTACTGGAGAAATGATGGAGACAATGTATTTCGCATCAGTCCAAAACTCATCACTCTTCACTATCTCCTTCACCCTTCTCCCCTGCTCTGTCTTGGCCTCAGCCCACCTATTCCACTCATTAGTCATAACCATGAGTTGCAATGCCTCTTTCTACTCAATCATTCTCTCCAAGAGAATGAAATAGGATGCATATCTGGTCTCAACTGGTTTCAAGAACTCCTTCATGAAGGTCCTGAAGAGTGCATGTGAAGTGTGGTGGTTGCAGATAAACATCTGCACATCTCTCGCATCGGTGACCACTCCTCTAATCTAGTCAATCTTCCCCATGTCCTTGAGTGCATTGTTCATGGCATGCACACAACATGGGGTCCACCAAATGTGTCTATAGGCTGCCTCAATGAGTCTCCCGGCTGCTCTACACACATGGGCTGCATCTGTCACTACTTGGACCACATTTTGTGGTCCAACCTCCTCAATAGCCTCCCTGAGGACCTGAAACTGGAAATCAGCATCTTTACGATGCCTTGTACAATCAATTGCTCTATAAGGAAGTATGGGCCCTCTGCACATGTGACCATGATGTTGATGAGTGGACGATGGCTAATGTCCGTCCACCCATCCATAACTATGCTGCACCCCGATGCCACCCAACATGTCTTCATCTTCTCCATCAAAATATTGATCTTGTAATAGCATTTATCCAAGATCGAGGTCCTCATTTTTGTCTCCCTTGGTGGCACATTGATGGTCCTCCCTTCGCCACCATAGCCATCATCTCCCTATAATAAGGAGACCGTGTAACATGAAATGGAATGCCATTGGCAAAGAAGAACTTGCCAATGGATTCATCTATCTCATCTCGTAGCTGCACATTAAACATATCAGCAATGGGGTTACTCTGTGGTGTCTGCAACCTATGTTTCCCTGTTCTGGCGGCACTAGAAGTGGAAGTGGATGCAGATCCAAACATCATTCCTCCCGTCTGCGAAGCATGAGAAGTATGTAGCGGATTCTGGCTGTGCTGAAGGGCTGCCCTAGTAGACAAAGTAGTAGGCATTGAAATATTTATGTCATCTGGAACTCCCCAAAGCTTGTTAAACTCAATTCTATATTGTATTTAGCTTCCTACAAAAACTTACAATGTCTCACACCTTTTCCTCTCCAAAAAAGAAAGTGTGCATTCACCCTACCAATGCTACCAGACCATTCAGTGTCACAAATGTTGCCCTTCCACTTCTTTGTTCCTCCACTTGAATGTGATGTGCCTTGTACTGATATACTTGAAGCAAATTGTTTGAGAGGAGACTTGGGATCAAAAGGACCCCTAGCATACGGTGACAACAACTCTGAAGGGCAACCTGTACTAGCTGGTGCACTCGCCATAGAACTAGATTGGGCTCCAGGATTAGCCCATGGTCACCCCCTTCATTTTCATGTTCAACTTCTGAATCATTCTCACTATGAGAATGGATTTCCATCTCATCCTCACTCATGCCTTGGGAGTTCATTGTGAAATTGACACTGCATTTCACAAAATAAAAATAAAAATAAAATCAGCTTAGTTTAAGAAATAAATTTATTTCTTTTCATCTCAAAATGAGATTTGATGTTGAATCTTGAATGAATCATTTTGCCCTCAAGATTCAACATCAAATTTTATTATTTTTATTTTAATTTTTAAATTAAAAAAATCATAAATTGTAAATTTTATTTTCAAAATTGAAATTTCAAATTTGTTTTTCAAGGTACAATTTGATGTTAAATCTTGAGGATTCATTCATCATTTTGCCCTCAAGATTCAACATCAAATCTCATTTTGAGATGAATAGGAAAAAAAACCAAATTTAAAGCTAAACAAACAAAGAACAAAAAATGACATTGAAAATCAGAAAATAAAACCAAAAAATCAAGAAAAACCCTACCTTGTATTTGAAAAATCTCTCCTAAATGCAGTAAAATCTTCTTCTTCTTCTTCTTGCTTCTTCTCACTCCTATCACATTTGCAATCACTTTTTCTCACCCCTTCAGTCAGTCTTCTACAAGTTTTTCCTCCTCTTCAGCTTGCTGGAAAAAAAACCAGTCTTTCAAAATGAGAGTGAAATGAACAAAAAACATGGTTTTGTGTTGTTTTGGGGGAAAGGGTGGGGCCCACATCCAATTAGGGTTACCCCTTAACCCCCCAAAAAGTCATTTTTTTTAATATTTTCATTTTAAGCCAAGGAAAACACGTGGGGCTACAGGAGACGTTTGGGTGTCTCCCTGTCCCCTGAGAGACGTCTGCACGTCTCTCGACAGATGGGGAGACGCCCAGACGTCTCCCAAGTAGACATGGGAGATGTGGAGATGTCTCCCTGTCTCTGGCAGCGTTTGGGTGGCGGTGGCGGGATGGCAGGGGACGTCGCGTCCCCGTCTCCAAGACGTGGCCAAAAAGGGGGGGGATGCGTCCCCGTGCAACACTGAAAAAAACCAATAACAGAAAGTGCTAAGAGAACATGTAAGAATGAACATGACAAGGCTCAAAGTATTCTTGTGTGCCCCAGAATAAGCATGTAGGTAAACAGAACACAGAAATTGATTCTTTCGAAGGTAGAAGAAAATGGACATCTCCAAAATTTTAAATTAACCAATGAAGAATTGAACATGCCTGTGGTCTGGAACATGTGGGACCAGTAGTGCCACAGTGAATAATTCCAGGGGGCCAACTCTGTGCCCCTATGACTCTTTGGCAGTCTCATCTCATGGTTGGGTTTAGTATTATCCTTCTTATGTATCTGATTCTCTGCGTCAGTTTCCATTTCCTGAATCACGTACGACACAGACTCTTTCCACCTGCATACAAGTAAATAATGAATGAGTTCACAGAGCTAAAAATCTCAAATTTAAGATGTTCCTTGTATGTGCTTTCAAAGTTTTTATTACCAAAAGCTACTTATAATCAATGATGATTCCAGGGATCACTTAATGCAACTAAAAAGGTTAAGTGCTACTAAGAACATACCCAGTAGTATTGAAACGCTCTTTGACAAAGCTTTTATATCATTGTTTTTTTCTTTGCTTTTTGATAACACATTTGCATCATTTTAAATTATCTAAATTAAGAAGGTTTACATCAATTCAGTCTATGATATGGTAGTTTGATGTTAATGGGCATTTAAAGGCAACAATCTTGAGAGTATAAACTACGTAATTATCCCATGGCCGATGTCCAAAAGAAAGAATTACCTCATAAAATACCAAGGATGTAAAGCAAGGTGTCATAAATACTGCAAAATCTGAAGGTAAGCTTTACAAAACTTTCATACAAGTGTGGGATCAAGATGACCAATGAAAATAAGAGGCCAAATAACCCCCTGAGCAGTTGGTGTCATAGACTCTCTATATAGAGCCATATATTCATTGTGTTCATCATAAATTCCTCACAAGTTGCCATGAGGTTTGAAGTTGGGAACTACCTTTTTCCAGTCATCATTAAATCTAGAGTCACATATCTATTGGAAAAATAATAAGCTCAAGCCACAGCCATTTGGAAATGATAATGACAGGCTCATAAATGGCATTGCATGACAGAGATATAGGATATGTTGAGGTTTGAGATTGGAAATGCTCCATTGGTTTACTAACTTAGCTTATCTGACAGGCAAGTGCGTATGTAGATGTGTCTCCTCACTTTTGCAGTGAGAGGCATAAAGGTACATTCCTATCTGTTGTGACCATTTCACACATCGCCCCATTAAAATGGGGACCCCCTCTTTTTGCTCGTGTTGCCTGTTCTTTTTCTCTGCTTTTTAGGGTTTTGGTAGTTTGTCAGTTGTCTGGATTTAGGGTCAGGCCTTAGGGTTTCTGTTTTGTCGTTTTCAGGCCAAAGTCCAGTCAGTCTTGAGAGCTTTTTTGAGCTTCCTCTCGCAGGATGCAATTTTGAATAAAGTGAATTCGCCAGAGGCTAAGTGAGTTGGTCTATTTTCAATTGGAATTTTGAATGAATTTGTCTAAGTGTTGATGATGAGATTTTGATTTTTGTCCGATTGAGTAATTTTGACCAATTTTTGAGAATTTTGATAATTGATCCCGGGCATTGGAAATGACTTGTTTTTGCCTTGTGAAGTGATTAAACTCCTAAAATCTTGATATTTTGGTTTGTAGGAGCAAAATCGCTCCTGTCCCTCAGTGAAGGACTGGAGCTTGTTTTTCAAAATCTTACTGTCTCTGCAGGATCAAGACGAATTTCGAATTAGAAGTGATAAAGGGAGGCATGATCTTTCCGTTGAATATAATTTGAAGAATTTCATGAACACGGAAATGCTCCAGGAGTAAAAATCGCTCCTGTCCCTCAATGAAGGACCGAAGCTCAAAATCAAACATTGCCTTGTCCTTGCAGGATTTGAACAATTTGACGATTTGAGGAGATCAAAGGAGATATATTTTATCATTTGAATATAATTTGAAAGCACAAACATGAGGAAAATTTGATCTAGAAGCTAAATCGCTCCTGTCCCTCAGCCAGGGACCAGGGCGAAATTCAGTGGTAGCTCCCGTCCCTCTCTCAGGGACCAGAGCGATTCTCCTCATAGGGCATGTTTTGGGCAAAGATCAAGCAAGTTTTGAGTTTGAAGCAAGAAAGGAGGATGAAATGAACCCGTTGAATACAAATTGAAGATTACAAGACATCAATAGGAGACTCAAATTGGCCTAGGCGCTCCTGTCCCTCAATCAGGGACCAGAGCGATTTTTGCCTTAGGACAATTTCTCGCCAAGTTTGAACAAACTCCCGGCCAAAGATGAAGGGAAGGGGACACAATGAGTCCATTGAAGATAAATTTTGAAGTTAGCAAGTTGTGATGGAGCCTACAAGTACAAATTCGCTCTTGTCCCTCAGTCAGGGACCAGGGCGAGATGTTTGTTATTATGTCTTTCACTCAAGTTCAAACCACTCCAAGTCAAGGTGAAAGGTGGCAAGGACGTTTTGAAGCGTCTTGACGAAGAACGAAGTATCAAAGGTCGCCAATGTTGAGAGAATTGCACCAAATATCCAAGATCGCTCCTGTCCCTCAGTCAGGGACTAGAGCGAAATTTCTATGAAGGCTTAAGTTTTGAATGATTATCAAGTTTCGAGTGTCCAAGAGGGATCAAAGGACCTCATCTTACATTGTGAAGGTGATTGTAAGTTGATGAGAACAAGGATGAGCCCAGAATAATCAAATTCGCTCCTGTCCCTCAGTCAGGGACCCGGGCGATATCCATTAGATTGGCTAGTTCTTTCAAAATCACTCCAAGTCAAGGACGTACAAGGTTGCACAAGGTCTAAGGCGTCTTGAGAAGATGATATGAGAGGAAACCAAATGTCAAATGGTGGTCAATTTGAACAAGGAGACAAAATCGCTCCTGTCCCTCAGTCAAGGACCAGGGCGATTTTCATTAAATCACTCATTTTTCCTTCAAAATCATGACAAAGCCAGGTTACACAAGGTCGAAGATATCGTTTGGAAGGCAATGAACAAGAAGCGAAGGTTGAAAGATAGCAAATGTTGGCTAGAGCATAAAGTTCGCTCCTGTCCCTCACCAAGGGACCAGGGCGATAATCCATTTAAGCATCAAAATGTCTTGTTAAAGACAAGTGAAACAAGCATGGAATGAAAGACTAACGTTGTTTCTCCCTCATGATGAAGATTGAGGATCGAAGATGCAAAGGTCAAGGAGAAAACATAAAGTTCGCTCCTGTCCCTCACCAAGGGACCAGGGCGATAATGGTCATAAAAGGCACTCATCCACAAAACCAAGTTAATCAAGTTTGAAATTCTTAGCAAAAATGCCAGTTTCAACGTGAGGATGGAGATTTTGAACGTAAAAAGCAAAAGAATCCAGGCTAAAATGACAATTCGCTCCTGTCCCTCTCCCAGGGACCAGAGCGATGGGGTTTGTATCTTTCCCTCCTCCAAATTTTGGCGCTAAAACAATTTTTAAATTTTATTAAATGCTAGAAAAATCGATAAATCAATTAATAGCATTTGAAAAATTGCGCTTGGATATTTAATTAATTAATTTTGCCTATTTTAAAAATCGAATTAATTAATTGCAAAGGCATTAAATGAATTAATTATTATTTTAAATAAAAATGGGGCGCTTGATTTAAAATTCTTTTATTTTTGCAAAGTCGGCCTTGATTTTTTTATTATTAAAAAATTGTTTTAAATTACCTTATTTTGCAAAGTTAGCCTAAGGTAATACATAAGGTAAGCGCCTATAAAGGGAAGGTGATAATTTCATTTTCAAATCATCATTTCACCTTCATTCATATGCGATTTGGAGAAGACAAAGAGGTGTGCGATTTGTATTTACAAGGAGCGAATTTCATAAAGGAGAAGTGCGAATTTCATTAAAGGAAGGTGCAGACATCATCTTCAAAGGGGAGTGCGAGCTTAGTTTCAAGTGAGGCGAACTTGCCAAAGACTACGTCAAAGGCATTCCAAAGGTGGCGAAGTTGCTAGCTTGAGAGAGATCACGTTGAAGTCACCAAATATCGATTTTTGCCTAGGCGATTCTCTTTATTTTGCATTTTAGAGTTAGCTCTCAAGTGAGGTATGGCGAGGATCCCTTGAATTTTGAATAATTTTGATCGTCATTGCTTCAGATTTTGAATTTTGAAATTTTGAATTCCAATAGCTCGATCGTATTTAGGAAATGATAACTCAAGGACTTATCATGAAGTTTCCTAAATTTAATCTCTAATCTATGGTTATACATTGCAAAATCTAGTTCTTATTATGAAATGTTGTGTAGGTGTTACAATGGCGACTCCCAGGCTCGAAAGATCTACAAGTCGAAAAAACTCTTCTCAAGGAAAATCAAGCCAGATTAAGGACGGTCTCATCAAGGACGATTAAGCAAAGATAGGGGCAACCTCTTCCAATCCAGCCTTCCAAGGCAAGGTACATCAATCATCCTGCGAATCAAGGACAGAAAGAGTTAGAACAAGAGTTAATTAAAGATAGCTTCTCAACGACATCAAATTGAATATCTACCAAGCTACAAGTGTCAGACGAGGTGGCATCCTAGTCATCACTCCTCCAGTCGGATTGGTCCACCTCAACAATGTCCAGGTTCAATGTACCTAATTCATAGAAGGTGGCACAAACTCCGATGTACCTACCTTAGCTATCCATTGGTGGAAATTTCTAGAGAGGACATGTGTCCAAGCAATACAATTTTATCATTGGTCAAGCATTAAATGTTATGTAATGGTTGTAACAAACCCTAATTAGGGTTTAGGTGTCATGATTTTGACCATTGATCTGCTTTTTGATCTGGACCGTTCATTGTAATTGAGGATGCTATTTATACCCTCATTTCATTTCATTTGAAGATTAGAAAATTAGAAATTAGAGAGAGTTAGAAATTATTGATGCATTAGAGATTAGAGTTTAGAAGCAATTTACTTTTGTAACAAGATTGAGTTTTGAGAAAGGAATTCAAACAATTGTTGTACATGATGGCTTTGAGATCAATAAAATATTGAAGTTATGATGTTTTGTTGCAATTCTCTTGGCTATCTTCATGGTTGTTCATTTTTCTTGAAATATTCTCAATCAAAGTAGTGTGTTAATTCGAAGGACAAAGTGTTGGACTTGATCTTTGGTAGGATTCGCTTTCCAAACCACTAGCTTCTTGCTGATTGTAGGAACGCCTTGCGTGGTCGACTGGAGATATTGGAATCACTCAAACCTTCAATCATTGTTGTATCTTGGATATGTACCTTCGTGGTAGTGTCTTTGATCTTTGATGTATTGAAAATCATTTGTTACCTTAGAAGATCGCATCAATTTCAATTGAGTTGTTAATTTATGGCAAAATTGAAGTTGGTAGAATCTCACCAAGTCTTGTCCACATCAAGTCATTCTTAGGGTTAGACTAGATTAGACCTCTTGCAAACCCTATCCTTCTGATATTTTTTTTGAAAAGCTTGTTTAGTTTAGCAAAATCTTCGGCAACGTAAGGCCCCTTGATGACACAACAATCACAACGACCACTGGTGCTTATCCACACGTAGAGACCCTACTAAAAAGAACATTGGAGTCATCCTAACTGATCCTTCTTGCGAAATCTTCAGCAGTTAGCGACTTTATTCAAGAGAGGATAAGATGCCTTTGGGTATTTTATTCTGTGTATGATTGTGTACAAAATACACGTCAACACTATCCAAAATGAGCATGATCCAAACCAAACAACTTATGGGGTCACAAATCTAATTCAACTGTGTGAATGCTTTATTCTCCCTCTATCCATTGTTTTGTTCTTGTTGTATGCATCTTATAATGAAGGTGGGGCAACCTTCATCTTTCTCTGCAACGAGGGTACAAGCTCCTTAATTAACGATTGCTTTTTCAAGATGTCTGTTGGTTCCTAGATTCCCAGTATATGTGTAAGTCTTCTATTAGAGACTAGTATGGTTTCATGCTCTATTGCCAAGTATTCTAAGTCTCTGCAATGACTTTGTTGTCCTTCTAAGTAACTTCTTTTAGATGCTATGTGTAGTTTGTTGAAAAGAGTTTTGGTCATTAGTTGGTCTGTTAATAAACCATCCAATAGCCACCTCCTCGAGCGTGCTGTGAATGTTTGCAACTATCAAAAGAGACCACAAAATCTTAGTAGATCCTGCAAATCAAATCTTTCTTTAAAACTTATAAATGTGCATGTAAATGCTAATAAAACCAAATAAGATATCACATTGATTTATATGATCTATCAAACTTAGCGTAAGCAATAAAAGGAATTCCACATAACGCAAGCTAAGGGATGCCCAGAAGATACATAAAATATAGACTCAACATTATTTCAGATAGAGCAAGGGCAAATGCCAATCACATAAGTATTGAGAGTAGATCTAACAACTGACTTTTGAATCATGAATTGATCTATGAAAGGATCAAGATTCACTTCATGGCAAAGCAAGGACGCTTTAAGTAGCATGTCCAAAAATAGGTCTTAGATGACGCCAAAATCTAAATATTATTATTCCTCTCGAAAAATTATGTTTTGAGTCAATATTCAAAACTTGTGACTTTTATAAGATTAGAAAGAGTTGCAGTCTTACATTAATAGTCACTAAGCCAATTGATTTGAATAAGGCTTCTGTGTTAGCATATTATATAGATGAGAAAAAGAAGACAAACAAGGTAGAATCTTCTAAGAAGGGAGTACAATAAGATAAGGAATAAACCAAGGAAAATAAAGGCCAACCCTTCTAAGAATGGAAAGGTAAGAAGGCTAATGTTGTTTTTCACAAATTTAAGACCCAACAACTAAAAATAAGCCTTAGGTGGATTTCAAGAAGTTCACAACTACTATTAAAGAAGTTGAAATAGAGGACAACTAGATACATTGATAAGAATGTGGAATGCATACCTACAAGGACCATCATGAGTGAACAAGAACTTGAGGCAATAAACCAACTATTCAATTTGGAAGTCCAAATGAAGAAAACAACATTTAGAGTATTTGTAGATCATAGTGTCCAATGTAATTTGATTTTAGTTCAAATAGCTAGAAAGCTTGAGTTTAACACTTAGATCATCTTGAACCCTACTTTATGGTTTGGGTCAAGGTTGCATAGATTTAATCAAAGAAGAGATGCCAATTTTAAGTTTGTTATTAATTCTCCATATATAGATGAAATAGAGATAAATGTGATTTCATTTGACGCATTTGATAAATTATTATTGGAAATCCATACTTGTATGTAAGAGATGATACACAGTTGGTGGTCTAAAAGGTGGTTCAAGGGTGGAGTAAAATACATCATCAAGGGACACCAAAGTAAATGTGATGTCCCTAGAGTTTATTGGTTGATTTAAAATAGATGAACAATACAAATAGCTAGGGTTTTGATGGCTTTTTCAATACTTGCAAATTGCTAGATTTGTTAGGCTATCATTAATAATAACAATACTCAAATAAAATTCAACATATTAACAACTTGCAAACAAAAACACAATACATAATTTACAATGTGTTTTTGGAAACATTAGAATCTATACCTATCGTTGGTAAATCAAATTACACTAGGAGTCCTTTTCGACAATGTAAAGATCATATTAGGGCAAAAATATGATACTCGACCATAAAAAAAAGAAGAAAGCTCTTTATTTGATTTGACCTTGGCAAAGCTTTTTGTAGAGATTAGGTTGAAATTTAGGCACCTATGCTTGCTAATTGATTGTGGTTCTCCCTTTTTTGGTGTCCATTGGGTTGCATCAAGGGTGAAACACTAAATTTGGCACTTTTTTGGCTAAATTGCTTGGGACAACGCCTCCTAGGTGTGAATTAAATACTATATCTAACACTTGTTTGACCAAATTGCTTGGGAAAACGCCTCCAAGGTGTGAAGGAAACACTTTTGGCATTGTTCGACAGGTTCCTCCAAGGTTTGGTTATGGAATTGGCAAGTGCCCTAACTCTTGTGATGTCTATAGAAAGTTTGTTGTTGCTCTCAAATTATTGGAAGAGGTTTGAATTTATAGATTTGATTTAGGTGACCCTCCCAAAAAATAATGTCATAGTATGATGTTCTTGCAAACAAAGAATGTTTAGTCTCCACTTTCCCTTGTAACAATTTGAATAACCCATCGAATTCACTATACTCAACAAAAACGTAATTAAGAGAGTATAGTGTTTTTGTCCCACCTCTACAATTTGCCTCCAGGGGGTTTCATCCTCTTTGGTTGTTTGGCTTAAAAATTTAAGTTAAAAATCAATTTAATAATTTTCAACTATGCCCCTTGAATAAAAAAATTCTCATTTTATATATGATCACCCCCCTTTAAAGCCAAGTTGACTTCCAACAAAAAAGAAGTTTAGTGCCTAATTTTTAAAAAATTTAAGTCAGCCTAAAAAAACTTATTATTACTATTTTTATATATTTATTATTATTTTAGTAGTAATACGATATAAATATAGTCTTAATAAGGTTCAACTAGGGGATGTGGGTGAGGCATGACTATCCTCCCCTCCCAAATTTTGTTTGCCCTCAATCAATTATGGTTGCATAATGATTACCCACTTTATGCCAATGATGCTTCTTGATCCTAGGTGCAGCTCATGTAGATTCACCAAAAATCTATCCTCTTCAGTAGCAGTATTCACCCAACCTTGCTTCCCTTTGGCTCTTACTTTCTTAAAGACATTATCACCATTTATGCAATCTTTAGCATCATGTATAGTCACCTACCCAAATTGTGCTTTTCCTTGGTTCAACTCTGTCCAAATATGATACAATCAATTGCAATATCTTATCGTGGTTATCACACTGCCTTCCTCCACTTAGAAATAAAAATGAGACCTCCAAGCATAAGTGTCAAGCACCTCTTAAAGGCCAAAGGTGGGAAACACACCTTCTGTGCAATCAACCTTTGCTTAGTGGTCACCTCAAAGGGATTGGACAAACTAAAAATGTAGGAAACAACAAAACTAAGGTAGAAAATAAGGCATATAAAGATACATGTATCATAGTTCTTACCTTTAAGATTATTAACAATCATGCTGGTATGATCACTCTTTGTCAATCTTTCCTTTTGCACCATCTTTGGTATGCTCCTTTGAACATATTCAAAATGGGCCAAATATTAGCATAGTGGAGTATCTTACCTTGAAGGATTTCTTTGAGTGTGGAGTGGTTTGGTAATATTGCATACATATCTCCATTTTTTTTTTCATTTTAGTTGTGCTTGGAGCTTCATTCAAATGCCTTGAAGTATCACTTCCTTCCTATTTGTTTTGAATTTGAACTCCATTGTTTAGTAGTTTTGAGTAACTTCTCCAAGTGTATGCAACCATTAAACACCCATGACTATGTATATTTAACTCAATCTCACAATTTAGAAATTGTCCTTAACTTGATACCTTACCAAAGTAAGTTGGTTAGTTGTATGCATCCCTTGCAAGGGATACTGTGGCCATTCACAAGCATAACATTAAACCCATCAATCTTTTTGATCCAAACCATTCCTCGTAATTAGATTTGCAGCTATAAAGTTGTGACTGGCCCCACTATTGATCAAGACTATTACTTTGTGACCTTGCAAAATCCCTCATACTTTCAAAGGATGCTACTTGGGTGCTCATCAAGAAGAACCTCTATATAGTGTATTTTCCGCTTTCCCAAGCATCCATGTTTCGACACCTATGACTCTCTAAATAAAACGCACAACTTCTAGCTCATTCTTTGTTTCTTCAATCTTGCTTGGTTCAAATGGTAATGTCATTGGTTTTGAAGTATGTTTTTGGATAGTTTTCTTATCTTGCACTATTGGAGAAGGCTTCTGGAGAGCGTTACTAATTCTCCAAGCTCAAAGCCCTCCTAATGGCCTCTTACAAAGTACCTAGCTATAATGCCCTCACTAATCCCTTAAGTGAGTCACTAAGTCCTTCTACAAAGAGCACTAAAAGTATCCTCTCTACCACAATTGGAACCATCACTAAAAGCCTTAGAAATTGTGCTACGTAATGCTCAACTAATCCCTCTCGTTTCAATTGGGCTAACTCTTTGAAGTAAATATTTGGATCTTTCCTATTGAACCTCTGTGTCAATCTCTAATTAAACTCCTATAAGGTGGTAATGGAGCCATGCCCTTGTGTCACCATGCCAAGGTATCACCACTCATGAGCTACAACCTCTATGTGTAAATTGGAAAATTTAGTGGCTTCTTAGTCAAACATGGGTTTAAAGGAGAAATATTTGTCTAATTTTTGTAACCATTCTCTGACTGAAGAACTTCTCAAACCATCAAAAGTAGGTATTGTAATCTTTCCAAAAGGACATCGTATGTCTCTTCGAGGCTTGTCTTCATACCTTCTCCTCCTATGTCCATTTCTTGTCCTCATGTCATAATACTCTATGAATGTCATGTTTGTTACACCTCTCTTTATGACATTGACAATACATTTTACTTTCATGATATTATGTGGTAAATATGTATGTGGGAATTAGATTGCATGAGATTGATGCTTTTAATTGAGCTTATGTGTATCTAATACTTAATGATATATGATTATTATTTTTGTTTCAATGTTTATGTAATGGGCTAACTACTGTTGTGTTTGCTAAGTTGGATGCAAGATGATCCATCCTATCCTCTAGGATAGAGAGTGAGAGCATCACTAGAGACATGGATCTAGATGTGTTGAACAAGCAAGCGATGCCATCTAAGTCACCACACATGCACACATAGGTTCAAGTTGTCATTGTCTTGCGGTCGATGTATATATATATATATAGGGTGACATCAAGAGGGGACCACCCTTCATCAACATTTTTATCTCCCTTCTCTTTATTTTAGTCCTCGTGGGCGAAATGGCTAGATCCAACCAAGGGGGCCATTCAGAAGAGTTTGGCCAACCACCACTACTGCTAGCCAAGGGCCAATTATCCCCACCACTTGTAGACATCCTTGCACCACTCATTGGCCACTCAGAGGAAGCACTTCCACCTAGGGGAAAGGTAGATCATTGTTGAGCTACACCATCCCTACCACTGGAGTGATGAAGAGGGGTTTGGGATCTTGGTGAATGAGAATGTCGAGTCAAGAAACTCTAATTACACGTGTGGTCGTGAGATAGAGAATGTTTACAATAGGTAGAATTTTTCGGGGGAACCTTCGCCACAGTGCATGAGGCATTGCCCCAATGTTCAAGTAGCTCCTAAAGGTGAGAAACCTCCAAGGCCACTTTTTCGGTTGGACTTGAATTTGAAGTATCATATTATCACAAAAATGACTTATAATTGTAGAAGGTGGTGTTAGGGTGTCAACACCAATCCTTCCACTAGGGCTTGATAGAGTGAATGCCAAGTTTGTGTAGTATATTCAGAGGTAGAGCCGACTCAATCGTGTTGAATGTCTATTGATTTGACAAAATGAGTTGGTACTTGACTCTCAAATCTTCCCAAGTTTGAAGATTCATAGTGGCTTTGAAGATCAAATTTCAAGGTGTGCAAATACCCTTCTTACGAAACCGTAAGGCATGAACCCAAGACAAACATGCCAAGGGAAGACCTTGAATGCAAATAAGAAAGGACCTCTAGAGGTTATGTTGATTAAAAGACAAACCATCCCAAAAGTCAGAGCCAACCCACCAAAGCCAAGGCTTAATGGCTTCCCAAGCACATCAAATACTCTTGGCCACAAAAGTGCCCTCAGTACAAACAACCTTTGGCTTAACAAGAAGGGTTTGAAAGCAAATACCCTTCTAGGTTGGCCTATGAGTCGAATAACTAGAAGAAATGTAGTGTCTAGAAGAATCATCTTTCAAGCCTCATTACCATAGATCACACGAATAGATGGTGAATAGTGAATAGACGGTGGGTGTGATAAGGTCTCTAGGGACTATGTCACAAAGGGATAAGATGCCCCTTTTAGGATATGTCATTCGTAATGAGGCATTAGGAGGGATATGATAGGATGAATGATAGGAGTTGAGGGAAGTGGATTGAAGATAGGGTGATGGGTAGATAAGGACTATGAAGGTATGCAAAAGGATTATATGGATGGAAGGATGGGTGGATAGGAAGGCGAATGGAGGAAAAGTGTGAATGGGAAATGGAGGCCAATAGGTGTCCAAAACATGTGTACATGGTGGCCTTTTCTTTTTATCAAGACCTAAAGGAGGATGGAGTAAGTGAAATGGATAGGATATGATGGGTATGGTAGGTAGATGAAATGGAAGAGGTGATGGATGAATGTCTAGAAGAACTTGGCCCCAGGTGTGGAGAGCAAAAGGATGGAGGGAATTACACATGACGCTTGTTTGCCAGGGTTTCATCATGGTACTTATCCAAGGCACTTGTTTGCGAAGTTTTCACCATTGGACAAATTTTTCTCTTCTTTTTTTGATTTTTTTTTTTTTTTAAATTTTTGAGTTTATTTATTTTTTAAAATTTTTGGGAGGAAATTTATGGATGGAGATGGATGACAATAAATGGATTTGGAAGATAGGTGATAAGGGAGATGGATGGAGGACTCAAGCATCAAGTTCCATATTAAGGTAATAGGAGCCCATTTGGAGTGATCATTGGATGTTGGTACAACCTTATTAAGATGAGTGGATTATGCCAAGGCATGGATTAGATGGTTTTGATGGGGTATATATGGGATGTAAGGGATATGGTGGTGGAAAGTGTTTGGATAGAATGATGGAAAGTGAGTGTGATAGGGGGATGTTGTCAAGGCTAACATTGGCACATGTTGTGGGGGATGTGGAATGAGTGGAGGATAGAGGGAGCATGTGGATATGATAGAGGAGACATAGGGACCCAAAATAGATTTAGGAGATGGAGGTAAAGGATGTTTAACTTGTGGACTAGCAATTTTGGATGCCATTGAAATTTATTTTTTTGGATGCATTGCTTCTTCTTTCTTTGGAATCCATGTTATTTTTGCTTTTTCTTCAGTGGGCCTTTGTGGCCTTTGAGATTTATTGCTATAGACACATAAATTTGTCCACTAAATAAAATAAATATTTAATATTTGTTTAATACACTAATATTTCACATTGAATTAATTCATTTCAAACCTATGCTTCTAATCTAATTAAATAAATTTCATAAATTTATTTAAATTACTAACTATTGTCCAACTATTAAATAAATCTATCAATTTATTTAATTTCTCCTTTCCTCTTATTTAAATAAATTAATATTTATTTAAAATGCCTAACCAAAATCCCTATTTAAATTAATGAATATTTATTTAAAGATCCCCATTCGCTTGCTTTGTCCTACAAATGCAAGTTGCACCACTATTTGAAATAAATGAACTTTTATTTTAATTAAAATCCTAAAAACCTCACCCACTTGCATTCTCCTACAAAGCCACTTGCTCACTAACCCTCCTTCTAGGTTCTTCTAATCCCTTCTAAATTAGCCTAAACCCCCTTCTAATCATTTTTACAATCCTAATCCCAAATTAAGCCTCAGTTCCCATCATCTCACTCATTTAAGACTTACAAAATCTTAAATGCTTCCCTTCTTCAACAAGTTAACCCACACGGGTTTTGTCCCTTTGGTCAAGGCCTAACCATGGGTAAACCTTGCACAAAAGTTTACCCATTGGACAAAAAATTTACCATTGGATAATAGCTTTAGCCAATAACCCAACCACATGAGGTTACCCTCATGTCTCCTAGAGCATTAAATGCTTCTTCCCTCTCCTCTCAAGCTATCTCATGATGCCACTTGTCACCATGACATTGGCGAAAGTTACAAACATGGATTGAGGATCAAACCATCCTCGTGCAATCCTAGCCCTTTGTAAGCGAAATCAATCTTGGCCATCCAATTACTCATTTTGCCTATAAAAGGAACCCTCATCCTCAAGCAAAGGAGGAAGCATTTTGAGCATTGTTACTATAGTTACATGAGCATTCACACTTAGCTTTCTCATAGCATAGCAATTCTAGTTTGTGCATAGCATAGCAATAGAACTACATTTTCAACCATATTCAATCCTTCATTTGGCATCCGTGGCTACATGCTAAAATTGAGAGCAACACACAAGCATTTTTGGATCTTGGAGAGGAGAAGAACAAAGGAGAGACATCAAAGAGCACAATGGGAGCATCTTAGGGAGTTTCTAACTCTCATTTTCAATTTTGTATGCTTCTATTGTTTGTTCTTTATCTCTTTTGGTATGCATTTGGAGTTTTTAGTTCATTTGGTTTGTTTTGTTTTGATTGAGACTAATAATACTAACATTTGAGCTTTGGTTTTACTTGTCACTCTTTCTTATGCATCAATTGCATTTTTGTATCAAATTTTGCTTTGTGGGAGAACGTCTTTTTGAGTCAACATGGTGATCATTAGATTGTTGTGGATGTGTAGCTTTATGCATTTTTAATTTGCCATCCAACTTGCTACTAGTAGCATTGGGAGGAGTGTGAGAAGATGGAGGATTTAGAGGGAATACAAATGGAGTGATGATGGATAGGATGCATGGAAGCGTGTCTTTGTTGATCATGATTGGGAATGAAAGGAGTATGATGTTTATGATGGGTGATGGGGATATGGGACTTGCATATGAAGGGATGAGTAGGGCAAGATGGAGGATGAGGTTGTGGGATATAAGGGCCCAAAATGGATTTAGCATGTGAGAGATATATGATGGTGGATTTTGGTATATAGGGACCAAAAATGGATTTAAAGGATGAAGGAGGGAGATGGATGGTTGTTTTGGCTTCATATGATGGAGGAGGGGGGATGGTGATAAATGGTTTGGAGGAATGATGGGGTGATGTGATAGTGGGTTTGGAAGTACACTTGTGTTTTGCAATAGTTATACCAATATTCTTGGATGAAGTGCCTTGGGATATGTTACCAAGATCATGAGGTCCTGGATATGCTTTGACATGGATGGGATCCAAAGTACCTTTCTCATGTAGGCCTAAGCATTTACCTTGATAGTTCCATTTTTTTTATCATTTTATCTAAAATAGGATACTTGTTCTTTAGGTAACAAGATGCGAGTCCATTATTAGATGGAGAAGAATGGTGGTGTATATGAGATGCTCTTTTGCTGCAAGGGAACCACCATGGATGAATGTAAGTGAACCAAGGGGATAAAGTGATGGTGGTGGGATGGTTTGGATAGGAGGTAATGAAGCATCAAGAAGTGGAGTAGATGGGATGAGAGGTTCTTGAATTGGTAGAGGGAATGTTAGGGGACCTTGAGATGGAGGAGGTGGAATGGTAGGACCTTGATTTGGATCAATAAATATTTCAAGACACTCTGGAACAAGATCTTGGCATGATGTAATTGGTGTGGATGGTGTGACAAGGGGTAAGTGAGCAAACTCTTCATATGGGATGGATGGAAGGATGGGATGTTCATTGACTAAGGTAGACAAAGTGGAGGGAAAGATGGGAGGTTCATCAACTGGGGTGGATGAAGTGGATGGAAGGATGGGAGGCTCATTGGATTGAGTTTGAAGGATGGTAGGAGTAGGAGATGGGGGTTGGGGTTGGATGGTCTCAATGGATTGGAGGTTTCCGATGGTCATAGGAAGTGGAAGGGAAGTTGCAAAAATGGAGGGTGGTGGATTGAGATAAGATGGAGTGGATGACGATGGATTAAGGTAGGATGGGGTGGATGAAGGTGGTTTGGTGTATGATGGAGTGGAAAATGGTCGGTTGAGATAGGATGAAGTGGATGGTGGTGGATTGAGGTAGGATGAAGGATTAGGATTGGATGGAGGATTGCAGTAGGATGGGGGATAATGATTAGATAGAGGATTAAGATCAAATGGGGAATTAGGATTCGATGGAAGATTATGATTATGAATTGTGTCACGGATTTGGGGATAATGAAATGGGAGATTTGGATTAGGGATGTAGGTGGTGATGTTGTTAATAAAAAATGGAGGCTGGAATAGGATCATAGGAGAAGATGGAAGTATGATTGTTGCATGAGGGGGATATGTGGGTGTCATATATGAGGGAGTGTGAGTGGATGATGAAATGGATTTCCCTTGTCAAAGGTGTGATAAGGATACGAGTGGATGTGCATGGAGGAATGGTGGGGTAGCTAGGATGAATAGTTGGATTTTGGTATCTGACGCTTGGTGCAAGCTTGCTAAGGATGATGGCATCAAGGTTTTCAATTTCATACTCATCTTGATCAACAAGACTCTCATCATCATCATAATGGGTTGACATGGAAGAAAATATAGGACGACTAAACTCATCATGATAAAATTGCGACATGACAATTAGTTGATGAGTTAGGTAGGGATGAACATGGATGACAAACGAAAGTTCAAAATAGGATTTGGATTATGCTTAGTCTAAGATGATGATTATGAAGATACAGATTGGGATTTGGATGGATGATTATGACGATGCAAAAGATGACGAGGATATCGACTATGCTAGGACTAGGATGATGCTTATGAAAACGCAAATTGGGATTTTCACAAGTCTATTAAGTAATGCGACACAATAGTTACTCGAGAGGATGCACTCAAGCAACAACAAGAATTGATGCAACCAAACCTCTGGCTCGAGGTGATAAGGCCACAACGATGTAGAAAGTAAACTCTAGACATGATATAGTCAAGGAGCTATAACAATGGTTGCTAATGATGTAGACCATATGATAACCATGGAATATGAGACCAACTATTGAGCAAAAGACTAATTTTTGGTTTGATTTATTTGATCGACTTAGATGATTGATTGCAGAATTGTTCGATTAATTGATTTGATTGAGGTTTCTTCTATGAACCATATTAACAAGAAGACCAAGGGGTTAGATGAGTTGTCATCATTTGAAGAGATTTTGTTTAGGTCATGTAATTCGCAAAAGTGTGAGTTCACTAAGGAGTCATCAACATATATAGGCCATGTGGTTGGAGTTGAGTTGAGAGTAGATTGCACAGAGGTAGATGTCTTGTAAGTTCCAATCAACCCATTTTAAAGTTCATCACAACTCTATTTTATAAATTCCCCTTTACTTTCAATTTTAATGTTAGGTAAGAGTGATGATTGGAGTAAGATACACACTAACTCATTTGATTGCAAAATCCGACGAAAGTCCAATAATTATTTTTATCGTCGGGTACCTGTGTATTTAATGCAAAATTTTCATTTTTTTTAAGTTTCTGCTCGATGTTCGTCGAACTTGCGACGCTTCGTGATTTTCGTCGCTATTTCGACATTCCCTTAAATTTGTGGGCCAACTGGTATATGTTTAGCGCCACCTTAATTTGTGGGCCAACATGTATATGGTTAGCATTCGTCGGGGTTCTGATGAATGTTTTTTGATATATAAAATTGATTTCGACAATTTATCTATGATTGCGACCCAATGAGGCTAATGCTTGTCAAAAATCATTTATAACTAACCATGTAGGGGATTTTGGACTCTTATTAGGGGATTTTGACCTTTGAGGGTCTTTTACCTTCTGTCAAATTAAATGTATGCACTTCTGTGGGTGACTCTTCAACTTGATCTTTCGTAATCAAATTTGCATATACTTGGGAGCTTGGTAAAGAAAAATCATGTTAGATAATATTATTTCAGAACAAAATGAAGAGACAATTGCTAGATTGTGGGTTAGATTGAAAAGAAAGGGTGATGGGAAATGTTATTGTCCTTGCAATAATTGCAAGGGCTTAAAGATGAGAAGACTTTTAATCACAACAACTTAGAAATATGGTAGACAACATGGTCACGTTGAAGGGGGCATGATTATCGTCCATTGGTAAGATGTTCATTATATGTCTTTATATTGATTGTGTATGCAGGAAAAGCGGGTCGATAGAACTCAAAATGTGAAAATTGAAGCCTAAGTAGCCTTGCCCACACACCCACAAGACTTCTTGGTGCAAGCTATGAAGTCATGAAGTATGACTCAACTTCCCAAGGTTGGTTCCATGGTTCTCTATCTCACAAGGTCCCTCAAACCAATTTCTCTGCTCTCAGATCACTGAGCAAAGTGGTTTAGGGATGACAAATGCAAGAACGAGGGATGCTTTGGTTGATTTTAAGTTGAAATGCATCCTAAGTTATACATGATCCTATAAATGCAATAAACTAGTTTATAAGATGAGAAGATTAGTAACAAGACTATCCTAGCATGCTATATTAGTCTATGATTAAGCTAAATGATAAGGAAAATACTCTAAACATGCATGTTTAGATTAATTCCTATTGAAAAGAGAGGCTAAATGATGAGCATAAAATGATATATTAAATATTGGATGGATTTGAGTATAAGTGTGATGCTAAAGACTTGGATGATGAAAATGGAGGATGGAGAGCTCTATTTATAGCAAAAATAGGGCAATGAATGGCTAGGATTGAAAGAGGCAATCAAGGGTTGAGTTTGAAAGTTGGGAATCCATGTTTGCAATTTGCACCAATGAAATGGTGACAAATGTTAACATAAGACTAGTTGAGAGAAGGGGTTGGAGACATTAAATGCCTGAGAAGACCTCATGGTTACCTTAGGGGGTAAGGGTTAAGGTTAGGTTAGGGTTATCCAATGGATAAAGGTTTTATCCAAAGGATAAACTCTTGTGCAAAAGATTAAAGATAACCATGGTCAAAGCAATAAATGCTTGATGAGACCCTTGGGTTACATGGAGGTTGAGTTTAGGGAAATTCTTTAATCATGCTAGAGGGTTGAGTTAACCATTAAAGGTTTGGGAGACTTTCAAAGTTAAGTGGTTGAAGCCTTTAAGGGTTTTCAAAGACTTTGGGGGTTTGAGAAGTGACTTCCCCTTGCTAAGGGATGTGACAAAGTTTAGGAAATGAGTTAGGTTAATTTAGAAGTGATTAGAAGAGTCTAGAAGGGGTTAGGAATAGGGTTTAGGAAGCAAGTGGGAGATGTAGGATTTTGCAAGTGGATGAAGGGATAATAGGATTTTAAATGAATAAAATGAATTTAATTCAATTTGGTTGTAATTTGGGGAAATCAAATAAATTAGATTTATTCAATTTAGGATAAACTATTTAATTAAATTTGAATTTAATTAAAAGTGGATAGAAGGGATTTAATGATTTATTCATTAAATGTCAAAAGAGGTCTAGTGAATTTAATTTAAATAAATTGAGTAATTTACTTAATTTAAATAGAGGAATGTGGGTGATTTAATTAAATTGGATTAAATTAAATAGAGAGATGAACATAAAATATTCATTTAGGAATATGGTCATTTTTATACGTCTACAAATTGAATTTGTAAATGTTTATACCATTTTAACATTTTTTATATATACAAAAAACCACTTGATCATGATCATGGTTTATTTGTGACAATCATTATTATAAAGGTGGGGTGCACTAGGGCACATGATATGGATTGTCACGGCCCGAATAATGTGGTTTTGCAAGTGGAGGAACATGGTGCTATGAATATCGAAGATCAAGTTAATGATCCTATGGAAGAAGATGATCATGTGCCAGAAAACACAGTTGAAGATGATGGTACAAATACATTGATCCATGACACATTTAGTGGCGCAGCTGATCATGATGATCGAGATGACTTTGATGATGTTCATGATTTACCTGTACTTGAGAAGGCATACAAGCCCCTTTATGAAGCCTCCCAAACAACTCTTCTCTCTATTGTATTGATGTTGAACTTGAAAGTTATGAATGGTTTATCCAACATAGCAATCTCACGGATGTTAAGGTATGTCATATATGTCATCTTTTTTCATCTATTTTTGTTGTTAGTTCATCACTAGTAAATAAAGGATAAAATATGTACCATTAATATTATTTATATTAACAAATTATTTTTTTGTTGTAGATTGATAGGTGAATTTTTATTACCACCATCAAATATTTTACCTCGCTCATATCGAGATTTATCTGCCATTATGAAAGATATTGGAATGGAGTATCAAGCAATAGATGCATGTCCCAATGATCATATTATATATCATAAACAACATGAATTTGCAACAGAATGCCTGAAATGTCATATCAGTAGATATTGATCAGATCAACTAACAAAAAAGGTGTCTCACAAGGTTCTTCGTTATATTCCCATTATTCCACGTATGCAACGATTATTTAGGTGCAAAAGCTTAACGCAATTTATGGATTACCATGCACGGAATAGAAGTGGAGATGACATTCTTCGAATGCCTGTGAATGGTTATGCATTCAGGGACATGGAGGAAAAATGACCACACTTTAAAGAACAACCTCGTAATCTTAGGCTTTCATTGGCAGCATACGATATTGTATTACTCCAGAAAATAAGACTTTCACTGCTGAAAAGTATTAAAATCTTAAGAAGTGTTGATGATCTAACTTGCAACTATAACATAAAATATTCACACAAAGATTTAAGATAACAATTATCAACCATAGGTAATTATAATAGAGACCTGATTCGAAATGAAAGCATCCATAACACAAATTTGAATAAGAGAACTGACTTCTATATATTACTTTGAAAATAAGAGTCTGTTGCTTGAAACATAAAACTGTTGATAATATTTGACTTATAACTCATCTCTTGCAAATGATTACATCAAATATTTATAACATCTTTTATTGCATCTTTGAACACCGATTGATACTCTCGAATCCAACCCATTTTCTCCTTCAGGTCTTCATCTTACTTGTAACTTCTACTTACTAAAACTCAAAATGAAAGAATGTTCTTTTGAACAAGATTATTGTTTATATCAATTTGACCTTATTTCTGACAATATTTTAAAAGACTAGTGCCTTACTTCCTTTGGGCAGTAGAAGACCATTCACTTGCAAGCCCTATGTATAACTCTGAAAGACAATTATTAAACCCTCCTTTGGACGGATTTGTCAACTACCCAACCCCCAATGTCATATAATTGTATGATATTCTTTGCAGTTAGTTTAATTGAATTTAACTTTCCTTTTAAAAGACCAATTAAACAAAACACAACAGTCTACATGATTCTCAGATGTATCTTGACAATCAAACTATGAAGCAACATACAATTTCTTCACACAAAGATTTAGAACAACTATCATCAACCATATACAATAACAACATAGACCTGACTTGAAATGAAAATATCCACAACACAAGGGCAAATAAGACAACTGAGTTTTATATATTATCTTGAAAATGAAAGTCCTCTTTGAAACATGAAATTGTTGATAATGTCCAACTAACTTGTAACTTCTTCCTTTTTTTTTGCAAATGCTTACATCAAATATTAATAATATGTCATAGGGTCACGCCCTTCAAAAGAGTCTCTTGAAAATAAACTAAAAGATTAACTTAAAAGGAGCTTAATGATTATCTAGTTAAGCAAAAGTGTGCTTTGGTCAAATGGTCCATATACTCCTTGCTATGATGGGTGTCACAGTCGTGTATTGTATCTCTTGCTTCAATCTCCATTGTCACCATGTTCTCAACGAAATCCACCACCGTGTCAATATCTCCATCTTTGGCAGCCTTCATAGTATCTTTGAGTACATGTTGACACTCTCGATACCAATCCATCTTTTCTTCCTGGTCTCTTCGTCGAGCAGGGGTGGGATGCCATTTGATCCATCACGTAGAAAATCAACACCTTTTGATCTTAACGCTTCCGGATACTTTCCATGTGCCTTAATCAATCCTTCACAGTCTTTGACAACATTTGAATTCACCTCATCTTTTCCTTGGAGCTCTTCAAGCCTGTCATGAAGTCTTTTCTCTAACCTTTCATACTCCTCAATGGCCGACTGGTTCTTTGAGTACATTTCCCAATATTTATCCATCCATACCATCTAGTTGGTAAACCTTTTTTGAACAATTGTAGATAGTGTCTTAGTTTTGACGCTTTCCAGTTGGGCTTGGAACTAGAAAATCTCTTCTTTAAGTTTGTTGGCTTTAGTCTGTGGCTTTGAGCTTTCACCTCGTGTTAACAATTTTTGAGGCTCTTTTTGCTTTAGTAATTCTTTTAACTGATCAATTTCTTTACTCAATTTGATGTTCTCTAGCCTACCAAACTCCTCTTTCAACAACAACAAAATTTGGGCTTTATTGAGCTTGGCAACATTAACACCTAGATCAGCAGCAACAATTGGATTTGTCTCTCCTACCTTCATTGTCATGACGTGCCCAAAAGCTTTTCAAGTATGAATAATCATTGGTCTCTTCTGTGGAGGGTAGAGAGACCAAATTAGCATGGAGTGTTCATTAGGATTATACATGGAACCCATATAGACTTGGGTTACACCTTCTGGAGACAATTTAAGTTTAGCATCAATATCATGGATGAAACTATCAAACACCAAAGCTGAAATTAAATCCCATCCGGGAAATATCAAAACACCTGCATCCTCAAGTAGCTTCCTCCCTCTTTTAGGGGTCATCTGACTCATTTCTTTCTCAACTTCACCTTTCAAGGTGACCAACAACTGATTTTCATTGGAGGCATTCACCTTTCCTGCATCTTCCCTGTCTTCTTTACCCTTTATTTTATATAAAAAAGCTTTAAATTTTGAAGACTTTACAAAATCATCATGTGACACAAAATCTTTATAGGCTAGCTGCCTTGGATCCTCTTCAATTGGCACTTCTTCCTTTGGATCCCTAACATGAGACACATGTTCTTCAATCATTATTTTAGTGAGTTTCTCAAAGGAGAGTTCATCATCACTTGACGATGATTCTTCATTGCTTGATGATAACACATCAATCCTCTGTGTTTCTCTCATCTTCTTCTCCATATCTTTGTTGTGATTGTCAATGGCCATTTTGGCCTCCTCATCCAGGTTCTTTATCAAATCATCCCTCACAAACGGGATATGCTCATACTCACCAAGCTTTTTCTTTCTCCTTGTAGCATTAATGTATCCTTGAGGGTCAAACCCTTTTCTCGGTGCACCTAGCTTCATGTTGTAATGGGATAATTTGTTTAGTGTGAGCTGATGTCCTTCCTTCCCAGTGATAGTAAATTCACCAATGCATATGGTCCCTGGCATAAAATCTTGTTTTTCATGTTTGCTCAAGTGTATGTGATTGGAAATTCCCATTTGTCAAATAATTTCCAAATAAGCTATCTTGTTGGGCACTATCTTAGGTAACAGAAATGGAGAATCTTCAGAGCCAAAAACCCTAATCATTGTCACGTCTGAGAAACAATACTAGCCATCCCAATTATGTTTGATTGTCTCAGGTCCCCCAAAGTCTGCATGCCTTAGGAACCTTTTGACCTCATGTGTGAGTGCGGAGCCACATGGGTGATCATAAATTTATATAAACTTTTGACAAAATACTCCTCAAAATGAATATAATTTGATCTGACAAATGCACAATCCCATACCGAAGTCCATAATTGGACTGGCAAAGGCTGGTTATCATTATCCAGTTGTCTGATTGTCATCTCCTCGGGTCAGGTGCCTAGATCTTGGCCATAGAATAATATCATGTGCATCAACAAAGAATGATGTGGAAAATAAATTTGAGATGTATCATTCTTCATGGCAAGAAGGCTCAAATTAAACTGTCTAGCAATGAATGTGGCAAAATCAAAATCTTTAGCATTAAGGCATTGAATGTACACGACAATCACCATGGATTCTATCATCATGAAATCTAGGTATTGAGACCAAGGACCTGTCCAAGTGAATAGTATGTATACCTGAGATAGGTTTTAAACAAGTTTACGTGGAATCCAAGTCCTTCCTTTGCCTCCAGTGGTGCATCAGGATTGAGCATGTGAAGGGGTAGCCTCCACCATGTGTAGGTGGTATCTAGTCTACGATATTCCTTCACCAAGTCTTCAAGGACAATGGGATAGTCATAGATCCCGGTCAGATCGAACACCTCAGAGATTGCTTCTCTTGACACATAGAAACATGGCTTGCCCTCTATGTTGCAAATTGTCATTTTCTTAGACTCATAATGTTGTGCCAATAGTTTTCGTATGTCTACATTGACATAAACATTAGGAACAACAAGTTTTCCTAAGTTTAACCTCCATGGGTTGCAAATTGGTTGAGGTTTGTGTCGCCTATGGTAATGGAACATGAAGAGTTCATGGCCTCTAATGGTGGTATAGACATCCCCCACAAGGTTATAATTGTCCTCTAGTCTCCATTGTACAAACTTCTTAGGTTTAGGGGTTGAACTAGGTAGTTGATCAAGCAAATCATGATTTAATTTTCTCTCCGTTTTAGTTTGCTCTACTTCTACATTGGTATCTTCCATTTTCTGTTTCTTACCCTTTGCCTTATTGGTTTCCCCTTTCTCATGTCTTTTCCTAGTACTGCTAGAGCTTTCCATTGTATAGACAATTCAAGCAATTCTTTCAAGGAATCACAGAAGAATTGTCTCGGAGACTTACTTGTTTTGCAAGCTAGCTTGCTCTTGTTGCTTCTTTCGGCTTACTCTAGTTTCGTCCTCAATATCCATCAAACAATTTGTCCTGGTATGAATCACTCTGAATATATTTGTAGAGAATATCATTCATGCACAGTAAATGTCTCGACCTGCTATTTAATACAATAGTGTTTTCGAAATTTGAATTGCTTTTGTTGAAGTGTGCTATCGACATAACCCACTTTTGTCGATGCCTCCAAATCTGGCACCATTTTGATATAGTTATCGCTATGGATAAATATGACAATGTTCCGATGTATACCATAACTATCTTCCCTTCTCGTGTCACTTCGGTGAAAGTTACATCGATGAACCATTACTCATTTGATTCCCACCTTCGGGTTAACTATGTTGAAGACCCTTTAGATAACGCCTATCGGTATTACTTTAACCATCAACATCTCTCAGAATTGCACTCCCGATTTCTTTGGTTACTCCGATGAAGACTTCATCTTTTATTTCACTTATCGCCATAAGTTATCCTGATGCTAATATTTTACTTACAAATTAGTGATCGGGCTAGCTTTCCCGACTTCATTTTATTCATTCGCTATCGGATAACTTACACAGTTGAAGCACAAATAATTTATGATTCCAATCTTATTAGCCATACCGATACAGACTTTGCCTTTAGTTGCCTGTTCTCCTATTCGACGGAGCTATTCCGATACAATGATATCGGGATAGTTTATTCCATCGATATTACATTGGATTGATATTCTGCCTTTGTCATCTATCCCGATAAGTGGCTCTTACTTTGTATTCGGAATTGTTATCCCGATATCAACATACAACTATGATTTATTAGATCAAGTTAGTTATCCCGATATGTACATGATGTATCATTGATAAATTATAAATTAAGGTTTTCGAGTATATCAATTATAAATTAAGGTTGTATAAGGTAGTGGGATGTTAGGTTTTGAGGTATATCAATTATAAATTAAGGTCGTATACCGTGGTAGTTAACTAATTTTATGTCGTTTGTGAATTTCAATTTTTTTTGATATAGTTGGTCAAGAGTTGGACGCACTACATTTGTACGTTGCAAACAATCTCGATTGGAAGACAATATGGATTGAACGATGTCAACAATCTGGTCGCGTATTAACATGGGAAGGTGTGGCTTCATTGGTTAAAGAAGCTCATCGTAATGGAGATTCCAATGTTACACCAAGGGAAATTGATTTAGCATATGGTTTAAGAGATAAATAGGTACGTATAAATATATATATTAATCACCCATACTTTTTTAATTCTTTTCAATTATATTGATGTATATATCTGTTGAGTTTTTTATCTTTGCATACATTTGGCCAAAAATAAATATGTTTATTAACTGACAAGGCAATAATTTTTACATGTTTGACATATTGCAGGTGAAACGCCACAAGGCTATGTGGTGTAATGGTCGTAAATTTTGAATCAAAAAGTTGGATGACACGAAGAAAACTTGTGATTCTGGGATAACTGCAGTCTTTCAAGTGACTAATGTTTCATCTAGAAGCAACATACATTCAGAAGTGTCAGAAAATTGATACTATGGGATTTTGGATGATATACTTGAGTGTGACTTTAAGTCCTTCAAATTAGTTATGTTCGTTGTCCAATGGTACAGGCTACGATTGAATGAAAATGATCTCGAGAGAACTGTTATTGAACATGATAATGAATTTACCATGGTTAATACAAGGTCATTCAAGCGAGCTACAAATGAGCCCTATGTTCTTCCAAGCCAATGTGAGCAGGTATTTTACTCAGAGGTTCTAGGTAAACCGGGTTAGTCATTTTTTGTTAGACACGATCAAAGAGGAAGGCCGATAAAGTATACTGTGGTGGAAGAAGAAGATACCGAAGAACTAGAAGATGATGTAGATGATGATCAAGATCAACAGTTAGTTGATGATGTGCCTGACGAAGATGTCAAGGAAGAGGAACTAGATCATAATGATGTAGGAGCTAATGTTCATGAAGATGATATCTATGTGGATGATGACATTATCAAAACTGATATTTGTTGGCATTTGCATGAAAATTGCATTAGTGATATGTTATGTTGTCATTGATGTCAATTGAACCGGTAATGATATTAATGATATTGTTGTAATATTGTTACTGTAACTGGTAGGAAGAATTTGTGAGGAGAACTGGTAATCGGTGTAATGGTGTAAACCTTATCTATTGTTGTAACCGGTAAACCCTACTAGTTGTTTTTGTTAAGCCCTAACCGATGAAGGTTGTTGAATTGGTTATGTTGGTTTATGATCTGATGTTGAGCGGTAATGATGGCGATACGTATGGTCATTGTATGAAGACAAGTTCAAATGTTTTGGTATCTTGTTTGTCTAGGGAATCAGCAAATGTATTCAATCTAATGCAAAGTGTGTGATGAGTTACTGAGCTCGATGAAGCGGTAATCAAGGAGCGGTTGAGGTTTTCTTGATTGATGTGTAGAGATTGCTATATAATCCAATGGTCATACTTGATCCGACTTGTTTGTAATCTCTATGAGAGAATTAGGTTTTTGTTGTGCTACTGACCTGATTGATTTGTTTATAAGGTCGATGAAGTTGTCTAGTTGAAGGTGTTGGCAGAGATCAGTTGAGTGTGTGGTTTCCAAACCGGATGATGAGTCTGCAGCTTGAGTAAAGGCAGATAGGAGCATAAAAGGATCTTATCAAGAAAATATAGTGCTATTCAGACACATCAACAAACTCCTGTTGTTTTCTAACAATTACAACATAATTGAAATCCCCTAACCGGGTAAGCTCTAACAAGCTTGGTTACTTATTAAATCCTCTAACAAGGTAGTCCATTATCTTGGATTTTCAAATCCTCTACTGAGGTTACTCCTTATAGGGTATTGCTTCTAACAAGACATTTGTAGTCAATCCCTTAACCGGGTGATTCCTAATAGGATTAGTTCTTAACAAGACTTTTGTAAAGCTTTAACATGCTTGGCTCCTAACATGGTGAAATTCAGAAGAGTTTAGATATTATCTTGTGAGTCTCATCTCACCGTGGTTTTTACCTATTTGGGTTTCCACGTCAAAAATACTTGTGTCATGTGGTTAATGTTTTTGTGGTTATGATCTTATGATTGATTTGATTAACTACTTAACTATTTCTGATAAGGCATGATAACTGGAAGCATTGAGAATTGAAGTATGTTGACATATTATAAAGCATTTGGATGTTGACAAGTTTAATGATGTTTACTGTTAAGTTGCTATAACAGTCAACCGGTTTTCTTATGAGTTTTCATCTTGACAGTGGTATTTCATTGATAAGTTTACTTTGTGTGATTGAGATTGAGATTGGGAAAGTTTGTATCAGTTTTTCTATTTAATGATTCACCCCCCTCTCAGTAATCTACAGGACACTTATTCTTTCATCATACCATCAATTGGTATCGAAACATCTCAGGTCCTCTAAGATCTAAGTCTAACAACTTAAGGTAAAGATCTGCTAGATCATGATGAAGAAGGAAGGTCCAAAGTTTAACAGAGAAAACTATATGATATGGAGCGACAGATGAAAATTTACATCAAGAGTCTGGGAAGCCAGTATTGGGATCATGTAGATACTAAGTATATTGCACCCACTGGGATTCTGAGTGATGATCAGAAGAAAGAACAACAAGAAAATCATCAAGCATTAGAAGCTATTATCAGTTCCATGTCTGATGCTGAATATGTAGATGTTCACGGTCTTGAAACTGCATATGAGGTATGGAAAAAAAATTGAAGAGATTTATAGCGGCGATGAACATGTTAAGATTGATAAAGAGGAGAGTCTAAGAGGAAAGTTTGATGACATGAGGACGGTTGAAGGTGAGAACATCCAACAGTATGGTCAAAGGATAAAAGAGATAGTTGGTGAAATTAAGAGTGGAGGAGGGAAATGGAAGATGCCACAGTGATCAGTAAGGTACTGAGAACCCTGCTACCGGTCTATGCGATTTGAGTTGCAGCTATTCAGGAGCTGCAGTCCATTGATAAAACTAAGGTAACTCTTGACTACATCATTGGCAAGCTTACTGCTTTTGAATTAAATGGTTATGATGGTCGTGTACAAAAATCCGAGTCTGCATTTAGAGCTTTTGTTTCTAACCCATCTGTGAGAAAAATTAGAGATACTAGTCATAGTTATGAATCCAGATCCAGCAAAAAAGCTGATGATGAAGACAATTTAGTGGAGCTTGAAGCATTGTTGGTAAAGCGGTTGCCTAGAGGCACTGGTAAATATAGAGGTAAATTACCTTTGAAATGTTTTGCATGCAACAAGATTGGTCATATAGCTGCTAATTGTCCTAATGGTGATAATGAACACAAGAGAGATAAATTCAAGAAGTATAAGGGTAAAGGCAAGAGAGATTGTCTTATTGTTGTTGATAGTGGTATCACTAATGAAGAATCTGATGGTGATGCTAGTGAAGATATTGTGTTTGTAGCTATTAAGGAAGAGATGTTTGATCAAAAGGTATTATTATCCAGGATGGATAAATCTGATGATTGGATCATTGATAGTGGTTGTTCACATCATATGATCGGTGATCGGAGCAAATTTGTTTATCTAAAGGAATTTGATGGCGGTGTTCTTAGATTTGGCAATGACTCACCCTGCATGGTTAAAGGTAAGGGAGTTATTTATCTTAATGGGAAGAGCAGTGCAGATGATGTCTACTAGGTTGAAGGTCTTAAGACAATCTTTTGAGTGTGGCACAACTCAATGACAAAGGATACCCACTGGAGTTTAAAAATGGTATGTGCAAGATCTAGGACAACAAAGGTGAATTGATTGCAACCGAGAAGCAAACTAAAGGTAACCTATTTCACCTTCTAAAGTTAGCAATTGTTTAATTGCAAAGATAGATGATAGTTGGCTTTGGCATAGGAGATTTTGTCATATAAACTTTGATAACATTATTAAAGTGAGTAAGTCCAAGACAGTGAGAGGTTTGCCTTGGTTAGACAAACCGGTTAATGCTCTTTGCAAAGAATGTCAGTTAGGGAAGATGACTTCTTCAACTTTCAAGAGCAAATCTTTTTCAGCGAAACATTTGTTAGATTTGGTTCATATAGATCTTTGTGGACCAATAAGAACAAAAAGTATTGAAGGTGACAAATATTTTATGATCTACACTGATGATTTCTAAAGGATGATGTGGGTCACATTCTTGAAGGAAAAGACTGAAGCTTTCGGTAAGTTCAAGGCATTCAAGGCCTTAGCTGAGAAAGAGAGTGACAAGAAGATAAAGTGTCTGAGGATAGATCAAGGCGACAAATTTACTTTTGAGGAATTCACTAGGTATTGTGAAGAGAACGATATCAAACGATAGCTTTTTGCACCAAGGACACCACAACATAATGGTATTGTAGAGAGGAGCAACCGGTCAGTTGTTGAAGCTGCTAGGACAAAGTTGATACAAGGAGGTGTAGCGAAAACCTTTTGGAGAGAAGTTTTTAACACAACTGTCTACATTATGAATCGAGTTCTCGTGAAGAGAGGTAAGGACAAGACTCCTTATGAATATTGGTATGGAAGATCACCCAATGTTAGCTATTTTAATATATTTGGAAGCAAATGTTTTATTAAGAGAGGTGATTACATTAGCAAATTTGAGGCTAAGAGTGATGAAGGTATATTTCTTGGCTATTCCACCAAGAGTAAGGCCTATAAGTGTTTTAACAACCGGACACATAATTGTTGAGAGTGCTGATGTTCGAGTGGATGAATTTCCCAAAGTATCAAAAGGAACTAGTTCAAAGGAAAAGATGAAGATATTTGCATTTTGATTTTGGAACTAGAAACTATGAAATCTGAAACCCGCAAAGCAAATATTGATGTACCAGTTCAACCATAACAGATAAATTCAGAAGAAGATGATGATAACGAAGAAGTTGAACCTAAAGATAATGATCATGTTATTCCTAGATATGTGAGATTGAATCACAATCCTAAACAGATTATTGGGTATAAGGATGCTGGAGTACTAACCAGAAGAAGAATCAGAGATAACTCTTGCATGATCTCCACTATTGAACCAATAACTACTAAGGAGGAATTTGGTGGTGATCATTAGGTTAAAGCTATGGAGGAGGAATTAATGGATCAAATTGAGAAGAACAACACTTGGACCCTAGTACCCCGACCGGTAAATAAGAATGTTATAGGTAATAAATGGGTATATAGGAACAAGTTGAATGAAGATGGTGTTGTAGTTTGCAACAAGGCAAGGTTGGTTTGCAAGGGTTATGCACAAAAAGAAGGAGAAGACTATGGCAAAAATTTTGCACCAGTAGCAAGACTGGAAGGTGTCAGAACTTTACTTGCATTTGCAGTCTATAAGAAATTCAAGGTATACTAGATGGATGTTAAGTATGCATTTTTTAATGGGATATTGGAAGAAGAAGTATACATAGAGCAGTTAGATGGTTATGCTTTGACTGATGAGAAAGACATGGTATGCAGATTGCATAAAGTTTTATATGGATTAAAGCAGGCACCAAGAGCATCGTATGAAAGACTTCATACACATCTGATGAAGATAGGCTTTCTGAGAACCAGTGATGATAGTAACATATATCTCAAGACCGAAGGAGATGAAATATTGGTCAATGAAGTATTTGTTGATGATATCATATTTGGAGGTAATGATGTCATGAACAACAGTTTTGCAGATGAAATGAAAAATGAGTTTGAAATGTCTTTAGTAGGGGAAATAAAAAATTTCATAGGCTTGCAGATACAGCAAATGAAGAATGGTATTTTCATTACATAGTCTAAGTATGTGAAAGAGGTTTTGAATACATTTGGCATGAGTGACTGTAAACTAGTTGGGACACCAATGGTTATAGGTTGCAAGTTGTCTAAGGAAGATGAATCTAAGTTTGATGAGAAGGAATACAAGTCAATGATTGGCAAATTGCACTATGTTGTTCACAGCAGATCGGACATAGCTCATGCAGTTGGCATAGTTGCTAGATTCCAGAAGAATTCTAAGTAAACACATCCGATAGCAACGAAGAGAATTTTTAATACCTGAAAGGTACTATTGACTATGGATTATGGTATCCATATGGAGGAAACTTTGATTTGAAGGCATACACAAATGTTGATTGCACAAGGAATGTTGATGATCGGAAAAACACAACTAGTGGAGCATTTTTTCTTGGAGGAAGGCTTGTTTCATGGAGTAGTAAAAAGCAGAGTTGTACTTCAGAATCTACTATTGAAGCTGAGTATGTTGCATCTTATATGAATTGCACACAAGCAATTTGGATGAGGCACATTTAGGAAGGTTTTAAGATGAAGATTTCTGAACCTATAAAGATTTTATGTGATAATACAAGTGCTATAAATATATTTTAAAAATCTTGTTTTGCATGCACGAACCAAGCACTTTGAATTGAAGTATCATTGCTTGAGGGAAAAATTTCAGAGCAAAGATGTTATCTTAGAGCATGTTTCTACCAAGGATTAACTTGCAGATATTTTTACCATACCTCTACCTAAGACTACATTTGAGTATCTTAGAAGTCAACTAGGGGTTGTACCCCTTCATGAGGTTAGTTGAGCATGATGTTGATTACATCAGTCCCTGAACCACTTGCAAAATTTTACAAGGATTGGTGTAGAAGTGGATGTATTCCATAGGGGGAGCATCAAGTTGTAGTATGTTGTTGATGCACGATGAAAATTTGACATTACATGTTTTACTTTCAATTTGGCATTGTTGTCAAAGGGGGAGAAGAATTATGTGATTATGGGAAGGAAAACCAGTGACAAGCTGAAGACATGGAGTGCATGGTGAATACTTGGTAATGTAAACTAAGATTCCTATTCACAATCATGCGGCAATCAATGGTGTTGATATTTGTATTGCCATCAATGCCAAAGGGGGAGATTGTTGGCATTTGCATGAAGATTGCATTAATGATATGTTATGTTGTCATTGATGTCAATTGAACCGGTAATGATATTAATGATATTGTTGTAATATTGTTACTATAACCGGTAGGAAGAATTTGTGAGGAGAACCGGTAACCGGTGTAATGGTGTAAACCTTATCTATTGCTGTAACTGGTAAACCATGCCAGTTGTTTTTATTAAACCCTAACCGATTAAGGTTGTTGAATTGGTTATGTTGGTTTATGATATGATGTTGAGTGGCAATGATGGTGACATGTATGGTCATTGTATGAAGACAAGTTCAAATGTTTTGGCGCATTCTTTGTCAAGGGAATCAACAAATGTATTGCATCTAATGCAAAGTGCGTGATGAGTTACTGAGCTCGATGAAGTGGTAATCAAGGAGAAGTTGAGGTTTTCTTGATTGATGTGTAGAGATTGCTATATAATTCAACGGTCATACTTGATCCGACTTGTTTGTAATCTCTATGAGAAAATTAGGTTTTTGTTGTGTCACCGACCTTCAGAAGAGTTCAAATATTATCTTGTGAGTCTCATCTCACCGTGGTTTTTACCTATTTGGGTTTCCACGTCAAAAATACTTGTGTCATGTGCTTAATGTTTTGTGGTTATGATCTTATCGTTGATTTGATTAACTACTTAACTCTTTCTGATAAGGCATGATAACCGAAAGCATTGAGAAATGAAGTATGTTGACATATGATAAAGCATTTGGATGTTTACAAGTTTAATGATGTTTACTGTTAAGTTGCTATAACAGTCAACCGGTTTTCTTATGAGTTTTCATCTTGACAGTGGTATTTCATTAATAAGGTTACTTTGTGTCATTGAGATTGAGATTGGGAAAGTTTGTATCAGTTTTTCTATTTACTGATTCACCCAGCCCCCCCCCCTCTCAGTAATCTACCAAATACTTATTCTTTCATCATACCATCAATATCAATGACGATGATGATGATATGACCAATCCTTACAATGTTGAATCTGGATTGGATGATACAGACAAAGAGTTGGATGAAGAAGAAGATCAATGACATTGAAGTGTATGAGTTATGTGATTATATTATCTATTTGATATTGATTTCTTGATAGAACTATATTTGACTTATATGGTTACATAATTGATTCATGATGTTTTTAATTTTTATGCCATTACATAATTAATTCATGATGTAATTTTTAATGTTGTTAATTCATGATGTTACAACTATTGTAGCTCTCCTAGAAATTTCCATATGATCAAAAAGTAATTACTCTATGACCATTTATGATTAGATATTATTTGATCATATATTTGATTATTTCATTCCCAAAAAATTAGCGTTTCCTAATGTTGATCCCGCATAGTGACACGTGAATGGGGCCAATGTTGAATTTTTTCAATTTGTGCTTGTATGGAGTGAAACTTGGCATGGTTAGCCTAGATGCATGCGTTGACAATATGGGAGGGTTTCGAGACTCATACATGAGGTCATGCTATATAAAGGCATCTCATCCTTCCTAATAATACAAGTTGCCTTATTCTTCGTCTCTTTCATATATTGTTCTTAGCATTTCTTTGGTTAATGGTTTCAAAAGATGAGGCTCTCTGAGCTTCACCTTGGATCTATTACACATCAGTTTGTGCATTTTCATTAGCAATTAATATTTAGATGATCTTTAAAAATATCATTGAATATAAAGATGATAATAAGAAGCTAAAAAAATGAGTATATTTTGTTTATGGAACGTACCTAAACCGCAAGGTTTGTCACTCTAATGCTAAAACCAAGTCAAATTAACCCCTAAAACCTATTGGAAAAGTCAAAACATGCCTTTCTTTCAAATTCAAAATAACATATAAACCTTTTGAAACCACACATGCATGTTATGAAAGTGTATGGTAATCCTACTTATAGCGGAATTTCACATGATAAGCTAACCAATGGTACTATATTGGAGGATAAACCCACCTATAGAATTAATTTAAGAGGTAAGGGATGCCTCTTAGTGGAATTTTGGGTCTTGGATTAATCCATAGTCCTAAAATTAGTTCTAGTGTTCTTCCCTTGGTGTTATATCTATCTCTACAATTTCCCATACAACCATTTCATCATCCATTTTTCCAAGCTATTTGTATCATAATGTAAACTTGGTCCAATCTCACATTAGCCCCTCATGTAGTTATCCATTTCCTCCAAGTTGAATGGAACCTTTTGTACCAATGCATCTATGTTTTCCTACCCTCATGGATCAAGACTTGACATCACCTAAACAATCTTCTTTATGTCACAACATTTCTTTGAAGTGCCTTTGGCATGCTTTAGATGTGTCAATATTAACTAGATTGAATACATTTTTAAAGTCTCTTAACACATTCCATGACAAGAAAATGACTCATTTGGATTAAGGAGTACTTTCCTAAACCATTCCTTCATATTCAACAATCCCTTCTCACACCACATCGTAATTCATATCCATGTTAGTTGTAATGAGTGTTTTAAACCAACAATCAATGAATCATAGGATAGAAGAAAAATCGTTTTACACAAGGATAAGAATCAAAGAGACTAAAAGAATCGATTCACTAGATATGCTCCCCATTACTGTAATAGACCAATGTAAAAAAATAACTCATGACAAGATTAGTATTTGAATCTTTAGTCAAATAGTATTTCAATCACTGATTCTCAAACATCCATCATGATTAAACATCACATATAAGCTCAGCAAGCCACCATACAAATAATATATTTTGTGGAAAATAAAATAAACTATATGTTAACACAACATATATATTTTGTATATAAACTATATGTTGACATAGCATACATATAAACTATATATTTCAAATTTTGGCCGTGTGCGCAAGAGAACGACATAGCATACTGCACCGAGAACCACTGCATCCAGCCCCTGAGTGGAGAGTTGCAAGACTTCACTAGACGAGTGTTGCAAGGCCATTGAGTCAAGGAGGAAGACTAGGAACCATTTGGCAGAGGAAAGCCAAAGTGAGAGGTGAGGGCACTCATAAAGGGAAAATCGACCAAGGGACAATGACTGTAAGTGATTTTCCCCCCACATTTAGTACTGGTGTCTGGTTAGTTTGAACAACCAAGCTTTGAGTTGTTAAATTTAGTAATAATTTATATTTTATTAATCATATAAAGAGAATTTACTTCAAAATGCTAATTGTCTGAAAATCTATCCAAAATCTACCATTCTTCAAAATTTGCATTATATACATCGTATATGGCAAAAAAAGTTGTCTGCAACCAATCACCACTATAATAGACTACCTCCTAACTGACTTTAGACAAAAACCAGAGATTTTCATATAACATTCTAAAAAGACAAAAAAACTAATTACTCTTATCATCTTTGAATTCATTACTACAACAGAAAGAAAAACCCTCATCACCTTCTCGAACCGCTCACACACGCTCCCATCCTCGACACCACCCCTACTCTTGGCCTCCTTGGTTGTAGCATCCTCTACAAACCCTCCACCTCTACCTTGGCTCTTTCTATAATTGCATCCAACTCCTTTATCTGTATCGGGAGCTTCATTGCCTCCCACCCATTTTTAGCTTCCACCTTGCGATGATATGCACACATACTAGGCGCCCATCGAAGGAACGAGATGATTCTTTCTTTCACCCCTTCCCCATTATTTGCCAGCCCTTCACCAATATCGAATCCTTCACCTAACACTGCCCACTCCAGGAAAGTCTCCAAACCATCATGGAATTTAGCAAGTACCAAAGCCTCCACCACCTGCCAAACCTCACCAATATTGTCTTCCACTTCTAGCCCCCATGCCAGAATAAGTAAGTAGACATCCATCCTTGTTCAATATCTATGCTTCATTCTGATGAATACCCTACCCACAATCAGATAGACACACTGAAGGAGACAATCATCCTAGAAATTAAACATCCCTTTGAGTCTCCTTACTATTAACTCCGCATGAAACGGGCACATCTACTTCTTCGTCCGCAAAGTGAAATTTGCCTCCATAACTTCCTGTAGCGTCCTAAAATTGTGACACTTGCAATTTCAATCGCATTTGGGTCTTCACGATGGCGGCGCAATGTTGAACCTGAATGGAGACCTCGAAACCTGTTTGCGACATCAAAAACTCCATCTTTCTGCCCCTTGGCCTGATCCTCCTTGCACCCTGCTATCCCGGGAGGTGGGACCATGGCGCCCAGTGCCCTGGTCCCTTAGGGCCATGGTGCCCAGCGCCCTGGTCCCTCAGGGCCATCGCGCCCAGCGCCCTAGTCCCTGGCCCTATTTTGGGCCCGACCTCTTGTTGGGCATCGGGTCTTCAAGTTTGCAATTTGGAAAATAATGCTCCTAGGTCGGCCTAAGGTCGGAAAAATCAGTCTCCTAACCCTAATTGACAAGTATATAAACTACATTTTCTCTCCCAGAAAGAGGGAGGAAAACATATGTGTGTAAGAGGTGGAAGCGATAAGCAAACATTCAAACATTCAAGCATTCAAGCATTCCTTCAAGCAATTGAGCATTCTAGGTCTCCATTCAAGGCTAGGTGTTGCATTCAAGACAAGGATTCAACCATTGAAAAGGAGATCACCTACAACATACAACATACAACATCATTACACCTTCGCATGTAAGAATACAAACATTCTTACAACAAGGTATCAGTACTTGATTATATTACAAACATTTACATTTACAATATTCTCATTTCTTGGTTAATTCCAAAACCGGGGTTTGACCTGAAGGCAAACCCCTAATCCCTAACCCCCCAATCGTCCTCTCTTTTCTGTGTGTAGGTTGCAGGTACGCAGCTGTAATTGAAGATCTGGAATCCTTGTGCAGAGACAAATAGATCCCCCTTCGTTTCGCAGATTTTTCGGAGGACCGTGTGCACTCCGGGCGCCATCGTCCCGTCAACTTTTGCTCAAATTTGTAGGACAACACCGTCTTGACATTTTACTGCTAATTTCAGGTCCGCAGCTTCATCCCGTGTTTCTATTTCCGTTTACAAGCTAATCTTTCTTACTTTCACATACACTCCTAATTCAATCCTTCTATCTACATTCTTTACAAAGGAGGGTATCCTTGTTGTCTCAACCCTTGAAACTCATCTAGAATTCAAACTTGCATTGTGTGGGATTGGATCTTGTGAGTTTCTACCTCTCCTTTGACTGTAAAGTCTTTCCTAAGTGAAAACCGTCAACCCTAGTGACCTCCTTTCTCTCTCCTTGGAGTGGGGGGAACACCTAGGGTTCGATTTTCCGCTTTACATTTTGGTGAACTCGACGTGAACATCCTAATTCTGATTACTCATGGTTAGATTTGAAAAAAAAAAAATTGGCTTCCTTAATTACATTTCCATGTTTGATCTTTTGCAAATTTTAGAGGTTAATTGCATAAAAACCCTAAATTTTCTTTTTAGTAATTGAGCTTGTGAAATGTTTAATTGTTAATGCTTGTTTCAGATCTACCCTTCTATTGCAAATTGTCAATTCATATTTGTACTTTAATTCTGAAAATTAAGTGGTTAAGTGTGAAAACCCTAATTTTTAAAACCCTCTTGATTCAACCTTTGACCGATGATTTCACTGATCAAAACACCTCCAAATTGGCTGTAACTTTGGATTCCGCAACAAAATCATAATATCTCTCATCCCTGAAAATTTTGAAAAAAGTTGTGAGGACCGTGTGCACCCCGAGCACCATTGTCCCCGACATTTTTTCTGAAATTTCGGGAGCTAGATCTTACTGTATTTTTCTGCTAGAATCCAGGATCTTGGCTGATTTCACCAATTCTAGTACTTTAAAAATTAAAGTCAAAGTTGGTCTAGTGATTGCTTGGATTAAGGCTTCTAATCATTCAAAAATTGTTGAAATTGAAATTTTGTGTTAAAATTGCATTTCTTACTGTCCTAAATCTGAAAAGTGTGTTGGCATTCATTCGAAGTTTCAGTTCTTTATTCAAATCTTTGCAATTTGTGACTTTTGAAATTAAGTGTTTAATTGCAACAACTTTGATTTCCGCTTCCAAAATTGAATTTTGCATGAAATTGAGTCAACTGTTAAATTTCAAAGCTTGCATTGCTTTTAGTATTCCCTCTAAAATCATAAAATTCAAAATTTCAGTTTCCCTCTCTTTTTCAAAATTAAAATTTTGCATTTCTCAACAATCTTGGTAGGATTCAATTTTGAGATTGCAACTTTAATTTGGCCTATCTACAGATCGTAAAATCACTCAATTTTTTCAGATTAGCTTTAAAATCATCATAACTTTCATCCCTGAAAATTTTGAAAAAAGTTGCGAGGACCGTGTGCACTCCGTTCGCCATGGTCCCTGACATTTTTTCTGAAATTTCGGGAGATTGTCATGATTGCATTTAACAGCTTAAATCTAGGAGATTGGCTGATTTTAGTGAAATTTGCTACCTCTAAATTCAAAAATATTCTCTCTAGTGCATGAGTTTTACAACAATAAGCCCTACTTACACTATTCTCGTTAGACGAAGCCTTAGAATTAAGTCTTTCCAAGGTTTAATTACTGAGGAGATGGAACCTAATTTGAATGGCCTTTTTAACGAAGACACGGGTAATTCCTCTAATCCTCTTAATGATGAAGAAGCTCTCCATGAGGTTTCTGTAGAACAACTTTCGAAATTGGATAACCAATTTGATGATTTTCAGCAATGGATGTCTCAAGAATACCCCGATAGTCAAGCTCTTTCATTAATTGAGGGTCTAAAACGTATGGTTCAAAGTGATAAGAATGGAATTGATATTTTGCGTGGTATTGCACACATCATGGATTCGAATGTGATGCCTATGAAGAGTTGTGCCGAAACTTTAGGTTATACACAACCTCCTACTCACGTCAATCATTCTATTCCTTTAACAACTTCTATTGCTAGTATACCTACTTTTACATCAAACATAATGACTACTTCAATACAAAACATTCCACCTATGATCACCAGTCATGGGGGCAATCCTTCTTCGTCAATCAACCCTCTTCCTTCATTCATTCCTTCAATGAGTGTTCCTATTACATCTCCACAAATGAACATGACGCAAGGGGGCAATTCATTTAACCATTCCATTCCTCCTTGTAATGTTCCTCCTTTCCAATCGTCTCCTATGACTAACCATCATAGTGTCCCGCCACCTTACTCTCAATCAATACCTTCTTTCAATAACATAATACCTCCATCACAATCTAACATGTCTAATATGAACTCTTCGACTGAAGCGACCATTAACAATCTTGCACAAACTGTCTCTTCTTTACAGCAACAAATTGCCTCTTTGAATCAATCTAAGTTTAGTATGCCCACATTTGATGTTGCGAGCCCACTTTCTCTTGACATTGTTCGAGCTATCCCCCCTAAGCATGTTGAAATCCTGCAGTTGGAGCTTTATAATGGTAAAGGTGATCCTCTAACACATGTTAAGACCTTTCAAACAATATGTACCGATTTTTCTCATGACCAAAGGTTGCTTGCAAAACTGTTTACTAGAACATTAAGAGATAAGGCTCTATAATGGTATTGCTCGTTGCCTTCCTATTCTATTACTTCTTTCCAACAACTTGCAAATGCTTTTATTCAACAATTTCAAAACAACATAGGTCCTAAAGTTACTTTGATTGATTTAATGCATTGTAAACAATGTGTTAAAGAGAAAGTGACTGATTTCATTCGTAGATATAAGCATTTGTGTGCTCAAATTTCTTTTCCAGTACCTGACAATGATATTCAAAGGATCTTTATTTCTAATTTACAAAAAGATATTAGAGAAAAACTTCTATTTTCTGAGTTTACTTCTTTCCAACAGTTGTGCGCAACTCTTCACAATTATCAACTGACTGTGAGCCAAATGGAACAAGCAAATCCTATGGCTTCGAGTGATAAGGGTGATAGTAGTCAACAACCATTTGGGAAGTTTAAACCGAACAGAGGGTTCATTAAGTTCAATGAAAACATCACCAACAACAATGTGAATGCAACATCAGGTGTGCCTCCTATTTCTAAGTTTTTCAAGAAAGAAAGAGAGTTTACTCCTTTGAATGAATCATTGCATAGTATTATGAATAAGTTATTGGAACAAAATGTGCTTACTCTCCCTCCTATAAAGCAAATAGATCCTGCAAAGGTGAAGTCACCCTATTTTGATAACAAATCTTTTTGTCAATTTCATCGTCAACCTGGGCATGATACTGAAAAATGTTTTGCTTTAAAGGGTAAAATTCAAGATTTGATTGATAATAATACTATCTCTATTTCAGGTGTGAATGATAAAGGCAACACATCTATAGCTCTTCCTAACCAAAATCTTAAGATTTTTACTGATCCATTACCTTCTCATACCTTCAATGTGATTGAGACTAATGATTCCTCTTTCTCACCTGATGGTCTTGTGTCTATGACTCCGAATGTGATTAACTTTGTAGAGCAGCAGAAAATCCTTAAAGAGCCTTCCATCACATTTGATTCCAGTGAAACTATCAGGGCACCTGATGGTCCTTTATATATAGTTGCAAAAGTCAAGAATACACCTTGCTGTGGAGTGCTTATTGATCCTTCTTGCATGGTTAATGTCATTACTAAAGAATTTCTTTTTACTTTGCAATTGAATCAAGTGATCTATGACAAAACAAATGTGGTTGTGAAACTATTTGATGCATTTTCTTCTCCTGCAATTGGTTCTATTACATTACCTATTGAGGTCCGTAACAAATCCCTTGATGTGAGCTTGCTATTATTCCATCATCCGAACAATTTCGTGTGAAGCTAGGCTATCCTTGGCTATCTTCCATGAAAGCTATTGCTTCTCCTATTCACAAGTGTTTGAAATTTCCCCATAATGGTGAAGTTGTTACTGTCAATCATAGTCTCTTTAAACCAGCTGAAAGAACTTCTAGCGTTCCTGTTGATTATTTTTGGCCTAAACAATTCCAGTCTCTTCCACCGTGAAGTGATCATCTTTTCAAATCTTATCAAAAGTGGAAAAACGATATGATCCTATCTCTAAGTGAACCTAGAACACCCAAACTTGATACTCCTATCATTCTTGAGAAGGAAGTTCTTCCTTTGAAAGATAAAAATAATGTCTTTCCTCAAGAAGATTCCCAACCCACCCCTATGGATGTGACTATGTCTATGTCTAATAAACTTTCTAAAGGTAGACCTATACCTCCTCGTCATGATGGACTTGGTCTCCTTCCTAAACCAGATATTCCTCCTCTGTATGGAGCAGTTCCTCCTCCTTCCTCTTATAAAGAGAAGAGACCTTCCTCTTCTCCTATCGTCCAACCTAAGAGACCACAACCCAAACACCCAAGTGATAAGGATGAGAACATTCCTCCTCCTCAATCTTCTCAACTTCCTACTAAGACTAGACGAAATCGTTCTGCACGTGAACGCCGACGAAAGCGTCGTCTTAGAGCTTGTGCAGCTACTTCTCAAACTTTGCAATCCCCAAAAACACCTTCAGCTAGTATTATTCCATTTTCTCCTCAGCCGAAAATTGAGCCAAAATCTCCTAAACATAAGATGCATGATGGTTTTGATCCTGTGCGAGTTAAAGATCCTATTTTTATAAATCTTGATGATATAGATGTTATTCATGATGAAAATGTTACTCCTCTTCATTGTGATAGTGAATATGAATATGTTGATGTTGATAACCATTTATCTAACGAATTTTCTAAAGCACTTATCCTAGCTCCTAGACAAGAACAACGTGGCTTGGAACATGAACATAGCCCTTGTTTGGATCTTGTGATAGCTCCATCTGCTATGTTGGATGTTCCTCCTCTAGCGTGTTTCATGCCTTCCCGAAATATTGATCAGCAAGATGGGGGGGTGGATGACGTGCTAGACTAGTTCATTAGCATAGCAGACTCTCTCCTCCTCTCTTTTGTTACTTCTTCTATGTGTTATTCCTATTCTTCTATTTGTTATCCTTAGTGTTGTCTACTTGAGGATGATGCAAAGCATTGAGATCTCTTTTGGTCTCTCTCATGTTGACTCAAAAGACACAGGTGTTCCCTTCTTCTAGGTGACTTTCCTTGATTGGGGAATTAAGAACAATTATGCATACATACATATGATATACATGAATTATCATATAGCATACTGACCCCAATGAAAGCGAAGTCACCTCATGCTTTGTGTTTTGTGCTTATTATCCTTGGGTTTATCTCACACTTGGGGGCTAAATCCTTGTGATAACATGCTCCTTTTTCCTTTCTCATTTCTTATGTGTATCACTACCTTAAAGCAATCACCCCCGATGAGGCGTGTGCGATCGCTTTAACGTAGGGGGCATACACTCCGTCCATATCTTTTCAAGATTCCTAAAAATTTCTTGGCGAACTTAGCTTTGCCTTGAAAATTTTTGGTATTCTTTGCATGACTCATAGTGAGGGAACCTTACTATTGACAGTCATGGTTCTCCCTCATGATCTTCCCTTTTACTTTGTCAATCGAAGTCGTAAGATCCTTAGTCCACTAGGGGTTTGGTGTATCTTGCCTCCTTGACGTGGTGAAAGTCTTTCAATATTGTTTCCTTGTACTTTACCAGAAGTATGGGCGTACGCTTATACTCCCGCTAAAGTGGGGGCTAAATGTAGCGTCCTAAAATTGCGACACTTGCAATTTCGACTGCATTTGGGTCTTCACGATGGCAGCGCAACGTTGAACCTGAATGGAGACCTCGAAAACTGTTTGCGACATGAAAAACTACATCTTTCTGCACCTTGGCCTGATCCTCCTTGTACCCTGCTATCCCGGGAGGTGGGACCATGGCGCCCAGCGCCCTATTTTGGGCCCGGCCTCTTGTTGGGCATCGGGTCTTCAAGTTTGCAATTTGGAAAATAATGCTCCTAGGTCGGCCTAAGGTCTGAAAAATCAGTCTCCTAACCCTAATTGACAAGTATATAAACTACATTTTCTCTCCCAGAAAGAGGGAGGAAAACATATGTGTGCAAGAGGCGGAAGCGATAAGTAAACATTCAAACATTCAAGCATTCAAGCATTCCTTCAAGCAATTGAGCATTCTAGGTCTCCATTCAAGGCTAGGTGTTCCATTCAAGACAAGGATTCAACCATTGAAGAGGAGATCACCTACAACATACAACATACAACATCATTACACCTTCGCATGTAAGAATACAAACATTCTTACAACAAGGTATCAGTACTTGATTATATTACAAACAGTTACATTTACAGTATTCTCATTTCTTGGTTAATTCCAAAACCGGGGTTTGACCTGAAGGCAAACCCCTAATCCCTAACCCCCCAATCGTCCTCTCTTTTCTATGTGTAGGTTGCAGGTACGCGGCTATAATTGAAGATCTGGAATCCTTGTGCAGAGACGAACAGATCCCCCTTCGTTTCGCGGATTTTTTGGAGGACCGTGTGCACTCCGGGCGCCATCGTCCCGTCAACTTTCGCTCAAATTTGCAGGACAGCACCATCTCGACATTTTATTGCTAATTTCAGGTCCACAGCTTCATCCCGTGTTTCTATTTCCGTTTACAAGCTAATCTTTCTTACTTTCACATACACTCCTAATTCAATCCTTCTATCTACATTCTTTACAAAGGAGGGTATCCTTGTTGTCTCAACCCTTGAAACTCATCTAGAATTCAAATTTGCATTGTGTGGGATTGGATCTTGTGAGTTTCTACCTCTCCTTTGAATGTAAAGTCTTTCCTAAGTGAAAACTGTCAACCCTAGTGACCTCCTTTCTCTCTCCCTGGAGTGGGGGGAACACCTAGGGTTCGATTTTCCGCTTTACACTTCCACAACCACTATTTCCAACACCTTAAAAAACCATCGCAAACACACCAACACTTCACTCCAAAACCACTATGTCGTGCTTCACATGCCAAACACAAGGTAAAAAGTCGAAATGATCTGCATTTAAACCATCTCATACACTCAAAGGAAATCAAATAAATGTCTGCCATCACCTCATCACACCTCACCACCTTTCAAAAAAGAATGTTTTTTTTTTCATTTTTGGGTAATGCTTGTGTGTTTGGGGAAATTTCCTTTTCCCGTGAATATTTTTGGGGAAAACCTTTATAATTCTATTGTTTTAGAATATATTTATTTATCCACTTTAATGGTATCCACAAATTATATTTCATCATATTAAATTTCTTTGCACATATAATTTTGCAACTTCTTGTTTATTAAATCCTCTTTTTGTCATATCTTTGCATTTCTATATTGTGGTGGGGTTCATAATTTTGATCAGACGTTGTGTTGTCTGGAGTGGCGTGTGGAGTGGGGGGGGGCTCTTTATTGATTTTTCCTTGAAAATTCAACAACAACCTCCATCCTCGACCCAAAGAGGATTTATATAGTCATTATAGACTCTCACCAACTTTTTTAACCAACTTTTAAATTAGTTGGTCATTTGGGAAACAAAATGCAACTTTTTGCACCAAAATTGCAAAGTTGCTCATAGCAACTTTTGAGCAATTTTGACAACTTTTGCAATTTTCAACCAAATGATCTCCTATCAACCTAGGACTTCTCAAACATGTTAAATATGACATAAAACCATGAATTGCATCACTTTTGGCCACCTCTAGAGGTGTTGACCAGTGTTGACCTATTCAAGACCTAGTTGGCCTAGAGATGACAAAAAATGGCACAATGAGCTTACAAATTTGATCCAATACATGGAGTGACCTTATCTACTCATGAAAAGAAACGAAATGGCCTCATCATGGCCTTATTACAAAGATTGACCCAAAATGGTCGTGGTGGCCTTAAAGGGCTCTTGGTGCTCCTGCATCATACACCCCCCTAAGAATATTCTCTTGTCACAAGAGAAAGTGTTGAGTATTTGTTTGCCTTGTCTCATTCGATGGAGTGCAAGTACCACCAAATAAGTATTTGTTAGATCTTTCTTCCTAGAACAAGGAAAATTCAGGAAGAGAAGAGGAAAGTGAGACAAGTAGTAGGTCTAAAAGACCTGGAGATCAACTAGAGGTCAAAATATTAGAAGAAAATTTCATAAATGCATGGAATTTTTTCTTGCTGAAGGCGGGTCATGTTCTTATGATGATGAGATCATAGGCGACATCGAGGTGCCTTTGAGGTACAAACATCTATAGAAGTAATGGGTACTCAAGGAACTTCCTCCAATAAATACTAATTTTTGTGTCAACGAGAGGATATATCGCATAACACCATCGCCATTACATGGTTTGGGCCTATTTTGCATTGACGACATAAAAATTTGTTACAACAAAGTTACTAAATTGATGGAGTATGTCGGACCTTGTTACAATTACAAAGATCGGATGCAACTGGTTTGATATACATGAAGTATGTGTAGGTATGCACTGTCAACAAATTATATACAACTAAAAGATAAGGATCAAAATAAAGGAGTGACTATGTACATTGACGAAAGGCCAAAAGCATCAGGGAATATTGGAGGGTTTATACATAGTACATGACCTGGGTCAACAAATAAGCAACCCAATTGCATATTCGAGGCGCGCAATGGAAATCGTGTATTTGCATGTGCAATAAAATCAATAACTGCAAGGGAAGAGTTGAATTGAATAGATACAAACACAATTACTATGGGGGCGGTATGTACTATATACCATTTTACCCAGCCTCTAATTAATGACTCCAATATACCATTTTATTATTATGTTTTTTTCGTAAGTCTATTGGTTTCATTTCAATAATGTTTTTTTATATTTAATTTTGTCACAGCGGGACATTGATCATAGTGGGAAGGCTCTGGCCCAGAGCATAGATAGTGATGCATCTTCAGGCGCTTCTACCCGACAAGTTTACCTCATTGTAATTGTACAAATTAGATACAAGAAAAATGTTTTATTATTATATTTTTTTTGTAAGTTTATTGGGTTAATTTTAATAATATTTTTAATATTCTTGTCATCGTCAAATGATTGGGGAAAAGCACCTTCAGTAGAGGAGAGCATCCATAGGGATGTGCAGTCACTATTATGCAATGATGGCATCGCATATTCCGCAAACTTTCTGGATATGATAAGGAAGAACCTAAAAAATACAATGAAGAAATCCTTCAATTGTTATTCATAGTGCCTCAGATAGATGAGATAAGAGAAAGGGTTAAAATATTGTCTCAGAGAGCATGAAACTTGCAAGTAAGTTGTCATGAGATCTTTAATTATAACACAAGTTCATTCATGGTTTTATATTTTGTACTCTTTTATGTCATGAACTAAAATATGTGTTGTTTTTACAGGATTTTTTGCGTCCTCAAGATGTTGCTAGTCATGATCAGGGTACTGCAGGTGCTGCCCGGGGAGCAGGGGTTGGTACATTGATCATGATCTTCTTGTGCATACATCACATCATCTGACCCCATCATCCGTGCCTATATTGTCAACTAAAATGTTAGCAACACAACATGCAAGCATCGCGTAGTGCACCCTCTGGCAGCGAACACATGCTAGAACATGTGTCAGGACATGTACCTAGGGATGCACAAGCCACTAGTACTGGTGATGTTTTAGCAGCATTTCTTGGATCTTCCCGTATTACTAGTGTGGGAACATTGTCGGTCACATTTGTGGTGATCGAAGATTTCGTTCCCATAAAGATAGAGAAGGTCCCGGGTACTTTAAAATGTTTTAATTATTATTATATATAATCTAATTAAAATTTACTAATTGATCACTCTTTTTAGACTAATGATCCCATGATCTTTTTGCAGGAAAAGATTTTTTTATAAACAACTAAATGATATTACATTGGAGATCTTCAGGCCCACCATACGTACACGGTGGAATGCCCAAAATCAAGATTTAAAAGATGAGCTCATTAACCGTTTAGTTGTGTTGTTCAGTAATAACACATTCAATCGAATCAAGGTCCTTAAGAAAGTTGTTACTGTAGACACCTAAAATTGTCTAGTCTAATTAAATAAATATTTTATTTATTTAATTATTTTAGCCTAATTCTTCTATTAATTAAATAAATCCTTATTTATTTAATTAATTCATTTATCCTCTTCTAGCCTAATTTCTCATTTAAATAAATACATTTATTTAAATTCCCTTTTCCTAAATTAAATAAATACTTTATTTATTTAATTGATCCCACTTCCTCTATTAATTAAATAAATCTTTATTTATTTAATTAATTCATTAGCCTTTTCTACCTATGACACATGTCATTCATCTCTTAATTCATACACTACCTACCCCTCTCATTATTTTATTATTTCCTCTACCTACCCTCTAATCATAGCCGACCTCTTTTTACACCTCTCAATCTTATCCCTTCATTTCATATAGTGTCTTCTATATAAGGAGATGCTTCCTTCATTATCAAACCCTGACTATGCATCCTGGCTAATTCAATTATGCATTTGACTATGCTTTGCACTTTCATATGAGATCCTACTTGCAACCACATTCTGTTCTTTGTTGAACTCTTGTGCACATAAAATCTGAGAGCAAATATATCAAGCAAGATCAATGGAGATAGGAAGAATGGAGATTCAAACCCTATTGGACATGTGATGGTATAATTTTTGTGATTTCATTTGATTTGCATTGTCTTAGGTAATCTTCATATGTTATGGTGGATCTTTGTTGTTGTTAGGCTAGGGTTTTGTGGTTGAATTCATTATAGTATTATTGTTTATCCATTTTCACCATATACATTTTGGCATGCCTCGTGGGACATGGATTTTTGTTAGATCTATATTTTTTGCAGATTTTTCTAACCCTATGTTGCTGTTTTGTAAAACAATTTGGAGAATAACCTTGTGCAGCTAGGGTTTTGGACACAAAATCAAGATCTTGGAGAGATTTGATCATATCTCACAAAAGGCTTGGAAATTTTGCACCAAATTTTTTTGCAAGTTGAAGAACGTATCAGGAGCTCTCAATCCAAAATTCAGAATTTTTGGAGCAAATTTTCATTTTCTATGAATTTTTTATGAGTTTTCATAAAAAATTAATTTTGAGAGAAAATGAGAGAATTTTTAGGATTTTCTTACATTTTTGGAAATCTCTCAGAATTATACACAAGATCTATTCTTTGTGATTTTAATTTTGATGCAAAATATTTCCCTAAAAATTGGATCTTTAAAAATTAGGGTTTTTCCTTATTGTGATCAGATCTCACAAACGACTTTGAATTTTGGCATCAAATTTTGTGTGTAGGTCAGGAAAGTATCATAAGGTTTTAGTAAAAATTTCATATTTTTTGGATCAAATTTTCATTTTATATGAATTTTTTATGAGTTTTCATAAAAAATTAATTTTGAGAGCAAATTAGCAAATTTTTCAGATTTTCTTACACTTTTGGAAATCTCTCAAAATTGTATACAAGATCTGTTCTTTGTGATTTTAAATTTGATGCAAAATCATTCCTAAAAAATTGGATCTTTGAAAATTAGGGTTTTTCATTATTTTACTCATATCTCACAAACTGCTTGGATTTGTTGCAGAAATTTTTTTTATGCAGGGTTGGATGACCATTAGGACTCTCCAGTAAAAATTTCAAATTTTTTGGATCGATTTTGCATTTTATATGAATTTTTTATGATTTTTCATAAAAAATTAAATTTTGGAACAAATTAGCAATTTTTTTTGATTTTCTTACATTTCTGGAAATCTCTTAAAATTTTACAGTTGGTCTTTTTTTATGATGAATCAGATCTTTGAATTGGTCAACAAAATGCATTGTTGAAGGCCCCTATTTCATAAAGTCTTTTGGATTTAAAATTTACCTAACTTGTGTGCTTGTAGGAAGGGGTGATTATTTCAAACAATCTAAACTACTAATAGATCTTTGTTGTAGGACCTTGGCAAGGATTTTTGATCTTTTTTGTGTGCCTTATTTTTATAGACTAGCAAACACTTCAATTGGTGCACTAAAATTGAACCATTGTCTTTTGTGTCTTGAGCAATAGGCTCCTTTTGTTCAATCTTTAGAGGGCTTGTCTCCCCGTGTGGTCATTAGGACTACTAGTGAGGAGAGAACGACCCAAGTGGTAGCGAAGAAAACCCACCTCTTCCGAACCACTATAAATAACTGTATCCATGGTGAAAACTATGGATAACGTGTGTTGATTAGTTCATACCGACACTATGTCTCCCCATAAACTCGTTTGATAAAATTTATTTGATCAGTTGTAGGGTGTAACCCCTACCGGTTGGGAGCCTTCTGTATTTACAGAGCTGAAAGTGTCGCATGTATGGCCACATGAGTGGATGCCCTTACTAGCACCTTTTTGTTTTAGAAGCCAAAATCCTTCTAGTTGTTGGGGCAGGAGGTCGGACCTCTGGTAGCGGCCCACACACATACGGTTCTTAGTAGAGATACAAAGTTCGCCACGAGGAGTTTTCATGGGGATTGATGCTTGGTTGCCCCGAGAAGTGAGTGCCGAGGGTGGAGCCAGTGGGGTCAGGCATCTAAGTATTCGCTCTGAATAGCGTAGCCTAGGGGGAAACTCCATGTGGGATCAACAACTATTGTCTTGGCCAACCATAAGAATTGTGCTTGTCTTATTTTGAACTATCAAACATTCAAGACCAAACATTAAAACATTGTGTCTTTTGTGTCTTCAAGTGTATGCAAAACAAATTTGACATCAAACAACACACTTTTCTTGGAGTCATTTTGAGTCTAAACACTTGCAAACATTGAGTCTTCATCATCATTGTGTCCTCTTGTCACGAAAAACAGTCAAAAAATTTAGATTTGGTCACAACAACAATTTCACAAATTGGAAAATTTTACAGTCCAACAAGCAAGAGCAATCAGTTTCAGAATTCTTGAGCCTCCTAAGCTATCTCTTCAGGTTTTCGTCTAGCATTCAACCTATCTTTGGGTCTCACAAAGTCCATCATTGCTTTACACCTTACATTACATTCACATTTGTCTAAACTTGAGTCAAAAGGTCACTTGCTTGTCCTCATTATACTTTGTCAACACACTACATACAACAACATTTTGCTAAGTGGTCCCTCATCAAGGTCTATCACCTTTGGGTCTCATTTGGTCTTACTTAGAGTCAAGGTCAACTTACCTCATCAAGAGAAACTATCCTCTCTTTGGAAGTCACACCTACTCTACTACATACATACTTGGTCTTACATTTTGGACATTGCAAGTAAACCTCAGATTCATTTACATTCCATCCAACTCTTGGTCTTCCATACTCTTTTCCATTTTCATCTAGTCTCACACATCTTGGTCAATACCTAGTTCATGGTTGAAACCCGTTCCCAAAAATCTAGGAGAGAAACTAAAGAGGCTCAAGAGTCCGCAAACATGAGTTCCTATGAGTATGACAATGATATCTTTTTCAATTCTGATCATATTACATTACCTGACATGGATGCCTATAGAAACATTCCAAATGTTGAGAACATGGACACTACAAACAACAATGATACACACAATGACAATATGGACAAATTTTCCATACATTCAGCAGAAGTGGAAGACACCATTATGAATCCTCATTTCAATCGGTTGGTTGAGGAAATAATGAGGAGAGATAGACAATATTTTCTACAAGTGATGGCACAAAGTGGAACCAAGATCCCTCATGATTTGACATGTCTCAAATAATGGAAAATCAACCTTTGCAACAACCTCACTCCAACATGGATCAAAGGAGGCCTAATAGTGGAGGCAATAGAGGACCACATATGGTGCCTGAATCACCATCATCTTTGTTTCAAAAACCAGAGGTCCCTTATGGTGAAGCATATGATACTCACCTTCGCAGACCATTATGGAAGTCTTATGCAGAGAAATATGCTCAACCACATACCAATGCTAAGGATCAACCACCAAAGCAATTGGATATTCAAAGGCATGCTCAAAATTTGGACACAAGGAAACCCCGTGTCAAATTTGGGGGCAACACACTAGAACAAACTCATGACATGCCTGTAGAGTATGGTATACATGGACAAAGCAGATATTTCGTTCCTCAACATGACTCTATACCAAGTGGTCCATATACGCAGCATCATTATAGACCTCCTCCATATGAACATGTGTATGATCAATATCATCCATATATGCAACATGCTCCTCCTCCACCCGATGCCTCTGGTATGGGATATGGTCCAAGAAGTCGGTCTCCACCGAAGAACAATTTGGAGCAACAAATAAGGGACTTACAAAAGAAAATGGAGGACATAAATACACCGAAGCCAACATACACAATGAGAGGCATATGTCCTTATCCATTTGACAAAAGCATTCCAATGCCTCCATTTCCTACACACTTTGTGACACCTAAATTTGATAAGTATAGAGGAAAAGGAGATCCTAAGGCACACATAAGACAATTTTTCACAGCTTGCATTGACGTAGCTTCAGAAGAGACATATTTGATGATATTATTCCCACAAAGCCTAGGTGATCAAGCTATGGAATGGTTCTCCCAACTTCCACCTGGTATTAAGTCATGGGGTGACTTAGCAGAGGCATTTATTCAACATTTCTCCTACAACATAGAGACAGACATATCAGTCACTACTTTGTGCAACACCAAGCAAAAGGATGGAGAGTCTTTTTCATCATTTTTACAAAGATGGAGGAATCTAGCCAGCAGATGCTCTTGTGAAATTCCAAAAAAACAAATGGTAGAGATGTTCACCCAGAATGTTAACAAAGACATTGGCTATGATCTAAGAAAAACTTGTTTGTCCACCTTTAAGGATGTCATTGAAAAAGGCTTAGCAATAGAGAAGGTCCTAATTGAACAAGGAGTCATTAAGATATTCAAGGAAAACAAAGATGACTTTAAAGGAAAAGATAAGCCAAGATTTTGGAACAAAAACAAGAACACAGTCAATGATGGTGTTGGTGATGCCAATACGATACGACCAAAAATCATTTTTTCTGGATCGAGTTCTACAAACAATCAAGTGAATACTCAAACAACTTCAAAGTCACGAAGGAAGTATACCCCATTGGGAGAACCACTTGAGTCAGTTTTCAAGAAGCTAGTGGCAAACAAAGTAATCACAATTCCACATTTTCCGCCATATGAGCCAAAGGTCAAACCAAATTGGTGGAATGATGATGAATATTGTGAATTCCATAAAAGCAAGGGCCACAAGACAGGAAATTGCCATCGATTGAAGAACATCATACAAGATCTCATTGATAGAGGTGACATTGAGATTGAAGGACATTCCTCCAATCAAGAACATGAGATGTTTAAGGAACCATTCCCAAAACATGACAAGGGAAAAGCTGCAGCCACAGATGATCAAACCAACTATACCAGAGCATCGTACAACTATGATTCAACTATCAATCACATTTCAATGGATAATTATGTCTCTACTATTATCATCAAGGACAAAACTCCTGAGAATTCTACCGAGAGACCCAAGATCGTTCTGAAAGGAATTGGATCTTCTTCCGAACCTACCTCTGAATGTCATGTTACAACCCGCCGAGGTTAGTTCACTTTGCAAGGTGCTCCAGCTAAAAACACCGCTTCCTCATCAACCAAGCCTAAATACAACCTTGTAGAACAGTTAGGGAAAACACCTGCGCTTATCTCCATCCTTGAGCTCTTACGCATATCCCCCGCACATAAAGCCATTCTTGATAAAATATTGAGAGACATTGTCGTTCATACTGATTTGAACATGGACCAATTTCAAGCCATGGTGGGATACCTTTCCGTTCCACACTCCCTTACATTCACAGAAGCCGATGACGCCTCCGTAAGTCAACCGCATAATGCACCATTGCACATTGAAGCCTTCATACACAAACATAGAATCAAACGAGTCCTAATAGATGGAGGAGTAGGTCTGAACATGTGTACATTGAACACTCTCAAGCAATTAGGATATCCTAAAAAGGCTATGAATTCTACACATGCAATCACCATCAAGCCATATGATGATGACGAGCGCTCATCCAAGGGCACAATCACCTTACCTCTCAGAGTTGGGCCAGTTACAAAGGATGTGGTTTGTCAAGTCATAGACTTCGATCTCACATACAACATATTGCTAGGACGCCCATGGATTCATGAGATGAGCATAGTACCATCTACATATCATCGATGCATCAAGTTTCCACACAATGGAGTTGAAGTGACTGTCAAAGCTGACCCAAATCCATTCATATATTGCAAAAATCTACGACCTAAATCAGAAATAACAATCCCAGTCAATTGACAAGCTATTCCTTCTTCAGCATATGTGGATCCAGAATCCTTGAAAGTTTCTACATCAAAGCAAACAAAGATCAAAGAAAAGTTCAAGATTAAAGACATGGGATGTGGTGAGTATATCTTTCATGTTGATCAACTCCCACTATCTCCTAAGGTATTCAATCTACAAGAACAACCTACAAACAACTTGCAATACCAAGGAATTGGGTGTGAACCGCCTAGTGTTGTGGCTACTAAGTCTGAATGCAAATCTCCTCTAGTGGTGCAAGCATCTCTTGATATCAATAGTCCTAAGAGTGGTTCCAACAAAGAATCTATTGAGTGTATCTCCAACCCTCTTGAGAACTCACATAGCTTTACCATATCATCCACTCATTCCATTTCCACTCTCCTCCCAGATTTGGATCAACAAGAATTACAAAAGCTCTTACTAATTGGGGATCAAAAATCAAGCTTTGAAAAGAAAAATTCAAAAGTAAAAATTAAAGAAAAGTCCTTCAGTCCAAATCAAAATCAAAAGCTATTGGACTCTGCAAAAATCAAAGTCAAGGATAAAAATCCTATAAAGAAAAAGGAACAAGAGTTGATCTCCCTTAATACCAAAATAACTGGGGGCAAAAGCTCTAAAATTTCAAGTCAAAAAGCATACTTGTTGATCCTAAGTCTCCATCATGTCATCCTACTTTCACTTCTTTTCGCAATCATAAGGCTTCGTCACTCATCCACTTGTTCCACACATCCGTCCCCTTTTGGCGATACATCATGGACCTTTAATGGAGCTTCCTCGAAGGACTTTGTTATCAGGGATGCCCAAACTTCTTTAGGTGACACGCATATGGGCCTGCATAGTTCACACACTAGTAATTCTATCTCAGTTCCTTTATCAAGGAAGACAATCACTCAAGCTGCACATCATTCAGTCAAGGAACAATGCAGTTACAATTACAAGGTGAAGCCTCGCACATTTGAGGTAGGCGACTTAGTTCTAAAAGAAAATCCTAAAAATTAGCAAGACAGAGAGAAGAAAAAGGGCAAGTTCGAACCAAATTGGCTTGGTCCTTACATCATCACGACAGCCTATGGATCCGGTGCATATCAACTCTCAACCATAGAGGGTGAATCCTTGGAGGATCCTATCAATAGCATGCACCTTCACAAGTTTTACACATAGCTCTTCAGAGTATCCCAATTCAAAAAAAAAAATTTAAAAAAAAACAAAAAACATAAACATAAAAATTGAAAAATCAAAAAAAGTAAAGAGAAATAATTTTGTCCAACGGTGAAAACCACTTCGGTGGCGCCCTGGGCAAGTACCATGGAGAAAATTGGGTCACCAACGCCATGCGTAGAGACATTGCTCCTCCCTCCTTCAGGATTCCATTTCATCCTTCACTTTGCACACACTCACAGCATATACATTCATAATAAACTTTACACATTCCCATCATGGCTTGTTATTGATCTACTTAAGATTGGTTAGCCATTCATAATAAACCTTCATTTTCATCTCTTTCCATCCATAATAAATCAGCTCCTATCTGTGGCTAAGGCAAATCCTACGTCTAGTGATGGGTGTGGAACTGAGAGCATCACATGTTTAGAGGAGTACAATTTCTTCCAGTTTTCTTCAGTCTATCCGTGCACAATCTGCAATAAAGAAACACTTGCATTGCTGATCCGCAATAAAGTTTCGTCTTCTCCACAATAAAGTATCAGTTGCATGGATTCAACCAGTTTCAGATGAGACACAACAGCAACAATGGGCTTCAACAAATCAAATCTTTCAGTAGACTCAGACAACATTATGGTTCAGTGCTATCTATCCTTTTTGTGAAAGTAAACATTGTGACCACAATCAACTAAGACTTATACAAGTGACAAGAGACATTAAAATTGAGGACTACAGTGAATGTCGGTATCGAGTCTTGGTTTTATTTTGATTTTTATCTTTTGGTGACATGTCTTTTAGCTTTTCCGGGATGTCTTTGACTAGAGATTCTATCTCCAGGATGTCTTTGACTAGAAAGGCGAGGATGGGGTATCGTCACCTATTTTCCTTTTGTTGTCTGTGGATTGTCTCTTAGTAATGCTATGACTTGTCCAAGGATATGAGGACACTGTGAGTCTAGTGTGAACTGGGACATTCCTTGTTTGTGACTGTCTTATCTCCATGCAAACAGGTACAATGACTTTCTAGGTCGAACATATGCCTCGATTGTCATAACCTATTTTGCCATAATAAAGCTTATGATGATAACGCACAAGAAGCTCTTTCACTTTTATATCTTCTATCTTCCATCCCCCTTTCTTGATTGACTTCCATCATCCTTCTTGAGTCAGTGTAGCCCATTATCACATGACTGAGTATAATGACACACCAAAAATATTTGCATTGCATGTAGTTGCACTTGCATTGCCACATATTAAGCATTTCATTCATATATACATATAGATATCACAATAGCATCATATCCTACACACAACACATGTTAGCACATTTTACATTCTCATCATGTAAATAATTCTTTGCATTATCATATTCATTTGCATTTCATACATTCACATTTGAATTGGCATATCATATAAAACATAAAAGAACAAAAATATTTCATTTTCTCATATACATATTTGCATCCATATCATAATCCATCACATAGAAACATACATCATGAAACATCTCATCACATAGGTGCACATGTATATAAGCTACCGCAAAGAGGAATCATCTCATATATATATATATATATATATATATATATATATATATATATATATATATATATATATATATATATATATATATATATATATATATATATATATAAAGTATCATGATACAATGATGTCAAAATCATATGGCTACAATCACCCGAAGGTGTCTACATAATAATACAAAATGGTACAACACACTGATACATAGGGAGCCCTCTACGGCTATGATGGACTCCCTCCCTCGGAGCCGCCCGGCCTTGACGGAGTCTGAGCCCTAGAAGGACCCGCCCCAGGATCATCCCTCATGTCCCCTCTATCTGGTGGTGGTGGAGGACCCATAACCCCACCGATGGACACTTGTCTCCTTTGGCTCCCTCCCATAGCTGTCGATGTCCGCGATGGTCTGCGGAAGCTCCTCGCTCGCTGCTCTGGTGGCACTGCCCCGTAATAGAGGTCTCGCTAGTAACCTATCTCCTCCCCTGCCCGTAGAACATAGGCATATCCAGCCCCTGTATTCTTTGCCGCCTTCCTCCCAGCCCTCAGCACTGTCTCAGTCTCAGTATAGCGCTGGATAGCCTGATCCCGCTCATGCTCTGTCTCCCTCAGTCGCCTCCTGAGCCTAGTTGTCTCCCTCTCTAGGTCCTGAATCTCATCTGCCTGTCCCTGGCAAATCTCCCTCAACTCAAGCAACTCATCTTCCTCCTCCTCGACCCCCTGTGCCTCTGCCTGTGGCTCCCCCTGTACTGGTTCTTGTGCCTATACTTGTACCTGCCTCTGCCCCTGTCCCTGCACCTGTCTAGGACTCTGTGCTGCTGGCACTTGTAGTGGCAATCCACCTCAACCCCTCACCACCTGAGCCTATCTCTCCTCCCCACCCTCTCTCTGTGGAGCCACCCTCCTCTCTCCAACTGCACCTCGCCTCCTCCGTCGGCCTCTCCCCCCACCATCTCCATCATCATCTTCATCCCCCCCACCATCTCCATCTATCGCCTTCCCTGGGTCTGTCAGTTGTGAGAAGGGATGCTCAACCCAATACGCCGTGTACTCCGCATCCATGCCTGCATCCTCAATATCTGGCCACATATCCCATGGCAAGGGAACCATCTCCACTAGCTATGTCATGGCCTGATCATACGACAATAATGGCCCAAAGTGTACCTGATCTCTGATTGTCCGAGCATACATCCTGGAACCCCATGGCATCTGCTAAATCCTGCCAAACTATCTGCCCACTCTGTCTACCAGCTGCCTCTCCAATACAGAGGGCGTCCGCCCAATCAGATATCGGCTCCGGAAGGTGTATGGTAACTCTACTGCGTCCTCCTCCCACTGCTCGCACCCAAGGTACAACCTCCATATCACAGTGTTGATCTCATCCAAGACTCGATGCCAGTACTCCAACCTACCAATCCGTGGTTGTGAGGTGATCATATCATACAAATGTACAAAACTGCGTCCATGACCCCTGCCTCTGAAATGTATCGGTCGTGTCACTAGCAGATGCTCATAGGCCCATACCTGGAGCAATGTAACTCCGTAGCCTAATCCCGTGGATCCATGATAAACAAACTGATGCAGCTCGTAATACAAGTATGCCAGCACACACGGTCCCCAGGCATATCTGGTGTGTTGTGTAACCAGTGTCTCCAAAGTGCTCCCCTAGCCCATAGCCAATCCTCGTGTCGCCCTATCTGGACACAAGAACCCACTGATCACTCCTGCTAGCACTGCTGGTAGTGCCAGTCCTGTATGTGTCATGGTATCCCATGCCACGTGTCCAGCTCTCATCTCTAGTCTTGGATCCTGAAACACTCATCTCAGTGCATCCCTATCTCCGTCTCGATCATAAGGAATCAACTCCCCATCAACAGGTACTCACAGAATCCTGTAAACATCCTCCAAGGTGACTGTCATCTCACCCATCGGCAAATGGAAAGTGCAAGTCTCAGAGTGCCACCTCTCAGCTAATGCAGTCAACAAACCCATGTTTGCCCGAAACTCAGGCACATACAAAATGTGGTGTAAGCCCATAGAATCAATAGCAGCTCTCTCATCAACTGTCAGCTCAGCTCGCAATCTCTGAGTCGATTGGAATCTCTCCCGTGACTCCAACATAGGCAAATACTCCTGCAGTCAAGCAAATCAATCATGTCAGTCATAGTGGCATTCATTGTTCATCACAAATTGCCACTTTTTATCTTAAGTGCTTATGATACTATATCCTAGTGATACTCACTATTCATCACAAAGTGTTGCTTCTATCCTAGTGACACTCACTGTTCATCACAAAGTGTTGCTTCTAGCCTAGTGGTACTCCCTGTTCATCACAAAGTACTACGTGTTTTGCACTCCCTGTTCATCACAAAGTGCTGCTCAAATATTAGTACTCCCTGTTCATCACAAAGTACTATGTCTTGGTACTCATTGTTCATCACAAAGTGCCTCGACCTATCCTAAATCTTCCCCAGAGGACCTACTTGAGTGAATCCTCTCAGCAGCTTATCCAATCGACAACGTATGTTCATCACAGAACTACCAATTTGACCTTGAAGACATAAACGCGCTTTCATTATATAAACGCGCCTGAAAGACACAGACGTGTCTATGTTCTGCACAGACGCGCCTAAAAGACACAAACGCACCTGCACAACACAGACGCGATCGCATCCTGCACAGATGCCTTTGTCGGCACAGACGCACCTGGCACAAACACAGACGTGCCTAGCCAACCCAGACGCGCCTCGCACCAGCACAGACGTGCCTCGCACCAGCACAGACGCGCCTCTACATTTTTTACACTTTTTGACATTATCCTAAAGCACATTTATTTCTCTACTTGACATGCATTAATGACAACAATTAATGCGACAAAGGACAAGGAGGTTTTGTGGTACTCACCGACTATCCTGCCTCTGCTGGCCTTTGAAATCGACGAACGCGATCGAATCTGTGAACCAATGCTATCGTTGCTGACTGCTGCTACTCTATCTCACTCTGCACTCTGATCTCTTGGATGTGTGGATGACAATGAGGATGTTTTCCCCTCGTGGTCTATCTTATAGACTACCCTAGCTCTCATCCTAGCCCTTGTCTCCCGAGTCAGTCTTCTTTATCCCGTGACTCTGTCACTCTATTTGGTCAGTCCATTCTAGCCATTCTTTCTTATTGAGAGATCGTCTGTGATCTTTTCACACATTTTCATCCAATCTCTCGAGGGGGCATATCATTCCCATCTTGGGGCAACTTTGTATCAGTTCATATTATCTTCTTTGAAACAACGCAACAAGCTGCATTGTCTCAAAGAGGGGCAAAATGTAGACACCTAAAATTGTCTAGCCTAATTAAATAAATATTTTATTTATTTAATTATTTTAGCCTAATTCTTATATTAATTAAATAAATCCTTATTTATTTAATTAATTCATTTATCCTCTTCTAGCCTTATTTCTCATTTAAATAAATACATTTATTTATTTAAATTCCCCTTTTCCTAAATTAAATAAATACTTTATTTATTCAATTGATCCCACCTCCTCTATTAATTAAATAAATCTTTATTTATTTAATTAATTCATTAGCCTTTTCTACCTATGACATATGTCATTCATCTCTTAATTCATACACTACCTACCCCTCTCATTATTTTATTATTTCTTCTACCTACCCTCTAATCATAGCCGACCTCTTTTTACACCTCTCAATCTTATCCCTTCATTTCATATAGTGTCTTCTATATAAGGAGATGCTTCCTTCATTATCAAACCTTGACTATGCATCCTGGCTAATTCAATTATGCATTTGACTACACTTTGCACTTTCATATGAGATCCTACTTGCAACCACATTCCGTTCTTTGTTGAGCTCTTGTGCACATAAAATCTGAGAGCAAATATATCAAGCAAGATCAATGGAGATATGAAGAATGGAGATTCAAACCCTATTGGACATGTGATGGTATAATCTTTGTGATTTCATTTGATTTGCATTGTCTTAGGTAATCTTCATATGTTATGGTGGATCTTTGTTGTTGTTAGGCTAGGGTTTTGTGGTTGAATTCATTATAGCCTTTCAATATTATTATTGTTTATCCATTTTCACCATAAACAGTTACCTATCTAAAGAATGTGAGGGACCAATATAGGTCACATTTAGAGAAGAAAAAAAAGTACGAGCGTCCCCCCATGATTCCGTAGAGGGAGTGGAAGGACCTAGTGTCAGATGGAAATGAGAAGGTTGAAAATAAAAAAGGAAAGACACCACTGGGCCAAGGAGGTATGTGATACTATCAACAATGTAATTATATACTGATTACTCTTTTTTTTACATATTCTAACGTATTTCAAACTTTTCATAGGTTGAATGACACATCGAAGGCAACAAAGGGAAGACTAGAAAAGCACAGGCAACACAAACTTGGCTCTGGTGGTTATATGAAATTAGTCATACGAATTGTAAGTATCAATAAATGAAATATTGCATCCAAATAATAAATTGCAGACAATTTTGGTTTTATCACACCATAGAAGAAAAATTCATGATCTTATGCGAAAATGCACGACTTTGAATTCAATAGAGTGCCCATAGAAGAGGACCTGAAGATTTCCTTCTAGCAAGGCTATGGAGTCGTGGTTGAACGCCTAAGAGTCTTGACTGGGCAAACTGAAGCTTCCACTGCATCTAACATGCAGGTAAATAAACTCAATGAAGTTTATTTAGAATTGAATACTTGTGCAATCTATTCTATATTAATTTCCACCATAAAGTAATTATGTGTCTATTTGTTTTAAACATGCAAACAATGAAAATACTACACATGACATTGATATGCAGCTTGGTGAGGGTGGAGCACAACTTGTAGATGAAGGTCATGGTGTGCATCCTGATACTGGATGTATTCATGTGCTATACAAAACGTAGTATGGATTAATACAATTAAATATCTTTAATTGCAATTGGTGTATTAATTAATGTAATCTTTCGTGTTCCAACTTTAGAGCTTGTAGAGCATGATCAACATGTTGAGCATGAACATGCTAGACAAGATCAGGAATATGATGTGGCCCCATCAGGTAAAGAGGGCCACTCTAATGTTCTTTTTAACATATATATTTAATTGCAATTGGTGTATTAATTAATGTAACCTTTCGTGTTTCAACTCCAAAGGATTTAAAGGGTGTTCAACATGTTGAGCATGAGGCTATAAGACAAGATCAGGAACGTGATGTGGGCCCATCAGGTAAAGAGGACCACACTAATGTTCTTTTTAAACATATATTTAATTTCAATTAGTGTATTAATTAATATAACCTTTCATGTTTCAACTCCAGAGGATTTAGAGGGTGTTCAACATGTTGAGCATGGGGCTATAAGACAAGATTAGGAACATGATGTGGCCCCATCAGGTAAAGAGAACCACTCTAATGTTCTTTTAATTAATGAAATACTTGTAACAATAATAATAAAACATATCAATTTAATATTTCTTTGTTATTGCAGCAGACCCCCCCTTGCAGTGGCCTCCACGTTGTGAGTACATGACTAGGCATACATTAAGATCACAAGTAGAGAGTAGAACAATTAAAGGGGGGACAGATGATTCGGAAAATGATACTTCACTTCTTTATTTAGCTACAAAAAAAAAAAAGAGAGAGAGAGAGAGATTGTAATCATATTATGGCAACCATATTTTTTATAATATGTAAAAATTGAAAGAATGAATGTTATATGTTAATGAATGAATGTGAATATGTTAATGTTATATGTTAATGAGTGAATTTTATATGTTATTAATGGATGAATGAATGAATGTTATATCAATGGATGATGAATGATTAATATTATATAATCGGGTATGTGGAATTGAGAGTGATGTGAAGGGGGGGGGAGACCCTGTAGCCTATGAAGGTTTATTTAACATGATTCTATCGAGAGATGACAGGTGTGGAGGTTTGTAAGGAGATTTGATAATTAAAACTAATAAAAAAAATTCATGTTTTAAATCTCTATGATAGCAGTGGTCCAAGGATATAATGTTATTTGGTTTCAAATAGTCTTATATATAACAAGGCATGTTGATAAATGTCTTTCCTTTCATTAGAGTCCAATTTCAAAAGGAGAAAGTATAAGGAAATGAAGTTTTGGTAACAAGATGACCAACTGTCATACGGTTTTGCAACTTTATGACTGTTACAATGAAAGAGATGATTAAATATGAAGTTGTTTTCCTCTGCACTTGCTTGTGGACTCTAGAACAATGAATCTTTTTTTGTTTGAATCCATTTTTAATGAGTTTTCACATTGTCTTTTGCAAGTTATGTTAGTTTTTCCAAAAACAGTCTGAAACCGTCAATGAGGGTAACCAACAAGCAAATTATTTGTATAACTCCTAATATAGCCAATGGGAAAATATAGTTTTTGATGATATGCAGGGTTTATATATATACTCCAAGATTTCAAAGTGGCAGACCAATTCGCAGATGTTTGGGAGGGTTTTAATGATGCGCTAGTACTGCTAAAACCATGGTTGTGATCAGTGATAACAGTGATAGTGGATAGTACCTATGTTCTGCTTCTGAATATATGTTAGATACTTTCATGTAGCAATGAATAACTAAGGAACAAATTACATTAGTTATTTTATGTGTACCTTTATTTTTCTTCTGAATATATGCTAGATACTTCCCTGTAGCAATGAACTAATTACATCTTGTAGCTCATGTTTCTTTATGTGACATGACAAACCTAATGTTGAATATTGTTGATGGCAACTCCTGGAGATTTTACCTATTCTGATTATATTTGAGCACCATCCTCCTTTTTGCTTATTAGATGTATCATTGGCATTGCTACCTCATTTATTGTATCACATGTAGAGATATGGCTTATCATTTAGTTTCTCTAGCTATTGGCACTATGAGCAAGCGAGCAACATCTTCATTTAGTTATCGCAATACTTAGAGGTAAATTTTATTATCTAGAGATACCATTCTTGTACTTACAATATGTATTTTAGCATTTCAACACTGTTTGAAAACATTTCTTGCCTCATGAACAACCAATGAATGTGAGCCTATATCATCTCTGTTAATGTATCGACATCCTTAAGAGGCACCCATTGTATGTTTTTTGTTGGTGCATTAGTAATCAATGTTCATTATTCATGTTATCTTGATGTGCATATAAATGCTCTGATACTTTTGACTCTCTACTTTTGATTCTTAATTGTTGAGCACTAAGTTGTTGTTGCTTTCATTGCATTGTCCTATTATTGCAAATTAATGATGTTTCTTGTAGCTTTCATCATATGGCAATGTACTATTACACTATCGGCATAACAAAAACCTGTTAAAACGCCAGTATAAATCATTCCAATGACATACTGTCAATTCTCCTTTATCAACATTGGTATCCCGAAACGCAATCCCCAACAAGTTATCGAAATTGCACAAAAAGGATAAACCAACAATATAGAGTTATTTCAAAAATACACCTTGGAACACTATCGATATAGCTATATACCGATCAAGACTCATCGGCCAGATTTATACTATCGAAATAGTACAAAATCTTTAAATCGACTGTAGAAACTATTCTGATCACCTAGCCATTGGCTAAGTTGTCCCAATAACTCTTGTCAAGGCGAAAAATAAGCATCGGTAAATTATCTCGATATGCTTCCATTGAGTCCAGAATAATTTTTGAATGAATTTTAAAAAACAAAAAAACTGTAGGGTTTTGTCACAATTTCAACAAAAATATATATCAACATCACTTATACCGATAAAAAAACTTCCTTAGAGATGACCTTTTCGACATAGCTATACTAGTCACCAAAAGTATAGTTCTATCAAAAGAGGTACCTCGACAACACAAGTCAATTTGAAAACACTACATCGAAATAGCTATCCCGAATAACAACTCATCGACCAAGCTAATACTGTCAGGATAACTTGAAATGGGTACACCGATTCTAAAAGTTATTCCGATCAGTTATTGTCGTTGAACTTTCAACGTACGAAGGTCAACAAACATTTGTGATGAGGTTTTTGTACACACGACGTTGATTTTGTCATAATGACAACGAAAGTTTGCTCCACTTCGTTGAAAAATGGATGATAGTTTGGTGCTTTTTCGATGATTTCAAACGGGCGTTTTGTAACGTTCTGGTGGTCTTTTTCATCAATAGATGGACGAAAATTTGCAATGAACACCGCAAACATTTCCTTTTCCACCAAGCGACAATTCTGAGTCATGGTTTCGATGAGTAAGAGTTTGTCATTACAATGACGAAATTCCAACAACGAAATTTAAACCAAGGTTTCGTCGGTAAATCGACAATATTTTGTCAATATGTCACCAAACATTCGTCAAAATTTGGAGTCAAATATAGTAGATACATAATCATGCTCTTGACTCTTTTAAGAAAAATATTTGCAGTGCTCTAATATTAATTCCTTTACAAAATTTTGAGTTGTCCTTTGACGTTGCGACATACTCTAGTGAGGATGCCATAGGAGTTGTCTTGATACAAGTTTTCAAAATTGTTTGCTATCTACTAGAGATCTTGATTTCAGGAATAAGGGGATATCTAGTGTATGACAGAGAGCTCTAATCTATTGTCCAAACTTTTAAAAACTGAAGATATTGCCTACTTTGCAAGGATACCCTTTTAGACCTAGTGATCATAATCCTACATAATACTTGTAGGCTCAAACAAGCAATAAGTACACTATTATAAATAAATGGATTTTCTATTATAGTTTCATTTGGCAATCAAATACAAGAAGGGAAGTACCAATGTAGTGCTAGACATGTTGTCAAGGCTACCCATTTCAAAGTCCATATTAGTTCTTGCTATGACTACACAATTAGAGCTTTTAATTAAAAAAACCTAAGGAAAAGAATATGTTTAGGATTCAATTTTTAGGGAGAATTATAAATAGCTCTAAGAGAAAGGACTCACAAAAGAAGATGAAAGATTTTATCTCAAGGATGGTCCTACCCTATACGTTGGAAAGATTATGTATGTTACAGGTACTATGGTTTCTACTCATGAGCGAGGCACCTAGCTCCATCATGGTGGGTGTTTGTTGTTGAACTCAAGGTAGAACTAAGAGGGGGGGTGAACTAGTCCAAACAAACAATTAATGCAACATATAAACAATTAATCAACAATACACATCCAACACATGAACAACAAGATTTATACGTGGAAAACCCAAACAGTGAAAACCCATGGTGAGCACTTTCCCACAAAGTATATCCATTATGAATGTCAGATTACAAAGAAAAGAGCTCACTACTCTGAAATTGCAAATCAAGGCTAACTGCTCATAGGGTAAGATACAAAAGAGAACTTGCAAAACCTGAAGCAAACTGCAATAGGGCAAGATACAAAAATTATATGAAAAGAAGGATCTCCTGATCATAAAGTTGTCCTTGAACTTTGCATTAGGCAACCAACATCAACACACACAACTCAAATATCAACTGACAACACTTTGTCTCATATCTTTCAACTTGCATATCATTCAAACACAACTCTTCTTCTCTGCTCTGCATCGAACCTCACTGATTATCTCCACACCTCATTACCACTTCACCACACTTAACTCAATCACATTCATCCTTATATACAAGATGGATCATCAAAGATTGAACCAAGTCAACCTAAACCAAAATATACCTTTCGGACCAAAAATATATGTTGATCCACTCCAAGAGAAAGAGGGGACCAAAACACATTTTTCAAAGATCAATTCACCAATCTGCAATCATCGGAACATAACCAACAATATATCCACACGCTACACATTCATATAAGAAAATAATGACCAAAACATACTCTCTAAAGCAAATAATTCAAATTCATATCTCCACACACTACAGTGAGAACTAATACACATCAAACAAACTTCCACAATTCATATCCGGACCTAAGAATAGGTCTAACATAGAATTTAACTACCAACAATGATTAATGCCACAACACCTGTAGAACACAAATATGTTTTTAAGCCACAAAATGATGTAGTCAAGGTAGGGAGATCCAATGAAAGACATCCCTGCCTTGCAGCCTAAACATGGACACCATGCAAGATATACCAGTAACACAACACAGATAAAGTAGAAAGAGCAACCGGTAACACCACAAAATACATAACCGGTAAATAGTATAAACAATTCTTATAACAGTTTAAAGAATTACATGTGCCATATGTTGGATCACAGTCCAGGATACAAACAATGCTTACAATACAAATATAATATCAGCAGATCATCTACACATCAAATCAACCTTCGGTAATAGTCTACCGGTTCAACCCTAATCCAGACCTTAGCCCTTCCGGCTTCACTCCTACTGGACCAGAATCTCGTCGGTTCTACATCTTCACTCGATCTCAAACTTCTGTCTTCTATCTTCATGTCTTTTGTCCTCTCAAATGATTCACAAAACTACTATATTTATACTGTCCACAAATAATAAAAACTTGATCAAGTCGGCCCAAAGACCAACCAGTTCATAATGAAACGCGCTAATGGTAACATGTCAGCTCAAATCACTAAAACATCACAAAAAGTATAAAATGATGTGCGGTTCTCCGAGAACATCAGACAAGGCAAAAGAAACATAACTCCACAATCTGCAAGTCACAGAAATCAACCGCAACCCGATCCAACTTCGCTCAACACACTGCAAGACTAACTCGTAAGAACATATCAACCGGGCCAATACTGGAATTGATATCTCACCAAAATCAAATCCAAATGCCATGAATCTCAAATATGATAAAGACAACAAACTCAAGGGAATAAATCCAAATCCACAACACTAAACTCTCAAACATGAAGAAATATGATGATCTCCAAGCAATTCCAATGCTAACTGCTCAAATCAGTAAGAACTACACCAGTCCTCTTGCATTAGACTCTCAAGGTTAATTGAAAAGTGAGCCCCATCACTTGATCCGGTTTGACGATCTGTCACTAGGTACTTGCAACTGCCTTAGGGATTCGACGATCTGACTTTAGGTTCCGGTTGCCTCTCTTCGACGATCTACCGGTCCACTCTACAGCCTGCCTCAATCGATGATCTATTCAAGTTTCCACCCACTCACTGCCTCAAGCTCAAGCTCTAGGATCAGCGGTCTACCTGCAAACCTTGCTCTGCCTCACATTTGGTGATCTGAACAAGTCCACAAGCTGCCTCAACTTCCTTTCCAACCAACCGGTGTATAACCGGGTCTTCCTCCAACAATAGGTTCACAAACCAACTTTGATACCATTTGATGCATTCAAAGTAGGGAGATCCAATGAAAGATATCCTTGCCTTGTAGCCTAAACACAAACACCATGCAAGATATATCGGTAACCGATAACACAACATAGATAAAGAAGAAAGAGCAACCAGTAACACCACATAATACATAACCAGTAAACGGTATAAACAATTCTTATAACAATTTGAAGAATTACATATGCCACATGTTGGATCGCAGTCCAAGATACAAACAATGCTTACAACACAAATACAAGATCCGCATATCATCTACACAAGAGATTGGCCTCTGATAATTGTCTGTCAGTTCAACCCTAATCTGAAGCACAACCCTTTCGACTTCAGTCCTACCTGACCAGAATCTCACCGGTTCTACATCTTCGCTCAATCTCAAAATTTTGTCTTCTATCTTCTTGTCTTTTGTCCTCTCAAATGATTTGCAAAACTTCTATTTATACCGTCTACAAATAATAACTTGATCAAGTCGGCCCAAAGACCAACCGATTCATCATGAAACGTGCTAATGGTAACATGTTGGCTCAAATCAGTAAAACATCACAAAAAGCATAAAACGATGTGCGACTCTCCGAGAACATTGGACAAGTCACAAGAAACATAACTCCAAGATCTGCAAGTCATGGAAATCAACCGCAACCCGATCCAACTTCGCTCAACACACTGCAAGACTAACCGGTAAGAACATATCAACCAGGCCAATACCAGAATTGATATCTCACCGGAATCAAATCCAAATGCCATGAATCTCGAACATGATAAAGACAACAAACTCAAGGGAATAAATCCAAATCCATAATGCTAAACTCTCAAACATGAAGAAATGCCACGATCTCCAAGCAATTTCACTACTAACTACTCAAACCGGTAAGAACTACACCGATGCTCCTACATCACGGAACTATCATATCCACGATACCAAAACTGTATCCAATAAAAATAATAATAATAATCAACACCAACAACACTTTTTGGACCCAAATACTTCTAGAACAACCAGTATAACAACTGCAACATAAACACAACAAGATAACTTTGCGCCACAAACATTCCTGACCAATCTGGATCAACAAGTTTGACATCAATAACAACTACAACAACACATCAACACATATTTCCAATAATTTCCCCTTTTGTAATTGATGGTAACACTTGATACCACTTGCATCTGACCAAAAAAAACTCAATCGACAACCAAAACAATACTACTCAATATCTCTCTAGAAGCATACATCATATCTCATCACATCTATGCACACTCTCTATGTCTCCCAGTCTCAAAACTTCTCAAACTCTCTCAAAAAATATCTCTAATTGAAAAACTTCTCTATCTCTACCCCTTTTCCATCAAGGACAAAGGTCACAACAACACTACAACCACCACTGCTCCCCCTAAGAGTAGCCACAACATCAATTCCAAGAAACTAAATAGGCGTGAAAGCTTCCCCTGGAAAGATGCATCCCCAAAATGCACCTAGCTAGAAGGAGGGACAATGACCCCAAGCTTCTCCTAAAGAAACTCAAATGTATCCTTCGCCAATGCCTTAGTGAAAATATCTGCAAATTTCTCCTTTGAAAAAATATATTCCAACCAAACTTCCTTCTCAACAACTTTCTCCCTTAAGTAATGATATTTGATTGAAATATGTTTTGTTCTTGAATGCATTATAGGATTCTTTGAAATGTTTATTGCACTTGTATTGTCACACAAAATAGGAATTGCTTCATCATATGTTACCTTGATATCATTAAGAGTCTGTCTTATCCACATCACTTGATTATGACATGATGTTGTTACAATATACTCTGCTTCAACAGTAGATAAGGAAACTAAATCTTGTTTCTTATTAAACTAGGAGACCAACCTGTCCCCTAAAAAGAATGCACCACCACTAGTACTCTTCCGGTCATCAACACTTCCAACCCAATCTGCATCAGTATAGCCTTTCAACATTAAATCTCTATCTTTTCTCTACCAAAATCTAAAGTCTGCAGTTTCTTTCAAATATCTAAAAATTCTTTTCACATCTTGCTCATGTGTCACCTTCAAATTCGCTTAAAATCTAGCCACCAGAAAAATAACTTGCATGATATTTGGTTTGGACTTAGTCAAATACAACAATCCACCAATCATCAACCTATACTTCTTTTGTTCAACTTCCGAAGACTCGTCATCTTTGCTCAACTTGCATCCAACAGTTAGAGGGGTAGTGACAAGTTTGCAATCATCAAACCAAACTTCTTCAATATTTACTTCACATACTTGTTCTGAGAGATTAAAAAATCCATTTTTTGATTGAATAACTTGCAACCCAAGAAAGAAAGACAGTTCACCAATCATTGACATCTCAAATTCATTCTGCATCTCCTTAGCAAATTCTTTACATAAACTATCATTTCCTTCAAATATAATGTCATCATCATAAACTATAACAATCAACAACTTATCTCCATCAATCTTGAAATAAATATTATTGTCTGTTGTACCTTTCTTTAAATTTTATTGAAATAATTACCTATCTAATCTTGCATACTAGGCTCTTGGTGACTGTTTAAGTCCATACAATGTTATCTTTAATCTACATAACATATCCAGATCTTCTGTCAATTTGAATCCATCTGATTGCTCAATGTAAACTTCTTCTAGATCTCCATTCAAAAATATTGATTTGACATCCATATGATAAACTCTAAAATTCTTGTAAGTGGAAAATGCAAGAAACACGCGTATAGCTTCCATCCTTACTACTAGAGCAAAAGTTTCTTCAAAGTCTATACCTTCTACTTGAGAATATCCTCTTGCTTTATTCCTTGTCACCTTGTCCTTGCTCATTCAACTTATTTCTAAATACCCATTTAGATCCAATTATATTCTTGTCCATTGGTCTAGGTACCAACTCTCAAGTCTTGTTTTTCTGAATTTGATTTAGTTCATCTTCCATTGCCTTTACCCAACTTTCTTCTTTACTTGCTTCCTCACAAGTCTTCAGCTTAGTCATTGATAAAAAACAATAATTTGCTTGATCTTGAGCTTCTACAATATTCCTTCTTGTTTGAACACCTTTTGTCTTATCTCCAATTATCTAATTTTCTAAATGATTCTTTTAAGCATACTTAGCAGGAACTTTCATAGAATCTTCCTCTTCTTCTTGATTTGATTCCTTTTCTTTGATCTCTTCTGAATCACTTGTCTTCTCTAGAATTGTTGAAACAATCTCAATCTTATGTTCTAGAAAACATTTACTCTCCTTTCTATCCTTAATGTAGTATACATTTCCACATGTTCTAACTCCTTCTATAACTCTTTTACCGGTCTTCTCTCTGATCACACATCCAGTGCTCCAAAACAAAACTTCATAGCCTTTTCTACACATCTAAATAATACTCAACAAACTATGTCTTAATCCTTCAACATAATAAAAATCATTAGTTTTATGCTTACCATCAATAAAAACACTTCCAATACGTTGGATAGTTTCACTGTCTTCTCTAGCAAACTTCATAGATCCTCCATCATACTTTTTGAGATTAATAAACCTATCTTTATCGCTGGTCATATGATTTGAACATTCAGAGTCTATAATCCATGTATTTAGTTCTATTTTAGCATGCAATACAATCTTAGTTGTTCTCTCTTCTTCCAGTTTCTCCAAAGCATTCTCCTTATCTTCAATCGCCAAAAACAAAGATTCTTTATTCGAGTCATCATCAACTTCATCTTCAGATTTATGTTCTTCAATAGAACATAAGTCCTTCTTCTCCTTTTCATTGAAATTGCATCTTCTAAACTTATTATTCTTCTCATCATCGTCCTATCTCTTATAATCTTATCTGTAAGTGCAATTAGAAGAATAATGTCCAATTCTATCAAAAGAAAAACATTTTAGATGTAACTTACCTTTGTATTTTCCAATGTCTTGTTGTAATCTTCTCACAAGATTTGCTTTAGCTTCATCTAGATCTCCATTGCATTTTGGATCATCATGTCTTGAAACACTAAATGTTGCTTCTTTCCTTTTTCTTTTCTCTTCCTCCATTATTGAAATCTCATAGGTTGTTAAGGTAACAATAAGTTGATCAATGGTATACTTACTCAAATCATTGTTCTATTATATAGAACATCTCTATGTCTTGTAGGATTTAAATACACAAAGTCAACAATATCTTATGTACAACATCACATTCCTCCAAATTTCCATCGACAAATCTAATGCCATCAACGAGATCAATTACTCTATTAATATAGTTCTTAACACTTTCATCTTCAAACATTCTTAGGTACTCATACTTCAGCTTTAGATTCATCAGCCTAGCTTGCTTTGCCTTTGGATCTCCTTCTTATGCCAAACACATCTTGTTCCACATAGCTTTAGCTTATTTCAATCCTTTTACCTTTCCAAATGTTGAATCAGTTATACAACTGAGAATTATAGTTCAAACTTTGCATTAGCTTCCTTCAACTTTATCTCATCTGGAGTCTGAGCACCACCCTATGAAGGTGTATATTTGGTCTGAATGATTTCACAAATTTCATTATGCAGTGTCTCCAAATGCATCTCATTTCTCTCCTTCTAGTACAAAAAAGTTCGTAGCATCAAAGATATGAACTTTGTAATGCACGTCTTGTGCCATACCGGATCTACCTCAAGAGATTAAGCTTACTCAAGAGGAACCTTGCTCTAATACCAATTCTTGAACCCAAGGCATGACTCAGAGTGGGGGGTGAATCAATTGAAACAAATAATTAATGCAGCATATAAACAATTAATAAACACTACACATCCAAGACATGAACACCAAGATTTATATATGGAAAACCCAAACAAGGAAAAACCACAGTGAGCACCTACCCACAAAATATATCCACTATGAATATCAAATTACAAAGAAAAGAGATCACTACTCTAGACTTGCACACCAAGGCTAACTTTTCATGGGGCAAGATACAAAAGAGGACTTGCAAAACTTGAAGCTAACTACAACATGGAAAGATACAAAAATGATATGAAAAGAAGGATCTCTTGATCATGAAGTTGTCCTTGAACTCTGCATCAAGTGACCAACATCAACACACAAAACTCGGACCTTAACTGCCAACACTCTCTATCATATCTCAGCTACAATATCAATACAACTTGCATATCTTTCGAACATAACTCTTCTTCTTTGCTCTTCATTGAACCTCACTGATTATCTCCACACCTCATTACCACATCACCACACTTAACTAAATCGCATTCATCTTTATATACAAGATAGATCATCAAAGCTTGAACCAAGTCAACTTGAACGAAAAATATACCTTTCGAACCAAAAACACGCACGTTGATCCACTTCGCGAGAAAAGGGGACCAAAATACATTTTCCAAAGATCAATTTGCTGATCTACAATCACCAGAACATAACCAACAACATATCCACACACTATGCATCCATATAAATAAATAATGACCATAACATACTCTCCAAAGCAAATAACTCAAATCCGAATCTCCACATGCTACAATGAGAGCCCATACATGTCAAACAAACTTCCACAAGTCATATTCAGACCTAAGGATAGGTCTAACATAGAAACTCACTACCAACAACGATTAATGCTACAACACCCGGAGAACTCAAAGATGTTTTCGAACCATAGAACTATCATATCCAAGATACAAAAACCATATCCAATAAAGATAATAATAATCATCAAAACCAACAACACTTTTTGGACTCGAACAATTCTAGAACAACTGTGACATCGACACAACAAGATAACTTTGCACCATAGACATTCCAGACCAATCCAGATCAACAAGTTTGAGATAAATGACAACCACAACAACACATCAACACATATTTCCAACATTTTTGGTGTTGTTGAAAAGTTATGTGCATTGGCCTATAATGCAAGTAGAAGTAGATAATGTCATTAGAGGATGCAAGTTGTATTTAATTTGAAAATACAAGATGCGAAAAGAAGGATTGAATACTCTTCTTTGAAGGCCTACTCAACCATGGGAAAACATTTCCATGGATTTCATGAATGGCTTGTCAATAAGAAATCATGCCAATGATTATCTTTTTGTTCTTATTGATAGGTTCAATGGGATGTCTTATGAACTTGTGCAAGAAATAAATTATCAGAAAAGGGATTGAAAATCTATATTGGAGCATTAAGGTTGGCAAGGTCACTTGTTTTAGATAGGTATACTTACTGTTAGAGTTATAATGCATTAGCTAATAATTATTTATTTAATTATTAGTCTATTATACTCTATGCTTAAGCTAAACTTAGGCATTTAATAATATTGTAGGTATTTACATTGTCCCTTTAGGATTTCTTTAGGGTTGCACACCTTTAGGGTTGCCAATCTCCTTTTACAAGGATTGTATTGTACTTTTTATTTTGATTCCCTCTCTGAATGATAATCTTCTAATTTAGAGCCATTATTGTTTTTTGCCTCCATTCTTCTCTTGTGACAGGTATTTTGCTTGCAAGTGTTCTTGGGATCTCTGAAGTTGTATTTTCTCAACTTCTTCACTTACTTTGTTGGTATTTTTGGTTTACTTTGTGGGATAAGATAGACACCAAGTTTCAAAAGAGTATTTCATTGCATCCCCAAAGAAATGGTCAAATGGAAGTAGTAAATAGGACCTTGGTATAACTCATAAGAGGCTAAAATTGTTCCAAAATCTTGGCACGAGTCTTTTCTTTACCTACAAAACTTGTAAAATAATACATTCCATTCTTTTAAATGGTAGTTAGGTTTTGCATTATGTTTGGGATTTGTTTCATTGAATCCACTTGATGTTGCACTTAAGCAATAAGACATGTGTTTGATATGGAAGAGAGATGGAAAAATCTAGCTAGTAACGTAACCAGAAGAAAACCCTCTTCTATAAAACATTTGAATACAAACCATGAGGAGGTGTAATGGTTGACTAATTCTCCTCAAAGAAAGTCAAGAAACCTAGGCTCTATTCCTTTGTTGCATGAAAGTTTTGTTGATTTATTTAGATGTGATCTAATTAGGTCTTAAAGAATGCATAAATGATCTTGTAAATTGATAAAATAGGTTGATAAATACACATAAAGCTAGACTCAAGTACATAAATGAATTTGGGATATAGAGGTGCACCTATGACAAAAGTTGGAGCCTAAAACAATCAGCCTATGGAGCTAGGTGCCTTATTCTAGATAGGTGTCTGAGTGTTAGAAGTGTTTAGATCTAGTACTAGTATACTTAGAACTACAAATCCTCCAAAATTTAGGTCAAATTGGCAGGACTATGGTACTAGGTGTCCTAATCTATGCCTTTTCTCCTAATTTTTCTTTAGTAATCTTTGTAAACAGGGGTTGAATCTTGTATCTATATTTGCACAAGCACAAAAGGGAAAAAAAAAGGTTGTGTGGCTATATAGGTGCTTGCCTTTGTCAAATACCTATTTTGGTGTTTCCATGTCCACAAATAGCTAAGTTGGATCTGAAATAAAAGTGTGTACTATGAAACCTTAAGTGTGTCTAAATCATGGTGAGCAATAAAATTCACAAACATAAACAAGAGCCCTGCTCAAGTGTGTTAGAGTAAACTCTAGATGAGGGAATCAAAATATTATGTATAAATCAACTCAAGAATGCATGAATTGCATAAATGAACATGAATAAAGGATAAATATTATATCTAAAGCCAAAACTTATAAATGCAAGAATGGCATGAAACCATACCAAACCCTTAAGAAGAGGTACAAGTTAATCATCAATTAGTAATTCCCTATCATCCTCCAACATTCCTTGAATCTCCCATCATGATGCATAATAATTGATAAAGATTTGTTGTTGTTCAATATTATTTCAATTTGCAAACATGTAGACTCACATTTGGTAGAGTTTTCTCATCATAAGGATATAATAATCAACTTTTTATTAAATGAGGAAAGCCTCTAGCCTATATATGAGTTACAAGCTTAAAGTTGATAAAATGCCAAAATAAAATGATCCTATTAAAAACTTGAGACCAAATACAAAAATTTCGAGGCTGATAATTAAAACCTCTTTAAAATTTTGAGAGATTTTGGTAGGATTGTGCAACTAACTATACCTTATACCATGTGTAATGCCCCGCCGGGAACCCTTAAGGAAAACAACACAACTAGGCAACTAAAGGGTGAAATAAATTTTTTTTGTTAAAGACTAAGTGTACTAACTATAATCATTGCACGTTTAACAACACAGCGGAAGTCTATCATAAGTTTTCCAAAGGGTAACCAACGAAGATTAATTTTCATAGATTATATTAACACCACAGTTAATCCATTTAATAAGATAAATTGAAAACTTAAGTTTAAAACTACACATACATTCCAAAACAAAAATATACAAGTATTCCAATGTATCCAATTCCCATAAACCATTTAAACATAAGGTCAAAACAATAACATTCATTTCACTGACATAATAATATTACAATAGCCATAAATACATGGCTTCCAATAATACCACTGGTTACAAAGATACAATATCAAGGTTACATAAAAGTCTGATACAATGACCACAAGGTCTCAACTGAACAATGATCTCGAACAAGAGCCGGTACATAAACCACGATCCAAGAACACCAGCGAAGCCTTTCCTCGCCTGAAGATACAATTCAAAACATCCGATGGGAAGTGGCACTACCACCCGACCATGTGATCCCAAAATGGAACCACCCCACCATGCTACGAGATAGTAGAAAACCCTCAAGCAAGCAAAGCAAGACAAGTACAAAAGGACTACAAGACTCTGCAACCATCCATGTAACACAACTCACAAAACACTAGTGACTCTAAGAAGAGAGTGTCATCACATAGCTTGATGGTTACCATGGTACAGCCTCCATAGGTCTCGGCCCCCATACTCAGGTTTCTCCTGGTAACCTCTCCCAAGCCTCCGGTTCCAACTAAGTCTCATACGGACCCTACCAATCCTTTCATGAAGACAAGGTGGTAAGTTTGTCATTCCATGCCTTCTCGTAACATCATGAGCCCTATACAAGCACTCATCTATGCACGAGGCACATTTATCTTAATTAATATTTAAATCTACCCACCCCTTAATCAATTATTAGGTTATCACTTTTTAACTAACTTTCGATGGGTTATCCTATCATCCACTTTGGGCACGGCCCCCGCTTGAAAACCACTCTCTCTCTTAGGACACTAACAGGAAATGTTTCTCTCTACGAGAACTCTATGGCGAAACAGGCAACCATAAACAATCCTGACAAACACAGGTGATGGATACGCAAATACCAACCCAAGAATGACCATTTGGACAAAGACACACAATGGCTCATATCAAATAGGTTATACAACAACACCTGGTCTACGAGAAATAATATCATAGGACACAATGACAATTTAATCAAAATTGCAATAAAACTTGACTGAGAACACATTATACGCAAGATCCTATTACAGGCAATCTTTCCATAAAAACAGTCAAAGCATAAATGACATGCAATTTACAAATTTCCAGATAACAAGAATTTACAACTTTTTAAAAAAAACATTCACTTTGTCATTTGTCCAAAAAGATTTAAAATACAAATAATTCTCCTAATGTATTTTCAACATATTTATTTAAATTAACATTCCAAACTGTAATTAAATAATATTTAAAATATTATAATAACTACCAAAAGAAACATATATATATATATATATATATATATATATATATATATATATATACATATATTTATTTATATACATACATATAATAATAATTTTTAATTTATTTAATCCCCTGGGTCCGAAACCCGAAACAGTGAATAGGGTTTAGAATTTAATTTAAAAAGACTAACAAAAAAAGCACTTTTACAATTACCAAAAAGCCATGTCATGGTAGCCTATGCTACCGCCGGTAGCACTGCTACCGTCGATAGCTAGTACTACCGTCCGGTAGCACTACTACCATAGGTAGCGGCTACCACCGGTAGCACTGCTACCGTCAGTAGTACTGTGTACTACCGCCGGTAGCGGATGCTACCATGCAGTTTGTTTTATTTAATTTTTTATAATTTTTTTTTATATATTTTTAAACAGGAAAATAATTAAACAATATTTTTTTATAATTTCATTTTAATAAAATTGTAACAATAATAACAAAAAACAATATTTTTCCAATAATTCCATTTTAACAAAATTTCAATTCTTTTTTTTTTTCAAATTTAATTAACCCAAATAAATTTAATGTGTAATTAAATTTATTTTCTTAAGGTAATTAAAACCATTTGTCAGGTAAATACCCTTTCTCCTAAATTGTGCAATTTCCATGCACCATAAAAACTTGACAAACTTTCTATAATAATTTTCCTAATTTTCACAAAATTATGTTCTTTCCACAAACAAGAAATACACATCAGGCATGAGTTTTCAAACAAAACTCGAATTCACCAGAAGAGAGTTTTGGATTTGGCAATTATTTTACACACACATCAAGCAGAGAAAAATAGAAACATTTTTAATAAAACACAAAACTAAGAATTCATCCAACCTGGTATAGCTTTCCTGGAAGAATTTTGTAGAAGAGCCCTAATACCCTTCAATAACTTCCAACAAATTTTCTTCACCTAAATTCTTGACCCGTTCCTGTGTGTTCCTATCTGTGTTTCTAAAATAAAGACCTAACCCCTATTTAAACTAAAATTCTAGGTTCAATAGCTTTTTCACAAAAAACCTAAATTTAGAATAATAGTAATTTATTTATTTTATTTTCTAAATTTATCACATGCAATAATTTAAAACATTATTCTTTCATTACTTTTCTCGTGCACATTAATTAATTTTCTAAATAAAGAATTAATACAATATTTTAATTCCAATAATTAATTTTCCAAATAAAGAATTAAAACAATATTTTAATTCCAATTAATTAATTTTCTGAATAAAGAATTAAAACAATACTTTAATTCCAATTAATCCTTTTTATTCATTTATTTAATTATAACTTTAGAATACAATTAATCTAATTTATTTTTAAAATAAAAATATATTTTTAATACCATGCAGCTTAATTTAATAATTTCTTTAATTAACTAAATTTATAATCTCAATGCATAAACAATACAATAATGAGATAATTTCATAAACTTAATTAATTAATTAATTAAATCCACTAAAACACTCAAATTAAACAAATCTCAAGCAATTACCCGTAAAAGATAAAATGACAAAATACGAAGACCGAACTAACTGACAAAATAACTAACTGACGACACTCATACGAGTGTAACTGAGTAAAATAGGGTCAACTACTATCTCCTCCACTTCCATCGGAAAATATAAGGCACGCTCAAACCTGTGAAGCCAGGTGGAGACGATACCCCGTACTTACCCAGTACTTGTACTTGCAATATCCTACATCACCGAACTACACATGCATATATATATATAGATAGAGAGAGAGAGAGAGAGAGAGAGAGAGAGAGCACGACATACACACTGATGAAGGAGAATCGCGACATTCCCTGTCTCACCGAAATGAGTGAAGGAAAACCGTCCCCTTGCATCCAATACACTCGCAAACACACAACATATAATTCCACATTGCATAAATAAAGTAAAATGTCAGTACATAGCAATAATACATAAAATGCCATAAATCACAAGTACTAAAATACTGCAAATAAATTATACATCTCATCTCCAAATAAAGCATAATGTCATAAAAATCTGAATAATATGTCATGGTAATGTATCCACTGAAAAACAACCAATAATAAAATATGAGTCTAATGAGTTCAACTAGTAGGGGTACTACACCATGTTATCTCTATAGGAGTTGAGAAAATACAACACCACAAGAGCCCAAATAATCTCTGCAAGCTGAAAAACCCGTTATAAGGAGAAGCAATGAAGCAAATCACAGAAGGAAAGAATACACAAGAAAAATATGCTCCAAAAGATGAGAGCTCAATAATTTCCAAAATGTATTGTCAATAATAATCCTTCTTCATACAATGAAAAGAAAGAACTCAACCTTTAATAGGTCAAGAAACCCTAAAAGAGAAAACCTAGGTTTGCACATAATAATTAATTAAAATAATTAATTATATGCACCTAAAGTTAGCTTAAGTGTAAAAGAGATAAAGGGAACTTAAATAATTAAACAAATAATGTTTAATTAATCAAGTAAATACCCAAATACTCTAACAATCTCTTTATTATGCAACTTAATTTTGTGCCTATGAAGGATTCAAATAGGTTCCACCACCACCATTCTTGGATCCTATACTTGTAAAGACTTATATTAAAGAATGTGAGTAGCATTAGGATGACATGGTTTAAGCATATAAACATGAAACACATTATGAATCTAGGTGAGAGCAAGTGGTAGAGAAAGTCTATAAGAAAATAGGTTGACCACTTACAAAACTTCAAAGGACCCCAAATACATAGGTGTGAGCTTGGATGATTTTCCAAAAGAGATTGAACTCTTATAAGGTTTAACTCTTAAAAAGACCTTGTCTCCAACTGAGAATTGCATGAAGCTTTTATTCTTGTCTACATAACTTTTCTATCTAATTGTTGCTTCCTTTAGTCTTCCTTGATTAACTTCATTTTCTCTTCCATATCCTTGAGCATATTTGGACAAATTATAAACCTATCTTCCACCTCATCTCAATTGATAGAGGTATGACACTTATGGCCCTAGAGAAAAGGAGTCATTCCTAATTATGCTTAATAAGAATTGTTGTAAGCAAACTCCACTAAGGGAAGATAGTCTTCCCCACATGTACTATTGATCAATGCAATACATATTGATTAGATCTTCAACTACCTGATTTAACCTACTCCATTTGACCATGTATTTGCGGATGATAGGTTGTACTAAAATTTAATCTAATTCCTAAAGTTGCATTCAAAGTTGTCTAGAATCTAGATGCTAGGTTTTTTATGACTCCCTTGACCTTGTGCCTTCCCATCTTCTTTTTATGTTCCAACTCGCTGATCTCCTTAATTCAAAAAGTACCTATCTTTAGAGATTAAATTTTGGACAACCCCCTTCCTCATCTACTTATTTTCAGGTTTCTTGAGTCGTTGATCCTTGAAGTTTATGTCCTTAAATAACTAAGTTTCGATCCATCAGACTTTTGGTTTGTCAAAATATTCAAAACCTTCATCCCTTTTTGGCATGATTTCCTTCAACTTCTCAATCCCCAACCCTCAACTTATTTTCATCTCTCTTTCCAATTTATCCAAGTTATTCCATTGGAAATTCAAGCTTTTTCTTGCCTTCCTACCTTTTTTCCACTCATTTCCTTGAATATTTTTCCTTCATCAAAGGTCAAATTTTTAGTGCCCTTCATTCTCCCCTTCCTCATTAGTAGACCTTGTGATGTAGGGTCCACCCCTGACTTGATCTGTTTGACTAGAGTTGACCTTTAATTCATGCGTGATAGACACTATTGGGCATAGGCTATTTCAGATGATTTATAGGATGTTGATACTATCATTAATGATCGTATGATTTATTAGACACTATATGCTTATTATGTGATTGACTATCGAAAGATTATATTGATCATGTGATTTGATGAGCATAATTGTTGATGGATTTTACATGCCTTACTATAATCGTGAATTATACTAATCATGCACTTGATGATGTTTTTGTGTACTAACCATATTTAATGATTATCTATGTTGAGTTGATCTTATGGTGTGTTTGATTTTTGTATGACTGTCTTCGGGATAGAGACAATTCCACATCACTCACTGCGAGCGGGATGTGTCGTTGTGATTCTCTAACCCTTGTCTGTTATAATATATATGCATATGTCGTATCGTTGCTTTGTGGATGCAGGATTTGCAGGTACCAGACATCGACTCCACCTGGCTCCACAGGCCTGAGCGTGTCTTTAAATCCCAATGGTATGTGGTTCGGAGTTGGCACAATTTCCCCTCACATACTCTAGGTCTAAGTTGTTCACTATGAGTCGTCGGTGTCTTGGTGCAAGTCGTCATGATAGTTAGTAAGCTAGGTTTCTTCTGTGATGTGAGAATGTTAGTATTGGCTGATTATTCCTTTTATGTTGAGATTGACTATTTGATTTTTGATGCGAGATTAAATAATTAATGATGTTTATTTTAATTATTTTGATTAATAGCAATTTGATTATTTGGTTATCTAATGTTTAATTTAATTTATTGGATTCTTGCCTTTTTGGTTATTTGATTATTTGATATTTAAATGTTTATTTATTTTAATGATGATTTAATATTTATTTAATATTTATTGTGTGGCTTATGATGTGTTTTATATTTATTTGTAATTTGACCTTTATTGGTATTTATTTATTTATTTAATCGCCTATGGTTTAATATTTATTTGGCTTTTAATGTTTATCTGGTTCATTAATTCATTTATGAGCCTTTGGTTTATTTAATTTAATTTCCCCATTTAATTTATTTAATTGTGGCTCGTGTTTTATTTATTAGTTTGACTTTTATATTAAGTGGGTTGTATAAATAATAAAATGATAAAACATTCCCACCAAATTGTTAAAAAACATGATTTATATTTACCTTACCTACCCTCTTCTCTTATTGGTTGAATTTAAAAAGGGAGGTAAAATTATATTATATGGTGGGGTTGGTAAAATATATTATAAATTGGAATATTTTGATTGGCTGAGATTGAGGCTATTGTTTTTTGTTAATGTTTGTCTTTTTATTTTCTTTTCCGTAAATTTTTCGAGGGTTGATTCTTCTTGGAAAATTTTCTCCAACAAGTTTTCTTCTTGGTTTTGGTTTTCTTCTCTCTTGGATTTTGGCTGGAGCTTGGATTTGATTTGGTTTGGCTTGTGGGATCCCTTCTTCAGTTTCTTCCATAACACGGGTTGCAGGTTGGAGATGTATTCTACTTTTTTATATTTTATTTTACAGTTTTCATGTATGCTCCGCGTCTGTAGATTGAATGTGTGAGCTTGGAGAAATGAATCTAAAATTTTTATAGTGAGGAAGGAAATATATGAAGGCATAAATTTGTTGTAAGGTTTTATTCTATAGTTTGTGGGAAATATTTGTATTTTTGGGTTTGTCTTTCTGAGTCTGTGTCGTGCATGGAGTTTTGATTTAATATTGGTCTTCAAGTGTGTATTATTTATTTAATGTTGAAGTGAATTTATTTATTGGGTAATATTATTTTACCCATTAAGTAATTTAAAAGGGGGTAATTTGTATTCTTTTATTTAAAAGTTATTTTCACCCCAAGTCAATGGTTTAATTTATTTTACCTACCCTTGGAATTGATTGGCTGGAAGTTTATGGTAGGTAGAAAATATATTTTATTTTCTTGAACTTTGGGAAGGTAGGTATGGAATATAATATTTTTGAAATATTTTGATTGGAGCATGGTTTTGCTTGGTTTTGTTTTGTTTTTTTTATTTTTGATAAATAGGCCTTCATTTGCTAGTTGCTTGATTGTGTGGTACTTTCCGGATTAATTCTTGTACCAGAGGCATTGTTGAGGGTGTTGATGATTTATAATTTTATATCTAATTTTATTTGATGTATTTTGTTGGTTTCAAGCATATTTACCTTCCTATGTTATTGGGGAAAGAATTGTGCTTTCATCCATATTGATGTACTATGGTTGGTGAGTTGGAAGTGTTGTTATTTTGGGGCAGCAAGTGAGTTGGCCTTGCTATGGTTTTACTTTCATTAATGATAGCAAATTTAATGGCTTGATATGCCTTTGTTGATTGCTAGCCAAGAGGCTCATTTTGTTATATTGATGTTGTTGTAGCCTTGCATATGTTGTGAGAGTATGTGTGGAAGTTATTGGCTACATTGAGTATTATTTTCATGTATTTATGTTGGTAGAGCCTCTTGTGATGTGTTGTTGGGCCATGTTAGGAGGAGTGGGCTTCCTTGTGATGATCGGGGTCATGAGAGATAGACTGGCATGAGGTTTCTTGTAAGGATGCATGAAGTCTAGATCACCAGGGCACATTGGAGTTTTCCATGATTTGTAAGCAAGTGATAACATTGATAATAAATTAATTGGGATGGGAAAATTATAACTCACTTAAACAAGATAATGAATAGTTCTGAGCCTCATGACTTATGTCCTAGGGAGGATGTTTTAGGATAAACATGAGAAGGCCGTGAAGATGGTAAGCTAATCTCCTTTGGTCTCTCATAGGTTGAGATGGCTCCACATGTCCATCAGGCTAGTGCCTTGTGTTATTATGTTATGAGGATGGCATGTGATGACACTCCACTCCTACATGTGTTCCCCCTTTATGATTTATGATTATGCTTATTGGATGCATTTATGTCCTGATGAGTTTTACGCCTCTGGGAGTTTATTCGTGTGGATCTGTGTGAGTTCTTGCTTGAGAGTCCTTGTTGGTTAGTCTCTTTGGTTTTGAGTGTCAGCCTAGATGTAGAGTGTGTGTTGGGACCTTGTGTCATCTCCTAGCATGGGGGGTGGTTCCTTTGGTTCCACATGGTCGGGTGGTTGGTGCTTTTAAACCATTGGGATGTTCCTGTCTTTGGATTCTTCTTGCGTGGATGAGGATGCTTCTTTAGATTGTTCATGGATAATAATTGTAGCAAGAATGTAAATGATGATGTGATTTATGTAATGAAATTATTATGTAACAGTTGTAAAAGAAGCCATGCTTATGAGAAATGATTATGTTGTTCTAGTTATAGTAATAGCTTTTGGTAATGGTATGTGATTATAATGATGAACCTTGAGTTGTATTGTAACATATTTATATTAAATGAAATGGATGCATGAGATGTGGATAAGTATTGTTGTTTAAAACGAAATGATGTATTTTGTATTCTTGATGAGCCATGTTAAAAGTAAATGGGTTGAATGTTGTGATAATGGTATTAGATTTGAAATGATGTATTTAACTAGTGATTTAAGTAGAAGAAATGTTATGTCTTGATAGGATGTGTGAGTTTGAGTAATGTTGGAAGATATCTTAGGACATGTTTATGAGTTGTGATTAAAGAATTTGAAATTATAGTATCATACTTCGTAGACAGTGATCTAATGATTGAATTGAAATCTTATAATGCTTGGGATGTAGTTGAATGTTCCTTATGAAAATATTGTATGGATGTTCTTAATGAATGAATTACTAATCTTATTAATGGAAATTACTAGTAAGTGTATGGAAAGATGATTAAATGAGTTCTTGTCTTTTAGGAAAGGATTAGAATGTATCATGTGTTATAGTTTAAGAATTATATCTCCATTTGGTGGATTCTATTAGTTGTTATGGAATTAAGATATTGTACCTTAGTTTGTGTTGAGATGAATTCGTGTAGTTACCTGATTTGTAATGAGATGATTGTTGGTTAATTGATATAGTGCAAGAGATTTTATGATTATTAAATGAGCTATGGGTTAAATTTTTAAGGAGACTTTGTGAGTATTGCATTATGTACTTTTGGAATCATGATGAAGTAATAAGTATGCTAGGAGCATAGAATTATAAATGACTATGTAGAAGTTAATTGTAAATGGAAATGGTGCTAATGCAATGTAAGGGTTAATCTTGGTATGTGAATGGTGATGTTAATAGTCGAAGGTTGGTTAATGGTAATAGGAATATTTGGACTTGGTGTATAAAATGAATCTAAGTGACAAAGGAAATAGCTATGCATTAAAAGATAGAATCTCATATTAAATGAAAGATTAGGTAGGCTGCATATCATGGGTGTTAGGTATTGCTATGTTGCACCTATGTGTGTATAATGATTAAGATTATGAGGTATTGAACTGGAAGAAAGTAAATGCTTATTTCTTATGTAGGTAGATTAAGTAATGTTGTTGAGATACCCTAGGGAGGCAGTAGTAATGATTTATTGTATTCTTCTTGCGTAATTGTTTGAATAGCTTTAGCGAATTATTCTATGTTCATAACACTTAAATGTTGTTGTGTGCTTGCTGCATTTCTTAAGTGATTTTATGTGTTGTATTGTTTTATAAAAAAATAAATTAAATTAAATTAGCGTGTTTTTAGGTATATTTCTCTGGTGTATTTTGGCGGGCATTACATGTGAATGGATGCCCGATTCCCAATAGGGTATTGTCTCATTAGGGGACTAATGGCTTTCCTAATCTTCTTCCAAGCTCGATTGGTATGTAAAGTGTAGTAGGTTGAAGGTTTGATGCCCAATAACAAAGATCTTATTAGGGTATCAAGAAATTTAACGACCATGTCCTGAGTCCAATGAACAAGGCATCCGTGATGGCTCGATACTTTGTCGATAAGCTACAAGAAGCCCTAAAGAGTGAAATTTCACCCATCTACCATTTTATAATGCCTTTAATGTCCTATAACTACATGTTATTAAATCCAGGGCACTTCAAAAGGGTCTTCAATGTACTTTGATGCAAATCTAGGAAGAAAAGTGGCACCCATACCTCATTTATTATTTTGTTGATAGGCTCACCTCCTAGATGTGGTTTCAACATATTCCATGAGAATTTATACTCTTCCTTGCACTCAATATTATGTATCATTAATTCTCAGGTATGATAGGTTCTCAATGGATGGTCTTTCACACCTCCTAGTGGTTAGATTAGATTTGCAAAAAATACTTGTCAAAGATTTGTTACATGAAGTCATTGTTAGGGTTACCTGAGCTACATGACCTTTTGATAGCCTACACATTTTCCCATTACAATTATTTTTGCATTGGTTGTGATTTTTGAGGATACAAGGATCACATTTTTTTGACTAAGGAGGAGGAGTTACATAATTGATAAGAGAAAAATACTCATAGGTAGGGTTTCGATTTAAAGGGAGGGTAATTATTGTATTGTAATGATTTGGGTTTATCCCAAATTTATAATAATAATTTTTAACCTTTGTAAAATAATTAATTAATGGTAAAACCAAACTTCATTGATTGTCTCCATGTGTGTGATGTGCATTTTTGGATGTGTGTTGATGTAGCGTTGTAAATTGTACACCTTTATTAGTGTGTCAAATTTCACACTCTCTTAGTTCCTATTTTAGTATTCTTCTTTCCTTTATGCATTATAGGAACTTTATTGATTTAAATTAATAATATGGGTCTTGTTCCTCTTTGTTACATCATTGGACTCTTATTTGGGCCCTTAATTCTAGGTGTGCCCTTTATTATCATATCTTGATTTATCCTTAATCTTATCCTAATTTTAACTTAATCTTTCCCATGACTTATTTGAGTTATCTTGCATCCCTAGAAATTCAAAAAAGAAGTTGATAGGGCCAAGTAGTATACTATCGAGTCCTGCACTTTTTTCCCTTAATTTTGGGAGGATAATTTGGCGATCTTATCTAATTCAAATCCTATTTCATGCAAAAAAATATTTATTCTAAGTCAACCTAATGGCGATTTTAATTATGAAATCCCTATATAAGTCATCCCTCTCAATTCATTTTCATAATTGTGTCTTATGCTAACATTATCGTCAATTCAAGAGCAATTCTTCTTCCTCAAGGGCATATCTAATTCAAGGAGAAACAAAATAGATCAGGGAATCTTCAACTTATGTTTTATCTATGAGTTCATAATGGATTTTATGTAATTTATCATGTTATTGCATCAACACATGGAGGACTTATCCTAAGAACATTGTGTCATCTATTGAAGGTATAATCATCTACATTCAAGCATTTCAACCTTGCCCTCAAAAGGAAAGCTTTTCCAATTCATTTCAAGTTCAATTTCTATTTCAATTAGGGTTAATTCCAAACCTTGGGTTTGACTTAAGGAAAACCCCTATCCACAACCCATTTTATTTCCTTCTTGTGTGTAGCTACAAGTACCCGATGAAGTCAAAAAGTTTCAGGAGATCTCAGGAGACAGGTATAGGTTCACAATTGGAAGATTAATTTGGTTCTTAGGGACCAAGATACCCAATGCCCTTGTTCCAAGACCAAGGTTCCCAGTGCCCCTGTCCCAGGACCAAGGTGCTCAATGCCCCGTTCCTCCTAATTTAGCTCCAATTCTTAGGGTTGCTTCTAAGACCGCATCATGGAACATGCCTTTGAATCACAGCTCAACAGACCAAGATGCCCAACACCTTGGTCTTGACCATTCAACATCAGATTTTAGTCATAGGTGGATAGTTAAATTCCCTACACTTTTGTACTTGTTGTGAAGTATCTATTTCATTATTAGTTAGTATAATCAATCCAAGTTGCTAGTTCATGCATATATTTTCTTACCTTAGATTTAGCATTCAATTTACATCCTTTCAATTACATTTTCAACTCAAGCAAAAGGGGAAATTGGAATCCAATTTGCATTCAACCCTCTTCCTAATAGAATTGAGGTTGGATCTATTGATTTCATCTTCCTTTTAATGTAATGTATGTTAAAGTGAGGTCATTCCCTAGTTTATAAAGAATAACTTGTGACATCCTAATTTTTCTTCCATTACATTTTGGTGAACCTATCATTCTTTCATTTGCATCAAATGTGATTTGTGGTCTTAGATCTGATTTGTATGCACTTATACTTTCATATTTGCAATCATTTCTCAAACATATAGCTTATGCACTTTCATTCATTGCATTGGTTAGTTCATATTCTTGCACCTAGTCAATCATATAATTGCTTCATTTCTTAAACATCCATTTTTCTTTCTTTCCTTGCGTTGCTCTTTCATTGCATTGTATAACAACAACAAAAAAGGGACATTTTCAAATCTTTTCATGTTGTTGATTCTAGGATGAAATATCGGTCTTTGGCCAACTTATCTTTGCATCATGATAGTTTTTTAGACCTTCTTATGACCCTTCACCCCTTTCCTAAAGATCCTTCCAAGGACATTTTGAGGCAAGAGGATGATTTTTTCAATAACACCTTTGTTAATGCTCTCAGTTTTAAAGATGAATTATTAATAAATAACTCTACTTCTTCTCCCAAATTTGGCCCTACCCATGAGGACATACTAGTTCAAGAAGAGACTATTAACATCTCTTACAAAGGTCTCCCTCTCAAGGATGAAGATTTGAAGAGTGATATTGATTCTTCTCCTAGAGTGTACCTCCCCCATGAGGATCATTTGGTGCTAGAGGATGATATGGTGGCTATCTATCCTAGTGACTCTATACCTTCTTTCCATAACCTTCATTCTAGGGATGAAACATTAATTACTAGCGATTGTCTCTCTTCCAAACTTGATCCTACCTATGATGACATTTTGGTGCAAGATCTTATCAACACTTTTTTCATTAATCCCCTTCATAAGAATGATGTTGATCTTTCTCCTAAAATCTGCATTCCTTGTAAGGATACTTTGGAACAAGAGAATGCTCTTAGGTTACAAGGGTTTAATATCATTACCAATCCCCTCTATGAGGATTTCCCTTTCATTCAATCCGTAGAAAATCCTATTCATGAAGAAGTGTTTAAAGTTTATAATCCTCTTTATGAACCACTTGATGATTCCATCTCTACTAGATCTTCCTCACATATTCCCAAAACATCTTTGATCAGTATGATACATGTGAAGTTGTGAAACTCCTAATAAGCCTCTTTTTGTGGTTTAAGGTGTCAGTTCTCCTCAAACTTCTCAACCTCTCAACAAGCCTCTCTTTGTGGTTCACAATTGTAATAGTAATGATACCTTTTGCACTCCTAACAAACCAATTATTACTATGCAAGGAGGTTATGCCACTAAAAGTCCTTATGAATATGACAAACAAATCACCCGAGAGAGTTACATTTAGTTGCCCACACATATAATATGAGGAATAATAGGCAATCTAATCCTCCTTCGATTATCCCTTCTCTTCCCACTTCTCAACCATTACTTCCACCAATACCTCATTTGTCACAACATCTTGGCAAAGAGTATGATCTTGTTGAACAACTTAAAGCCACTCCTACCAAGATATCTCTTTGGGATCTGTTCCAAACTTCATCCAGATAGCATGGAATGTTACAAGATGCTTTAAAGAACTTAGTTGTCCCACTTGTAGTGACACCTAAAAATGTGGCTTCTTTGATTGATTCTATGAAAGCACCTGCAACTCAAATTATGTTTTCACAATATGAGTTACCTTCTAAGGAAATTTAAAATCAATATGATCCTCTTATGATTGTTGTTCTTATCAATGGTAATTCTATAATATGAACCCTAGTGGATAATGGATTTGACCTTAATGTTTGTAGCTTTGATTTATTGCATAAGATTAATGTGGATCCTTCTTTAATTCAAACATAGTCTCTTTCTATTCATGGTTTTGACAATGTTGCTAGAGTATCTTTGGGTACTATAACCTTGCCTATTAAGGTAGGACCTAATATTTTACCTAGACCTATTCATGTCATGCCTAATAGCCTTACTTACAATCTTCTCTTAGGACGACCTTGGATTCATGCTATGCACGTTGTCCCTTCTACTCTTCATCGGCAAGTCAAATTCATTTATAACAATAAGATGTATACTTTGCACACTGATACTAATTTACAAGCTTGTTTGCAAACTTCATCTAATTCAAAATCTTTTTCACATTCTTATAATTCTTTCACTACTTGAGATGAAATACCATCTCATCTTATAAAGTTACTTCCTCATCTGAAGAGGTACTCTTAAAAGACGATTGGGGGTCCTTAGATTTTACAACTTCTTTTATAGGAGAATATAAAGTCCCCTCAATAGAGCCCAAGTCTAAAAAGGATGATGATATGGTAAAACCTAAAAAGAAATCAACTTTGCCTAAACAACTTAGTAACAATTTTGTGGTTGCTTCAAATTCAAACAATTCTTCAAAATCTTCTTCTCATTCATTTAATTATGACATTGAGACCCATGAGGGCCTGCCATCTCTTTTTGATTTGGCACCACCCCTTTATGGATTGGCTTATCACATTTTAGCTAAAAATGGTTAAAATGGCAATGATTGTGGTGAGGGTGAACAAGAGATTAGATTTACTTTAGAAAATAACATACGCGAAACCTCATTTGGACTTGGATGTAATCCTTCAAAGCCCACCAAATCATCTAAAAGATCATCTCTCAATGTGAATTCCATATTTCGTAGCGATGACTGTAAAATGTTAAATGAAGCTCTTGATGACTTTATTTCAATTAGATCATCCTCTACATCTTTCAACACTCATCCCACTCAGAAGAAAATTGTGACGATTAACAATCCCATTTATGAGGTTGTACCTTCTATTCATTCCAATACCTTCCCTTATAGAAATGAGGCCCCAATGAATTCTACTTGTCTCTCTCCTAAGGTTTCTTTTATGTATGAGGAAGTTTGTGTGCAAGAGGAACATGACTTAGAGGCCTATTCTTTTCCTATAGATTACTTTGTTAATCAAGACATTTCAATTCTTATCATCTTATGCATGGTTTTACTTTCATTGGCTGTGGAGAATTTAACATGGCATATTCAAATTCTTTGTCCAATCTATCATATAATTAAATAACATTACTAGCTATTGTGTTGCTCCCCCCTATGTGACATTAGTAGCTTACGTATTGGGGGTTCATTTTCATTCATGGTGGTGCAATTTCGTGTGCAATCATACTTTGGTAGCAACATGATAGCCTATTTTTGTCTTCTCTTGTCTCTATGATTGGGGGTTAAGAATTATTTTCAACATCTCTCCTTCTTAAGATTAAACTTTCCCTTTGTGAAGTAGTGTCTTCTATAAGGATCTCTTATTGCTTGCGGCGGTGTATGTCCTTGTTAAGGATCGTCTCCATCTTCTTGGAATAGGTATTCCTAATGAGGATCTTATCCTTTCCTTATAAGTACATATCCTTAATTGGGACCTCTTCCTTAGCATTGAAAGTCTATAATCATTCATCAAATCCTTTCCATTTATTGAGTTGCATCTATGAACCCTTTTATATTGTGGATGTGCATATCTCTATTAGGATCTCATCCCTCTTGTAATAAAATGAATCCCTGGTGAGGATCTTTTCTTTATTTAAGAAGAGTGTTTCTCTTTATGATCTTTCTTTGGAGGTTGTGAATTCCTTCCCCTTCTCTCCATGCTTGGGGGGCATTGATCTTTCCTATCCTTTCTAAGGATACACTTTTCCTTTGTTGTGTGGTGTTTTCTTATGATATGATGTTTTCCTTGGGTGAAGTTGTTTGTTTGATCAAGGATTCTCTCTTATGCAAGAGGTGTGTATCCTTGTCTACAACCTCTTCTTCATTTGGCAATGCATATCTATTATAAACAAACCCCTCACTTTGGATAAAAAGTGTTTTATCCTTCATCAATAATTCCTTTTATCTAGAAATAGGGGGAAGGTGAGAATTCTTGTTCCCCTTCCTTTCTTTTGGTCAATGATGTATTTTTTGTTAAAAAAATATCCTCTTGGAGGTAGATGTCTTTTGAGCAAAGATCTCTTATCCTCCAAAGGATGAATCCCTTTACACTTGTTGCAAGATATATCTTTTTCAACTATCTTGTCCTTGCTTGTAAGAGTAATGCTTCTTTATCTTGGATTTATGAACATTGTTGACATCTTAAGGGTGGGGGCATTGCATATTGCCCTCTTTGTACTATATTTTGCATGTCTTATACGAGGTGTTCAAACTTGAAACTAGACAAAACAAAGTCTTATACGAGATGCTTCATGCCTGAAACTAGACGCAACATTATTATGTCTTATATGGGTTACACATCCTCGAAACCAAACAAAACAAAGTATTATACAAGATGTTCCCAAAACTAGGCATATATTTGTCTTATATGGGGTACACATACTCGAAACTAGACAAAAAAAAGTCTTATACGAGATGTTCCTGAAACCAGACACATTTTCATTTTCATTTCATGTCTTATGTTGGTTTTTGCATGCTCTAAACTAGACAAAACAAATTCTTATACAAGATGCTTAATTCCTCAAACTAGACAACAACATATGTAGCAGGGTGAGTGGAACCAGCATAGCACAACTAGACTATTTTGACTCTCCTCCCCAACATGGATCACCTAGCATAACATAATTTTCTAGCATTGGATCATGGTTTATCGTGCTTTCAATTTGTGTACTTCCTTGTTCTTTCTATAAGTCCACTTGTGCTCTTTCAATAACATGTTGAGAATGATATTAGTTGTTGAGACATTTTGATTATTGAGGTCTCTTCAACTAGTTGACTTGGAGATTTGTGTTTTAGTACTAATGTTGTTTTCTTTTTCGAAGATTACTTGCATGGATTGATAGGATCCTATGCTTGGAGGATTGATCACCCCTCAACATTATCCCATCCTTTGTCTTGCTCTCAGATGCTCTACCTTTTCATTTATATTTTTTTGAGAGCTTGACCATAAGATCATACTGTGCTAAAGTGGGGGCTAAATGTAGTGTTTTAAATTGTACACCTTTATTATTGTGTCCAATTTCACACTCTCCTAGCACCTATTTTATTATTTCCCTTTCCTCTATGCATTATAGGACCTTTATTGATTTAAATTAATATTATGGGTCTTGTTCCTCCTTTTTACATCATCACACTCTTATTTGGGCCCTTAATTCTAGGTGTGCCCTTTATTATTATATATTGATTTTTCTTTAATCTTACCCTAATTTCTACTCTCAAAGAATATTTTGCATACCTATGCATTATGGTTTGAGCCATCGAGTAAGAATTGGCATTACAATCTCATTATCTTGCATCCCTAGAAATTCATAGAAAAGTTGCAGATCTGGCTTTTTTGAAGCATTGCAGAGATTGTCAGTTGATCCCCTCTTTCATCAAAAATTTCCATCATCTTTGGAACTCCCACACGAAGCTCATCTTCTTTCAGACTTGTATCTCTCTCCTCGGGTTGGTCATTCAATCAACTTAGAGATCTATCATTTTTCTGAATGCAAGATTATTGCCTCTTCATTTGGAGCTCGCTTCATCCTTGCACCCAAACCTTTGGGTTCGCCTAGACGTGACTTCCTATGCCAGAGCCATGGGCCTCTAGGTGGAGTGTGTGAAGAGACAAAAGAAGAAGTTTTCAGCTTTGTTGCATAAATGCAATGGAGGCCCTCCCTCGTTGTCCTCTGCTATTGCCTTTCCCCTTGCTCAACCCTACGTCCATCCTCGACCATCCCTGACCCCTCTGGTCATGTGGCTTCCTCTCCCCATGGTTCAGACCCCAAACTATCTTTTGCTCTCCTTCCTCGTTCGTTGCAGCTAACGCCCTTCCCTTCTTTGGACAATGTAGGCATCGACTCTAATGATGAAGATGTTCTTGTCGTGGCTGATAACCGCCATCCACGCCCCTTGCATCTTTCGAACATGTCCCCAGTGCGCTCTTTTGGTAACGGCATGAACCTGGGTGGTTCTCCTTCATGCCAAGTGAGTTCTTGCTTCCTAGAACAACATGCAAACCATCAATGATCTCTTTCCAATGGCTCTCCCCGTCTCTTCCTGGTATGTTGGCCTTGTCTCTCTCTCGCCAATAAAAAGTCCTTTGCATTAATTGTTTGAATAATTCTTGTTGCTGTGATTTTGTTTCTTACAAGAAAGGCATGCATTGAGCCCATCCTCCTTTTGGTCATTGCCACATGTCGTCTTTAGGAATGGATGCTCCTTCCCATGCGTCTTATCTCCCTCCTTGTATGAAACCCGCCACTCTTCCTGTTGAGCCTTCTATTATTGCCTCTCCTGCGGGTTCTCCTCCCAACTTGGGTGTCACCTTGTCCTTGCCTTCCCTTACCCCAGGATGTCCTTCCCTCCCTCGATCCTCCCCCATTCATCCTCCTATTAGCAACTAGGAGTCAAATCTTATTTTTAATTTGTCTCAAGCCTTCGTGGAACCTCTCACTTTTAACTTTCTTAAATGAGGTCTTAGCTTTGTTGTGGCTCCAAGTGCTATCTCGCATGTTGACTTCCTTATTAAAATTGAGAATGTAGTCTGCACTCTCCCCGATGATGTTGTTGAAGAGGTTAGGCATGACTGTGCCATGACTCAGTGTCATGCTAAACCTCCTAGATGTAACATTCTTAAATCGAAGATTCTCGCATTTAATAAACTTATGATAAATAATGATCTTGTTATTTCTAAAGTGGACAAGGGCAACGCCACGGTCATTATGGACAAGCATGATTACCTTTCCAAAATGCATGCCCTCCTTGCTGACTCCAACAACTACAAAATTGTTTCTCGTAACCCTTGCCCCAAGATTACGAAGAGAGTTAGATTGGCTATTTCTATTTCTCCCTTTGATGATGCTACCAAGCAACATTTGCTTCCATCCAAAGAGGTAACCTCTTGTATCTATGGGGTCCCCAAAATTCACAAAGTCGACGTTCTTTTGAGACCCATTTCCGACACCATTAGATCCCCTACTTACAAAATAGCCTCCTTCCTAGCCAAACTAATATCCCCTCTTGTGGGTAATTCTAACTCCCTCATCAAAGACTCCACCCATTTTTTCCAATTTATCAAGGACACCAAACTTGAGAGTCATGAAATCTTGGTGAGCTTTGATGTAGTCTCCCTCTTCACCAAGGTTCCTTTTCTCAATTCCATAGAGATTGTCAAATGCAAGGTGAATGCAAAGATCACCTCCTTGGTTGAATTGTGATTGAGATCCACTTTCTTTTCTTTCAAAGGTGTTATCTATGAGTAGGTTGATGGAGTGGACATGGGCTTCCCTCTCTCCCCTATTATTGCCAACTTAAATATGGAACATTTTGAGGACTTGGCCTTGTATTCTTTCCCACTCAAGCTGAAGTGATGGAAACGATACATGGATGACACCAATGTTTGTTGGCCTCATGGCCTTGACAAGCTTCATGACTTTCATGCACACCTTAACAACATATCTCCTTGTATCACTTTTACCATAGAGCTTGAGTCACACAACCAATTACCTTTCCTTGATGTGTAGTGTCCACCCTTGACTTGACTTGTTTTGACTAGAGTTGACTTTTAATTCATGCATGGTAGACATGATTGGGCATAGGCCATTTTAGATGATTTATATGATGTTGATACTACCATTATTGATCGTGTGATTTATTAGACACTATATATTTATTATGTGATATATTATCGAAAGACTATATTGATCATGTGATTTGATGAGCATAAGTGTTGATGGATTTTACATACCTTACTATAATCATGAATTATACTAATCATACACTTGATGATGCTTTTATGTACTGACCACATTTAATGATTATCTATGATGAGTTGATCTTATGATGTGTTTGATTGTTGTATGACTGTCTTCAGTATAGAGACAATGCCACATTACTCATTGCGAGCGGGATGTGTCGTTGCGATTCTGTAACCCTTGCCTATATATATATATATATATATATATATATATATATATATATATAGTAGGTACTTGACACCGACTCCATCTGGCTCCACAAGTCTGAGCGTGTCTTTAAATCCCAATGGCATGTGGTTCGGAGTTGGCACAAGTTCCCCTCACATACTCTAGGTCTAAGTTGTTCACTGTGAGTCGTCCGCATCTTGGCGCAAGTCGCCATGTCAGTTAGTAAGCTTGGTTTCTTTTGTGTTGTGAGTATGTGAGTATTGGTTGGTTAGTCCTATTATGTTGAGATTGACTATTTGATTATTGATGCGAGATTAAATAGTTAATAATGTTTATTTTAATTATTTTGATTAATAGTGATTTGATTATTTGATTATCTAATGTTTAATTTAATTTATTGGATTCTTGCCTTTTTTGGTATTTAATTACTTGATATTTAACGTTTATTTATTTTAATGATGATTTGATATTTATTGTTTAGCTTATGTTGTGGTTTTATATTTATTTATGTTTTGATTTTTTATTGGTATTTAATTGTTTATTTATTTATTTAATCGTCTATGGTTTAATATTTATTTGGTATTTAATGTTTATCTGGTTCTTTAATTCATTTATGAGCCTTTGGTTTATTTAATTTAATTTCCCCATTTGATTTATTTAATTGTGGCTCATGTTTTATTCATTAGTTGACTTTTATATTAAGTAGGTGGTATAAATACACTTTAAAATAAAATAATAAAACATTCCCACCTAGTTGTAAAAGCATGATTTATATTTATCTTACCTACCCTCTTCTTTTATTGGTTGAATTTAAAAAGGGAGGTAAAATTATATTATATGGTGGGGTTGGTAAAATATATTATAGATTGAAATATTTTGATTGGCGGAGATTGAGGCTAGGGTTTTTGCTTATTGTTTGGCTTTTTATTTTCATTTCCATGAAGATTTTGGGGTTGGTTTTCTTCTTGGGAAAAACTTTCTCTGCAAGATTTTCCTTTGGTTTTTGTCTTGGATTGTTGCTGGAGCTTGTTGGTTTTGGCTTTTGGATTTGGGGAGCTCTTCTTCAGCTTCTTTCCATCACACGGGTTGCAGGTTGGAGATGTATTCTTCTTTTATATTTTGTTTTACAGTTCTCCTGTATGCTCTGTGTCTGCAGATTTAATGTGTGAGATTTGGAAAATAAATCTATAGTTTGTATAGTGTAGAAGGAAATATGTGAGTGCATAAATTTGTTGCAAGGCTTTATTCTGGAGTTTGTGGGAAATTTTTATATTTCTGGGATTGTTGAGAGTCTTCTGGTGTCTTTCTAAGGTTGTGTCGTGAATAGAGTTTTGATTGAATGTTGGCTTTTAAGTGTTTATTATTTATTTCATTTATGCCCTTTTAATCTCTGTCGAAAGTTTTGTGTTTTTCCGGCCTTTCATGCAAAAGCGTTGATTCTGCATTTGCGATGTCCTTTGTTGTATTTGTGCTATCCTTTGTTGTATTTGCGTTGTCCTTTCATGTATTTGCGTTGTCCTTCGTTGCAATTGTGTTGTCCTCCACTATATTTGCACTGTCTTTTGGGTAAAAGCGTTGTATTTAACTGCACAGACGCTAACCTGTAATGCAAAAACGCTAAAATTCAATGCGAAAGCGTTGTTCTGCCTGTCTTGGTGTTTTTCACTATTTTCCCAGTCAGATTTGGATTCTCGAGTTTGGTTTCATTCCAGAGGCTTTTTGGGGTTTTTGCAGACATTTTCCAACTACTGTTATTTATCAAATTGATGAGATTTTATGTTTTATATGTTGAAACATTCTTGGCTTATTTATTGTTGAAGATTTGAGTCTTTTCTTATATTGAGATGTTGCAATGGAAAAATGGTATTGTTGTGGAGACAACAAGATTTTATTGTTGTGGAGACAACAAGATGATATTGTTGTGGAGACAATAGAATTAATATGTTTTATTGATGGAATATTTCTTATCTGATATGGATTTCAACTTTGAGGCTCATTTTGCATTGTAATGGACTTAAGTCCTTTGCGCTCTTTAGCTATGGTTTTTCTTGTATGTGTTATGTATTGTTGGGCTGCATGATGAAGTTATGGATCTCTTCTTGGAATTTGAATTTGAACCTCTTTTCTATTGTTGTTTTGGAGCATGGTAGGGGGAGTGGGCTTTCATGTGATGACCGGAGTCATGAGAGATAGGCTTGCACGAGGATTCCTAGTAAGGATGCATGAAGTCTAGACTGTTAGGGCACATGGGGGTTTTCCTTTATTTTAAACAAGTGATAACATTAATAATGAATTAATTGGAATGGGTAATTAGATCTCATTTAAACAAGATAATTAATAGTTTGAGCCTCATGGTTGATTCCTAGGGAGGATGTTTTATGATAAGCATGAGAAGTCTGTGAAGACAGTAAGTCAAATCTCCCTTGATTCTCTCATGGGTAGAAATGGCTCCATGTCTATCGGGGTTATGTCGTGAAGAGTTGTGTTTTGGCAATATTATGGGGGAGGATAGCATGTGATGACACTCTGCTCCTACATGTGTCCTTTGCTTAAGATGTATTGATGTCTTGTAGATTTGTGCGCCTCTAGGAGTTTTCTATTTGTGCTATCTTGTGATTGGTTCTTGCTTGAGTATCCTTGTGTTGGTTAGTCTCTTTGGTTTTGAGTGTCAGCCTATATGTAGAGTGTGTGTTGGGACCTTGTGTCATCTCCTAGCACAGGGGGTGGTTCCTTTGGTTCCACATGGTCGGGTGGTTGGTGCTTTTAAACCATTGAGATGTTTCTATCTTTGGAGTCTTCTTGCATGGATGAGGATGCTTCTTCAGATTGTTAATGGATAATGATTGCATCAAGAATGTAAATGATGATGTGATTTATGTAATGAAATTCTTATGTAACAGTTGTAAAAGAAGTCATGTTTATGAGAAATGACTATGTTGTTCTAGTTAAGTGATAGATTTTGATTATGGTATATGATTGTAATGATGAACCTTGAGTTGTAGTGTAACACATTCATATTAAATGAAATGGACGCATGAGATGTGGATAAGTATTGTTGTTCGAAATTAAATGATGCATTTTGTATTCTTGATGAGCCGTGTTAAAAGGAAATGTTGTAAATGTCATGATAAAGGTAATAGCCTAGAAATGATGTCTTTAACTAATTCTTTAAGTAGAAGAAATGTTATGCCTCGATAGGTGTTTATGGTGAAAATGGATAACAATAATAACGATATTGAAAGGCTAAATGAATTCAACCACAAAACCCTAGCCTAACAACAACAAAGATCCACCATAACATGTGAAGATTACCTAAGACAATGCAAATCAAATGAAATCACAAAGATTATACCATCACATGTCCAATAGGGTTTGGATCTCCATTCTTCCTATCTCGATTGATCTTGTTTGATATATTTGCTCTCAGATTTTATGTGTGCACAAGAGCTCAACAAAGAACAAAAATGTGGTTGCAAGTAGGATCGCCTATGTTCAAAAGCGTAGTGTAGTCAAGTAGTCAACGGGGGGGTTTGATAATGAAGGAAGCATCTCCTTATATAGAAGACACTATATGAAATGGAGGGATAAGATTGAGAGGTGTAAAAGGAGGTCAGCTATGATTAGAGGGTAGGTAAAAGAAATAATAAAATAATGAAAGGGTAGGTAGTGTATGAATTAAGAGATGAATGACATGTGTCATGGGTAGAAAAGGTTAATAAATTAATTAAATAAATAAAGATTTATTTAATTAATAGAAGGAGTGAGATCAATTAAATAAATAAGATATTGATTTAATTTAGGAAAAGGATAATTTAAATAAATAAATGTATTTATTTAAATGATAAATAAGGCTAGAAGAGGATAAATGAATTAATTAAATAAATAAAGATTTATTTAATTAATAGAAGAATTTTGGGTGTCTACATTTTGCCCCTCTTTGAGACAATGCGGCTTGTCGCGTTGTTTCAAAGAAGATAAGATGAACTAATACAAAGTTGCCCCAAGATGGGAATGATATGCCCCCTCAAGAGATTGGATGAAAATGTGTGAAAAGACCACAAACAATCTCTTAATAAGAAAGAAAGGCTAGAATGGACTGACCAGATAAAGTGACAAAGTCACGGGATAATGAAGACTGACTCAGGAAACGAGGGCTAGGGCTAGGGCTAGGGTAGTCTATAAATAGACCACAAGGGGAAAACATCCTCATTGTCATCCACACATCCATGAGATCAGAGTGCAGAGCGAAATAGAGCAGCAGTAGTCAGCAGCGATGGCATTGGGTCATAGATTCGATCGCGTTCGCCGATTTCAGAGGCCAGCAGAGGCAGGAGAGCCAGTAAGTACCACAAAACCTCTTTGTACTTTGATGCATTTATTATTGTCATTAATGCATGCTAGGTAGAGTAATAAATGCGCTTAGAATAGGGTCCAAAAAATGTCAAAAATATGTAGGCACGTCTGCGTTGGTGCCAGGCGCGTTTATGCGGTCTAAAAGAGCGTTTATGTCATGAAAGCACGTTTGTGTCCAAAAATGTGAATTTGTGTCTTCTAGGTCAAATCGGCAGTTCTGTGATGAACATACGTTGTCGATTGGATAAGCTGCTGAGAGGATACACTCAAGCAGGTCCTCTAGGAAAGACTAGGATAACAAATAGGGCTAGGATTGACAATTTTGTGATAGAACATACGTTGCCAATTAGGAAACTTCTCAAGAGGATTCACTCAAGCAGAGGCCCTAGGATAGGGTAGATCAAGAAACTCATGATGAACAGGGAGTACCAAGATATAGTACTTTGTGATGAACAGGGAGTACTAAAATATGAGTAGCACTTTGTGATGAACAGTGAGTGTAAATGAGCAGCACTTTGTGATGAACAGGGAGTGCAAATATGAGCAACACTTTGTGATGAACAGGGAGTGCAAGACACGTAGTACTTTGTGATGAATAGGGAGTACCACTAGGATAGAAGCAACACTTTGTGATGAACAGTGAGTGTCACTAGGACTGAGATGATTGATTTATGTGACTGCAGGAGTATTTGCCTATGCTGGAGTCACGGGAGAGATTCCCATCGACTCAGAGGTTGCGACGTGAGTTGACAGCCGAGGACTGAGCTACGATTGAGGCTATGGGATTGAGACATAATATGTATGTGCCTGAGTTTCGGGCGAACATGGGATTGCTGACTACATTGGCGGAGAGGTGGCACTCTGAGACTTGCACTTTTCATTTGCCGATGGGGGAGATGACAGTCACCCTGGAGGATGTATACAGGATTCTGCGGATACCGATCGATGGGGAGCTGATTCCGTACTATCAAGATGGAGACATGGATGCCCTTAGACGAGTGTTCTAGGATCTGGGACTGGAGATGAGGGTGGGACATGTGGCATGGGATACCATGAAATGGACAGGATTAGCACTACCAACAGTGTTGGCAGGAGTTATCAGTGGGTTCCTCTGTATCAGTTTTGTACCATTTTGTATGATGATGTAGACACCTGCGAGTGATTGTAGCCATATGATTTTGACATCATTGTATCATGACACTTTATATATATATATATATATATATATATATATGAGATGATTCATCTTTGCGGCAGCTATATGCATGTGTACCTATGTGATGAGATGTTCTTATGTGATGCTTATGATATGGATGCAAATATGTATATGATGCAATGCAATATATATATTTTTGTTCTTTTATGTTTTATATGTGTATGCATGATGCAAATGTGAATGTATGTAATGCAGATGAATATGATAATGCAAATATAAATTGTGCTAACAGGTGTTGTGTGCAGGATGTGATGCAGTTGTGATATCTATATGTATGTATGTATGAAATGCTTATATGTGGTAATGCAGGTGCAACTACATGAAATGCAAATGTTTTTGGTGTGTCATTATACTCAGTCATGTGATAGCAGGCTACGCGGACTCGAGAAGGACGATGGAAGTCAATCAAGAAAGGGGGATGGAAGACAGAAGATATGAAAGTGAAAGAGCTTCTTGTGTGTTATCATCATTGAGTTTTATTATGGCAAGTAGGTTATGACAATCAAGGCATATATTTGACCCAGAAAGTCATTGTACCTGTTTGCATGCAGATAAGATAGTCACAAACAAAGAATGCCCCAGTTCATACTAGACTCACAGTGTCCTCATATCCTTGGACAAGTCATAGCATTACTAAGAGACAATCCACAGATAGCAAATACAAATAGGTGACGATACCCCATCCTCGCCTTTCTAGTCAAAGACATCCTGGAGATAGAATCTCTAGTCAGAGACATCTTGAAAAAGCTAAAAGACATGTCACCAAAAGATAAAATCAAAAGAAAACCAAGACTCGACACCAACATCCACTATAGTCTTCAAGTTTAGTGTCTCTTGTCACTTGTATAAGTCTTATTTGATTGTGGTCACAATGTTTACTTTCACAAAAAAGATAGATAGCACGGAACCATATGTTGTCTAAGTCTGTTGAAAGATTTGATTTTGTTGAAGCCCATTGTTGTTGTTGTCTCATCTGAAATTGACTGAATCCATGAAACTAATACTTTATTGCGGAGAAGATGGAACTTTATTGCGGGTCGGCAATGCAAATGTTGCTTTATTGTGGATTGTGCGCGGATAGACTGAAGAAAATTGGAAGAAACTGTACTCCTCAGAACGTGTGATGCTCTCAGTTCCACACCCATTACTAGACATGGGATTTGCTTTAGCCACAGATAGGAGTCGATTTATTATGGATGGAAAGGGGTGAAAAGGAAGGATTATTATGAATGGCTAACCAATCTTGGGTAGATCAATAACAAGCCATGATGGGAATGTGTAAGTTTTATTGTGCATGAATAGGTCGTGAGTGTGTGCAAAGTGAAGTGATGAAAGAGAATCCTGAAGGAGGGAGGAGCAATGTCTCTACACATGGTGTTGGTGACCCAGTTTTCACCATGGTACTTGCCCAGGGCGCCACTGAAGTGATTTTCACCATTGGACGAAATTATTTCTCTTTACTTTTTTTTATTTTTCAATGTTTTTTGTGTCACAAGGCGCCTGTTTGCCAGGTTTTCACCAAGTAACGATTTTTTTTGTTTTATAATTTTTTTTGTATTTTTGAAATTTTTGATTTTTTTGTATTTTTTGAATTAGGATACTCTGAAGAGCTATGTGTAAAACCTGTGAAGGTGCATGTTGTTGATAGGATCCTCCAAAGGTTCACCTTCTGTAGTTGAGAGTTGATATGCCCCAGATCCATATGCTTTTGTAATGATGTAAGGACTAAGCCAATTTGGTTTGAACTTGCCCTTCTTCTCTCTGTCTTGCTGATTTTTGGGATTTTCTCTGAGAACTAAGTCCCCTACCTCAAATGTGCGAGGCTTGACTTTGTGATTGTAGTTGCATCGTTCCTTGACTGAATGATGTGTATCTCGAGTGACTGTCTTCCTTGATAAAGGAATTGAGATAGAATTACTAGTGTGTGGACTACGTAGGCCCATATGCGTGTCACCTGAAGAAGTTTGGGCATCCCTGATAACAAAGTCCCTTGAGGAAGTTCCATTAAAGATCCATGATATATCGCCAAAAGGAGATGGATGTGTGGAACAAGTGGATGAGTGATGAAGGCTTATGATTGCGAAAAGAAGTGAAAGTAGGATAGCATGATGGAGACTTAGGATCAACAAGTATGCTTTTTTACTTGAAATTGTAGAATTTTTGCCCCCAGTTATTTTGATATTATGGGAGATCAACTCTTGTTCCTTTTCTTTCATAGGATTTTTATCCTTGACTTTGATTTTGCAGAGTCCAATAGCTTTTGATTTGGATTTGGACTAAAGGACTTCTCTTTATTTTTCACTTTTAGATTTTTATTTTCAAAGCTTGATTTTTGATCCCCAATGAGTAAGGGATTTTGTAATTCTTGTTGATCCAAGTCTGGGAGCAGAGAGGAAATGGAATGAATGGATGATACGGTAAGGCTATGTGAGTTATCAAGAGGGCTGGCGATATGCTCAATAGATTCTTCACTGAAACCACTCTTAGGACTATTGATATCAAGAGTTGCTTGCACCACTAAAGGAGATTTGCATTCAGACTTAGTAGCCACAACACTAGGTGGTTCACACCCAATTCCTTGCAAATTGTTTATAGATTGTTCCTGTCGACTCAATCTCTTAGGAGATAGTGGGAGTTGATCAACATGAAAGATATACTCACCGCATCCCAGATATTTAAACTTGAATTTTTCTTTGAGCTCTATTTGTTTTGATGTAGAAGCTTTCAAGGATTCTGGATCCACATATGCTGATGAAGGAATAGCCTCTCGATTGACTGGGATTGTTATTTCTGATCTAGGTTGCAGATTGTTGCAATATATAAATGGATTTGGGTCAGCTTTGACAGTCACTTCAACTCCATTGTGTGGAAACTTGATACATCGATGATATGTAGATGGGACTGCGCTCATCTCATGAATCCGTGGATGTCCTAGCAATATGTTGTATGTGAGATCCAGGTCTAGGACTTGACAAACCACATCCTTTGTAACTTGCCCAACTCTGAGAGGTAAGGTGACTGTGCCTTTGGATGAACTCTCTTCATCATCATATGCCTTGATGGTAATTTTGTTTGTAGAATTCACAGCTTTATCAGAATATCCCAATTGTTTAATAGTGCTCAATGTACAAATGTTTAGACCTGCTCCTCCATCTATCAGGACTCGTTTTATTCGATGTTTGTGTATGAAGGCTTCAATGTGTAATGGTGCATTATGTGGCTGGCTTACAGAGGCATCATTGGCTTCTATGAATGTAAGGGAGTGTGGAATGGAAAGGTATCCCACCATGGCTTGAAACTGGTCCACGTTTAGATCAGTAGGAACATAAGTGTCTCTGAAGATTTTGTCAAGAATAGCTTTATGTGCGGGGGATACGCGTAAAAGCTCAAGGATGGAAATAAGTGCGGGTGTCTTCCCCAACTGTTCTACAAGGTCATACTCAGGCTTGGTTGATGAGGAAGCGGTGTTTTTAGCTGGAGCACCTTGCAAAGTGAATTTACCTCAACAGGTTGTAACATGACATTCAGAGGTAGGTTCGGAAGAAGATCCAATGCCTTTTAGGACAATTTTGGGTCTTTGGGTAGAATTCTCAGGCGTTTTATCCTTGATGATAATGGTAGAGACATAATTGTCCATCGAAATGTGATTGATAGTTGAATCATAGTTGTAGGATGCTCTAGTATAGTTGGTTTGATCATCTGTGACTTTAGCTTTTCCTTTGTCATGTTTTGGGAATGGTTCCTTAAACATCTCATGTTCTTGATTGGATGAGTGCCCTTCAATCTCAATGTCACCCCTATCAATGAGATCTTGTATGATTTTCTTCAGTCGATGGTAATTTCCTATCTTATGACCCTTGCTCTTATGAAATTCACAATATTCATCATCATTCCACCAATTTGGTTTAACCTTTGGTTCATATGGAGGAAAATCTGGAATAGTGATTACCTTGTTTGCCATTAGCTTTTTGAAAACTGACTCAAGTGGTTCTCCCAATGGAGTGTACTTCCTTCGTGATTTAGAAGTTGTTTGAGTATTCACCTGATTTGATCCAAAAAAAAAAGAATTTGGGTCGCACTGTATTGGCATCAACAACACCATCATTGACTGTGTTCTTGTTTTTATTCCAAAATCTTGGCTTGTCTTTTCCTTTAAAGTCATCATTGTTTTCCTTGAATATCTTAATGACTCCTTGTTCAATTAGGACCTTTTCTGTCGCTAAGCCTTTTTCAATAACGTCCTTGAAGGTGGACAAACAAGCTTTCCTTAGATCATAGCCAATGTCTTTGTTAACATTTTGGGTGAACATTTCTACCATTTGTTTTTGTGGAATTTCACAAGAGCATTTGCTGGCTAGATTCCTCCATCTTTGTAAAAATGATGCAAAAGACTCCCTCTTTTTGCTTGGTGTTGCACAAAGTAGTGACTAATATGTCTGTCTCTATGTTGTAGGAGAAATGTTGAATAAATGCCTCTGCTAAGTCACCCCATGACTTAATACCAGGTGGAAGTTGGGAGAACCATTCCATAGCTTGATCACCTAGGCTTTGTGGGAATAATCTCATCAAATATGTCTCTTCTGAAGCTACCTCAATGCAAGTTGTGAAAAACTGTCTTATGTGTGCCTTAGGATCCCCTTTTCCTCTATACTTATCAAACTTAGGTGTCACAAAGTATGTAGGAAAAGGAGGCATTGGAATGCTCTTGTCAAATGGATAAGGACATATGTCTCTCATTGTGTATGTTGGCTTCAGTGTATTTATGTCCTCCATTTTCTTTTGTAAGTCCCTGATTTGTTGCTCCAAATTGCTCTTAGGTGGAGATCGACTTCTTGGACCATACCCCATGCTTGAGGCACCAATTGGAGGAGAAGCATGTTGCATATATGGATGATATTGATCATACACATGTTCATATGGAGGAGGTCTATAGTGATGCTGCATATATGGACCACTTGGTATAGATTCATGTTGAGGAACGAAATATCTATTTTGTCCATGTATACCATACTCTACAGGCATGTCATGTTCTAATGTGTTGCCCCCAAATTTGACACGGGGTTTCCTTGTGTCCAAATTTTGAGCATGCCTTTGAATATCCAATTGCTTTGGTGGTTGATCCTTAGCATTGATATATGATTGAGCATATTTCTCTGCATAAGACTTCCATAATGGTCTGCGAAGGTGAGTATCATATGCTTGACCATGTGAAACAAAGATGATGGTGATTTAGGCACAATATGTGGTCTTCTATTGCCTCCACTATTAGGCCTCCTTTGATCCATGTTGGAGTGAGGTTGTTGCAAAGGTCGATTTTCCATTATTTGAGACATGTCAAAATCATGAGGTATCTTGGCTCCACTTTGTGCCATCATTTGTAAGAAGTATTGTCTATCCCTCCTCATTATTCCCTCAACCAATCGATTGAAACGGGGATCCATAATGGATTCTTCCACATTTGCTGAATGTACTGAAAAGTTGTCCATATCGTCATTGTGTGTATCATTGTTGTTTGTAGTGTCCATGCTCTCAACATTTGGAATGTTTCTATAAGCATCCATGTCAGGTAATGTAGTATGATCAGAATTGAAAAAGATATCATTGTCATACTCATAAGAACTCATGTTTGCGGACTCTTGAGCCTCTTTAGTTTCTCTCCTAGATTTTTCAAGACGAGTTTCAACCATGAACTAGGTATTGACCAAGATGTGTGAGACTAGATGAAAATGGAAAAAGTATGGAAGACCAAGAGTTGGATGGAATGTAAATGAATCTGAAGTGTACTTGCAATGTCCAAAGTGTAAGACCAAGTATGTATGTAGTAGAGTAGGTGTGACTTCCAAAGAGAGGATAGTTTCTCTTGATGAGGTAAGTTGACCTTGACTCTAAGTAAGACCAAATGAGACCCAAAGGTGATAGACCTTGATGAGGGACCACTTAGCAAAATGTTGTTGTATGTAGTGTGTTGACAAAGTATGATGAGGACAAGCAAGTGACCTTTTGACTCAAGTTTAGACAAATTTAAATTTAATGCAAGATGTAAAGCAATGATGGACTTTGTGAGACCCAAAGACAAGTTGAATGCTAGATGAAAACCTAGAGAAACAACCTAGGAAGCTCAAGAATTCCGAAATTGATTGCTCTTGTTTGCTAGATTGTAAAATTTTTCCAGTTTGTGAAGTTGTTGGTTGTGACCAAATCTGAATGTTTGACTGATTTTGTGACAAGAGGACACAATGTTGACGAGGACTCAATGTTTGCAAGTGTTTAGACTCAAAATGACTCCAAGAAAAGTGTGTTGTTTGATGTAAAAATGTTTTACATACACTTGAAGACACAAAAGACACAATGTTTTGCTATTTGGTCTTTAATGTTTTGAATGTTTAAAATAAGTCAAGCACAATTCTTATGGCTGGCCAAGACAATAGTTGTTGATCCCACATAAGGTTTTACCCCCGAGGCTACGCTATTCAGAGCAGATACTTAGATGCTTGACCTCATTGGCTCCACCCTCAGCACTCACTTCTCGGGTCAGCGAAGCATCAGTCCCCACGAAAACTCCCCGTGGCGAACTTTGTATCTCTACTAAGAACTGTATGTGTGTGGGCCGCTACCAGAGGTCCGACCTCCTGCCTCAACAACTAGAAGGATTTTGGCTTCTAAAACAAAAAGGTGCTAGTAAGGGCATCCACTCGTGTGACCATACATGCGACACTTTCAGCTCTGTAAATACAGAAGGCTCCCAGCCAGTAGGGGTTACGCCCTATAACTGATCAAATAAATTTGATCAAACGGGTTCATGGGGAGACATAGTGTCGGTATGAACTAATCAGCACACGTTATCCATAGTTTTCACCATGAATATAGTTGTTTATAGTGGTTCGGAAGAGGTGGGTTTTCCTCGCTACCACTTGGGTCATTCTCTTCTCACTAGTAGTCCTAATGACCACACGAGAAGACAAGCCCTCTAAAGATTAAACAAAAAGAGTCTATTGCTCAAGACACAAAAGACAATGATTCAATTTTAGTGCACCAACTGAAGTGTTTGCTAGTCTATGAAAACAAGGCACACAATAAAAATCCAAAAACCCTTGCCAAGGACCTGCAACAAATATTTATTAGTAGTTTGGATTGTTTGAAACAATCACCCCTTCCTGGAAGCACACAAGTTAAGTAAATTTTAGATCCAAAAGACTTCGTGAAATAGGGGCCTTCAACAATGTATTTTGTTGACCAATTCAAAGATTTGATTCATCATAAAAAAATGCCACCTGTAAAATTTCAAGAGATTTCCAGAAATGTAAGAAAATCCTAAAAATTTGCTAATTTGCTCCAAAAATTAATTTTTTATGAAAAATCATAAAAAAATTCATATAAAATGCAAAATCAATCCAAAAAATCTAAATTTTTTACTGGAGAGTGTTGATGGTCTTCCAAACTTACATAAAAAATATTATACAACAAATCCAAGTAGTTTGTGAGATATGAGTAAAATAATGCAAAACCCTAATTTCAAAGATCTAATTTTTGAGGAATGATTTTGCATCAAATTTAAAATCACAAAAAACAAATCTTGTGTATAACTCTGAGATATTTCCAAAAATATAAGAAAATCCAAAAAATTCACTAATTTTCTCTCAAAATTAATTTTTTATGAAAACTCATAAAAAATTCATATAAATTGAACAATTCATCCAAAAAATCTAAAATTTTTACTGAATCCTTATTATACTTTTCCTGACTTGTACAAAAAATTTGATACCAAAATTCGAATCCGTTTGTGAGATCTGATCAAAATAAGGAAAAACCCTAATTTTTAAAGATTCAATTTTTAGGGAAATATTTTGCATCAAAATTAAAATCACAAAGAATAGATCCTGTGTATAATGTTGAGTGATTTCCAAAAATGCAATAAAATCCAAAAAATTCTCTCATTTTCTCTCAAAATTAATTTTTTATGAAAAATCATAAAAAATTCATAGAAAATGAAAATTTGCTCCAAAAATTTTTAATTTTGTATTGAGAGCTCCTAATACTTTATTCAACCTGCAAAAAAAATTTGGTACAAAATTTCCAAGCTGTTTGTGAGATATGATCAAATCTCTCCAAGATCTTGATTTTGTGTCCAAAACCCTAGCTGCACAAGGTTATTCTCCAAATTGTTTTACAAAACAGCAATATAGGGTTAGAAAAATCTGCAAAAAACACAGATCTAACAAAAATTCATGTCCCACTGGCCGTGCCAAAATGTTTATGGTGAAAATGGATAACAATAATAATGATATTAAAAAGCTAAATGAATTCAACCACAAAACCCTAGCCTAACAATCAACAAAGATCCACCATAACATATGAAGATTACCTAAGACAATGCAAATCAAATGAAATCACAAAGATTATACCATCACATGTCCAATAGGGTTTGGATCTCCATTCTTCCTATCTACATTGATCTTGCTTGATATATTTGCTCTCAGATTTTATGTGTGCACAAAAGCTCAACAAAGAACAGAAATGTGGTTGCAAGTAGGATCGCCTATGTTCAAAAGCATAGTGTAGTCAAGTAGTCAATGGGGGGGTTTGATAATGAAGGAAGCATCTCCTTATATAGAAGACACTATATGAAATGGAGGGATAAGATTGAGAGGTGTAAAAGGAGGTCGGCTATGATTAGAGGGTAGGTAAAAGAAATAATAAAATAATGAAAGGGTAGGTAGTGTATGAATTAAGAGATGAATGACACGTGTCATCGGTAGAAAAGGTTAATGAATTAATTAAATAAATAAAGATTTATTTAATTAATAGAAGGAGTGAGATCAATTAAATAAATAAGATATTTATTTAATTTAGGAAAAGGATAATTTAAATAAATAAATGTATTTATTTAAATGATAAATAAGGCTAGAAGAGGATAAATGAATTAATTAAATAAATAAAGATTTATTTAATTAATAGAAGAATTAAGCTTAGATAATTAATTAAATAAAATATTTATTTAATTAGACTGGACAATTTTGGGTGTCTACAATAGGATGTATGAGTAATATTGGAAGATATCTTAGGACATGTTTATAAGTTGTGATTGAAGAATTTGAACTATAGTATCATACTTTATAGTTGGTGATCTAATGGTAGGATTGAAATCTTATAATACTAGGGATGTGGTTGAATGTTCCTTATGAAAATATTTTATGGATATTCATAATGAATGTATTACTAATCTTATTAATGGAAATTACTAGTAAGTGTATGGGTAGAAGGTAAAATGAATGCATGTCTTTTAGGAAAGGATTAGAATGTATCATGTGTTATGGTTTAAGATTATACCTCCATTTGGTGGATGCTTTTAGTTGTTATGGAATTAGAATATTGTATCTTAGTTGTGTTGAGATGAATTTGTGTAGTTACTTAATTTGTAATAAGATGATTGTTGGTTAATTGATATAGTGTAAGAGATTTTATTAGAATTAAATGGGCTATGGATTTAATGTTTAGGAAGACTTTGTGATTATTGCCCTATGTACTTTAGGAAACATGATGAAGTAATAGGCATGCTAGGAGCATAGAAACATAAATGATTATGTGGAAGTTAATCGTAAATGGACATGGTGTTAATGCAATGTAAGGGTTAATCTCGGTATGTGAATGGTGATGTTAATAGTCGAAGGTTAGTTAATGGTAATAGGAACATTTGGACTTGGCGTATAAAATGAACCTAAGAGAAAAAGGGAAGTAGCTATGCATTGAAAGATAGAATCTCATATTAAATGAAAGATTAAGTAGATTGCATATCATGAGTGTTAGGTATTGCTATGTTGCACCTATGTGTGTATAATGATTAAGATTATGAGGTATTGATCTGGAAGAAAGTAAATGCTTATGCCTTATGTAGGTAGATTAAGTAATGGCGTTGAGATACCCTAGGGAGTTAGTAGAAATGATTTATTGTATTTCGCTTGCATAATTGTTTGAATAGCTTGAGTGAATTATTCTATGTTCATAACACTTAAATGTTGTTGTGTGCTCGCTGCATTGCTTAAGTGATGTTATGTGTTATATTGTTAAATAAAAATAATAATAAAAATAGTGTGTATTTAGCTATATTTCTCTAAGGTATTTTGACTGACATTACATGATGTCTTAATCCTCAAAAAATATGACGGCTTCCTCAGTCGTCGGGTATTTTGCAAAGCTACCCACACCGATTTATATCTTCATTCTTCTTTGCATCACCACCCTAGCCAAAAAGTTGGGATCCTCAAAACCATGGCCTTGAGAGTCCATTGCATTTGTGACGATGATAACCCGAATCAGGAGCTCGCCCATCTACGTCAGGTCTTTAGGTGGTATGGCTACTCTAACTAACAAATCACTAGAGCCTTCCACCAAGCCAAATCCTTTTTCTTATTTGTCTCTAACCTCTTTCCCTCCCAACCCTCTTCTCTTCCTCGTGTGTCCACTCCTTTTGTTGAGGGAATTTCACACAAGATCTCAAAAATCCTTCTCAAAAGAGGTCTTTGGTGTGCTTTCAAAACCTTTTCCATCTTGAAGATGCATGTCCCCCCTCTTAAAGACTCCAAGGATGTGTTTTTAGAATCGAGAGTCTACAAGGTTGTTTGCGCTTGTGGAACCCCCTATAATGGCAAAACAGGTCGATCATTCATCAACATAATCAAAGTGATGAATACTAAGAGGGGGGTGAATTAGTATACCCAAAAACCTTACCAAACACTTAAGCAATTTTACTGCAGACTATAAACAACAAACCAGTTTATACACAAACAAGCCAAATATAAAATAAAGCATTCACCCACAATAACACAATCACAATAACACAAGATATTTTGACGTGGAAACTCAAATGGGAAAAACCACGGTGAGTAAAACTCACAAGTCTACTATCTGCAGATTAGCAACTAGACCGGTTAAGGTTAGACCGGTTAAGGCCTTACAATGTTCTTCACCAGAATAGATCCTGTTAGGAATCCTGATCTTTGTTAAGAGATAAGTCTTGTTAAAGACTACCTTGTTAAAGGATTTCAGATCCACAACTATGAACCACCTTGTTAGAGGATTTAGAACAGACTTAATTGAGCCTACCCGGTTAAGGGCTTTTGACTTGTCGAAGAGATTAGTAATCAACAAGTAAGTGATCTACAAAGTAGCTTAAAAAGCTTAGTTAGATCCTTGATTTCTCTCTGTCAATGCATTGCAGCATTACTTCAGTCTTCTGTCCTTCGCATGTTCAATCTCTATCGCAAGATACTTTTTGCAAAGACCTAATCTTACACACCCAAAACCCTAGACATGATTTCCTCATATAGGAATTTGATTTCATGTGGGTCCAATGAGATTAGATTACAGTTTCCTAGGTACAATGCATCTAGACACAATTACAATGACACAAAATCACCGCATCGGTGTCGATGAATGATAACTCATCACACTTTACAACGGTGGATGATAACTCATCACACTTTACAAGTTTGCCAGTTAACAAAACAAAGTATACCAATTACCGGTTTACAAACAAAGACTGGTAAACTGGAAAATAGTGTTGCGATCTTAAAAAGATTGACTGCCGCTTGGGGTCCTCGTATCGCATCAAGGTCCTCGATCATGCTTTGACCGGTAAGCTCCTTCTGCAAACACTGATAGTCTTCTACAAATAAATACTATGCATACATTGGCATATAATACCGGTTTGAATAATATATCATATACTACCGGTTGAGAATAACTCATTCAACAAATAAGTGTGTGTCCATCAATGACAATCACAACTAAGTACAAACATCATCAAAATGCCAACAATCTCCCCCTTTGGCATTGATGGTAGCACTTAGGAAAATTTGACATCTAAGTGCTTACAAAACAAAAAGTGATGCCATAATCAAAATTACTCCCCCTAAGCATATACTCTACTCCCTTTGCCAAAATTACAAGCATGTACTACTTCCATTTGCATAAAATTTTCATTCAATACCACTCCCCCTTTGCCAACAATGACAAAGTAATGCAAACATGTCGTAGAGATTTACCAAAATCATATTGCATAACATGAAAACAGAGTATATGTTTATGACAATAATGAGTAAAACTTCTCAAAAATGAATTTAAAGTCTTTCAGAAATTCCTACATGTCTGTAGACCAAGTATATATGAGTGAGGCAACAATTTCACTTTGAGTCTTGATCTAGAATGCTAACTCCTCCATGCCATCCATAGTGCTCAATTCTTGAGTGACAATAATGGCTTCCATGTTCAGAAAGCACTTATGAAGAATCTGCAACTTAGGTAACAAAAGCAGCTGAAGCTCCTGCAAATTTTGAGTCCGCTTGCAGATCTCTGAATCAATCCTGGCAATCTGTTGCCGGTGAGTCTGTACAGTCTGCCCATACACTGTGAAGGAATCATATGGCACTTTGAAGGTCTCCATATACTAATTTAATTCCAATTGGATTTGACCTTTCTTCTTCATAACATCATCACAAAATAGATCGGGCTGGCAGATTTTGCTCAAAAGTTTACGTCCTTCAACTATTGCCAAACTGATATCATCTCTCTGATGGATTAGCTTGGCTTTGTCTTCATCAATTTGCTTCACCAATGAAATTTTAGTGCCTTTTCATGTTTTTTCTCTGCAGTAGCCTGGGAAACATCTTCCAATGATTGCACTTGATCACCCACTATTGTGCATAGAAGCTTCAATTGGGCTGGTGAGGAATCGGTACCGGGAAGATTAGTATCAGGGACTAAGTTTGAAAGAGTATAAACAACAAATTGAATAACATCTTTTTCTTTCTTCTTTCTTAGTTCCTCCAATCTTTCTTTAGCAAGTTGAATACTTCTAAGTAGCTCATTTTCGTCTACAGATTCGGTAAGACAGGCAAGAGTCAATTCACTGTGACCAGTGGGATCAACCTGTTTAGCTTGAACTTGATCTCCGGTTGCCTTGGGAATCTCGGGAGTCTGTCCTCCTTCCTTTGCTTTGATCTCCTCTTGTCTCTTCTTCTCCTGCTCTTCTTTCTCCTTGGCCTCCTTGTCGGCCTTCTCTTTTTCCTCTTTTTTCGCTTTCTCCTTCTCCGCTTTCTCCTTCTCAGCTTCCTCCTTCTCCGCTTTCTCCTTCTCCACTTTCTCCTTCTCTGCTTTCTCCTTCTTTGCTTTCTCCTTCTCTTCTTTCTCCTTCCTAGTGTTTCCACTAGGTGATTCTTGAATATCTAGTGCAGTATCCTCCAGTTTAGTGCCTTCAACATCTAATGCATCCACATCGATAGGATCATTTTGCTCAGCTACTCTTTCTCCCTGATCATTGAAGGCTTCATCCGGTTTTGACTTTGATAGGTCAATCACTTGCTCAGCCTGTAGATTTGCTTTGGATACCTTTTTCATCTGGACAACTTCTTGAGCCTGCAGATGAGTGTCCTTTTCTACTTCAGAGATTTTACCTCCAAGTAATTGAAGTCTTCTCTTTCTCATGAAAAAGGTGCCTTTGTACCGATCAAGAATCTCAAATAATTCAGAATTGGAAGCATTTGGAAAATATTGAGCAAAAAATTGCTCCCTAATTGCTTGCTCCTTTTCAATAGCAATGTACCATTTATTGTCCAAAGAATCATACAAAGAATTAGAAACTATAAGTTTAATATCGGTTGGAGACCGATCGTTATCACATAAATGCTTAATGAGTTCTTGCTTTACCTCTTGCTTTTCAGTATCGTTAAAATCATCAAAATAATCTTTTAGATCATCAAGAAATTTCCTTCTAATATTCTTTATAGTCCTTTGACAATGTGTCATAGGCTTGTAAGAAGCAATATCTATATTTACTGGTGCAGGGGTTACAGGTACATTACCGGTTAGCTTTGTAGTACCCTTCGTCGCATGAACTCATTAGACTCTTATTTTATTATTGTTTACTTTCAGTGGATACATTACCATGATGTGTTATTAATATTTTTATGACATTATTTCATGCTTTATCTGGATATGAGATGCATAATTTATTTGCAGTATTTCAGTACTTGTGATTTATGGCATTTTATGGATTATTGCTATGTACTGACACTTTACTTTATCTATGCAATGTGGAATTATATGTTGTGTGTCTGCGAGTGTATTGGATGCAAGGAGACGATTTTCCTTCACTCGTTTCGGTGAGACAGGGAACGTCGTGATTCTCCTTCATTGGTGTGTATGTCGTGTTTTCTATATTGTATATATGCATGTATGGTTCGGTGATGCAGGATATTGCAGGTACAAGTACCAGGTAGGTACGAGGTATCATCTCCACCTGGCTTCACAAGTTTGAGTGTGCCTTATATTTTCCGATGGAAGTGGAGGAGGTAGTAGTTGACCCTATTTTACTCAGTTACACTCATGTGAGTGTCGTCAATTGGTCGTCATGTCAGTTTGTTCAGCCTTCATATTTTGTTGTTTGATCTTTTTATGAGTATTTGCTTGAGGTTTGTTCAGTTTGTGTGTTTTAGTGGATTTAATTAATTAATTGAGTTTATGGAGTTATCTCATAGTTGAATTATGCATGCATTGAGATTATAAATTTAATTAATTAAAAGAAGTTATTAAATTAAGTTGCAAGCTGCATGATATTAGAAATATATTTTATTTAAATTTTAGTGAAAAATAAATTAGATTAATTTCATTTATTGTTCCTAGAATTTTAAATAAATAAAAGAATAAAAGAATAAATAAATAAATGAATAAAAGAATTAATTAGAATTAAAGTATTGCTTTAATTTCTTTATTTAGAAAATTAATTAATTTGCATGAGAAAAAAAAAGAAAGAAAAATGATTTTTTAATTATTGCATGTTAACTTATCCCTTTGTTAGAAAAATAGAAAAGAAAATAAAATTGCTTTTATTCTAAATTTAGGTTTTTGGGAAAAAGATATTCAACCTAGAATTTTAGTTTAAAAAGGGGAATAGGTCATTATTTTAGGATACACAGGAAACAGGTCAGGGATTTAGGTGAAGAAATTTATTTGGAAGCTGGTTGAAGGATTGGTTCTCTTCTACAGATTTCTTCCAGGAAAGCTATACCAGGTTGGGTGGCTTCTGTTGATTGTTTGTTTTAAAGAAAATAATTCCATTCCTTCTATCTTTTGAATGATGTGTGTGTTAAGATGTTTGTCATATCCTGTTTGATTAATTTTGTTTTTGGCTAAAGTCCATTTCTGAAGTGAATTTCTAGTTTATGGAAAGAAGTTATTTCCTAGGTGGTTGTAGATTAATTTTTGAGAAGATTAGGAAAAGTTAATGTGGCAAATTTTGCCAAGATTTTTATTGTGCATGAAAATTGCAAGATTTGGGAGGAATGGGATTGCTAGAGAAAATATTCCCTCTTGTTTGATTTGTCCCAATATTGATTATGGCAGTCTTTTTGATAATTGTATCTCTATGAAATTGTTGATTTACTTTGGAAATAAATTTAATTATCAATTAAATTTATTTGATTAATTAGGTTTTGGGAAAAATTATTTTACTATATTATTCTTTTTAGAAATATATAGTAATTAAATTTCCTTTAAAAAAAATGGTATTGGATTATAAAAGTTCATTGGAAATAAATTTTATTAAAAATAAAGTTTAATGTAAATTAGGTTTTTGTTTTCTTTAAAAATATTAAAATATATTAAACAAAAAAAAAATATAAAAAAAAAAAAAAGGTAGTAAGCTACCTACGGTAGCAATGCTACCATCAGTAGCACCTACCGTGCGGTAGCAGTGCTACCGACAGCATGGGCTACCGTGGGTAGCACGTGTTACCGTGCACGACGGCATGACATTATTAAAATTTGATCTTCCCTAGATTACGTCGTGCAGTCCGAAATACAAAGGTTTTGATATCCGTACAGGGTATTAAATATGTTTTTAAATTAACTTATTAAATATCGTTAATTTTATTTTGTACATTATGTTATCGGTATTATTTTTAATACTGTGGAAATTAAATTCTGAGTTGATAAATATATATTCTGTAATATAATTATAAGTAAATTATTTATAGGTATATTATATGAATATAATTTAATTTATTGTTATAATTATATTTTATCAATGTAATTAAATTATAGTTTGGGTGTTTTCAGAAAAGCTTGTAAATTTAGAGATTTTATATTTATACTTGAAAACATTAGGAGATTAATTTTTGTGTGATTGATTTAAATCTTATTGGACAAATGACAACATTGATTTATTTGTATTAATATAGTTGTATTTTCTTATTTTCTGAAAAATCTTTAACTGCAAGTTATTTATGCATTTGGTTGTTTTAAGGAAAGATTGCCTGTATTAGGATCTTGTGTAAATGGTGTTTGCAGTCAAGCTTAATTTCATTACAATTCTGGTTGAGTTGTCATTGTGTCCTAAGTTATTATATCTCCTTAGTCAGGTGTTGTTGTATAACCTTATTGATGTGAGCCATTGTGTGTTTTGTCCAAATGGTCAATCTTGGGTTATTGATTGTGTGTCCTTCACCTGTGCTTTGTCAGGATTAGTTATGGTTGTCTATTTCGCCATAGAGTTCTCGTAGAGAGACCTTTCCTATTAGTGTCCTATGAGAGAGAGTGGCTTTCGAGCGGGGGTCATGCCCGAAGTGGATGATAGGATAACCCGTCGAAAGTCAGTTAAAAAGTGATAACCTGATAATTGATTTGGGGGTGGGTGGAATAAATATTAATTAAGATAATGTACCTCGTGCATAGGTGAAGTGCTAGTACAGGGCTCATAATGTTACGAGAAGGCCTGGAATGGAAAACTTACCACCTTGTCTTCACGAAAGGATTGGTAGGGTCCGCATGAGACTTAGTTGGAACCGGAGGTTCGAGAGAGGTTACTAAGACAGTGAGCGGGGACCTATGGAGGTTGTACCATGGTATCCATCTTAAGCTATGCGATGACACTCTCTCCTTAGAGTCACTAGTGTTTGTGAGTTGAGTCACATGGATGTTTGCGGAGTCTTGTAGTTCTTTTATACTTGTTTTACTTTTCTTGCTTGAGGGTTTTCTACTATCTCCTAGCACAGTGGGGTGGTTCCATTTCAGGATCACATGGTCGGGTGGTAGTGCCACTTCCCATCGGATGTTCTGGATTGTAACTTCAGGCAAGGAAAGGCTTCACTGGTGCTTCTTGATTTGTGGTTCATGTATCAGCTCTTGTTCGTGATCTTTGTTCAGTTGAGACCTTGTGGTCATTGTATCAGACTTTTATGTAACCTTGATATTGTAACTTTGGATTTCGTGGTATTTTTGGAAGCCATGTTATTATGGATATTGTAATATTATGTCAGTGGAATGTATGTTAATTCGGTTACTTTGATCTTATGTATAAATGGTTTATGGATAGATAAATGCATTGGAATACTTTGATTCTTTCATTATGGAATTTAGATGTATGTGTAGTTTTAAACTTAAGCATTTAATTTATCTAATGGACAGTTGAATTAACCATGGTGTTAATATAATCTACAAATTAATCTTCATTGGTAACCCTGAGGAAATCATGTGTTAGACTTCTATTGTGTTATTAAACATACAATTGTTATAATTAATGCACTTAATCTTAAAAAAAAATAAAAATTATTTCACCCTTTAGTTGCCTAGTTGTGTTGTTTTCCTTTAGGGTTCCTGGCGGGGCATTACAAGCTTGGTCTTCATACCCAATTGCCACATCTTCTTCATTTCATCTTCCGATTCAATGTCTTCTGAATTCTGTGCTCCGTTCTTGGTTTTCCTCTTCTTCTCAAATACCTTTGGCGGAATAGCCTTTGGTTTCTCTTGGCTGGTGACCTCTTGGTCACTTTTGGACTGGCAGTAGATTTAACCGATGTCGATGCCGATGGCACAACTTTCTTCTTCTTCTACTTCGATACTTCAGTAGGATTAACCCTCTCAGAGTAGGTACCAGTCCTCTTCTTCTTTGGATCAAGCGGTGAAGCAAGTAGGGTAGAGGCATACCCAATGAGTATATCATTCACCACTTCATAGCCCATAGGCTCAACTTCCTCTTTTCTTGGCTCAGCCGCTTCCATTATGCAATGATCCACTTGGATCGTGAAACAAATATCATCTTCATACTTCTTAACCAGGTCACCTAATAGCCTTGTTCTTTGGTTCATCTTCAATCTGAACTCATCAAAATACATGTTCAGAGTCTCTGGATAAGTAGATCCCATTGTTTGCAGACTCTCCTTGATTTGTCTTATAACCAGTAGGTCACTTGACCATTGAACATCACCAACTCCTGGAAAATACCCTTGAAAGTAGAAAAACAACCCAACAAGTAGTTGACCGAACTTGAACCTTAGTGCCTTGTCCTCTTTGATGGATTCCAAATTCGCCATGAGTTGTTTTTGCATGCAGGTACACAAGTCATATTCTTCATCTTCCTTGATCATTCGATAAGTGGCATGCACCGCAGCTGTAGGAACATACTTCATCCTGTTGGCATAGAATACTCTATACCCGATCACCATGCACGTATACTTCACCAAGTCATCTCTTATGGTGTTGACAGTCATTGCCCGCTTGTCGCTCACAGAACCAGTGAGCTCTTTCACTTTGGCTTTTGTGATCTTGTGAAGAACAGGGACTTCTCCAATATTGTAGAAACCGGTCATGACATGGATTGCCTCTGGTGTGATATCATGGGTTCGCTCAAGATACATCTTGTCACCATGAACCCTACTAAGAATAATTCTAATATGATCTTCTGTGAATTCCTTGAGAAAATATGTTGCGTTGTGGAAATTCTTCTTCTCGATCACGCTGTACTCTGGTTTGATCTTCTTATCTTCTCCACAGAACAAACTCAACTGGGAGTGAATAACTAGAGACCCTAGGTCTTCCAGTCTGCAATCAATGTAACATAAACATCCCCTTCGATAATGACTCTGACGGGAATTTGAGATAGGGCATTGTAATTCAACTTCTTCCTAAGAGATTTGGATGACTCCTCAGGTGTGGAAGAACTAGAAGAGACTTTGGATGAAGAAGCCATGTCTAAATAATTCCAAATGATAAGAGTGATTCGATGAAAAATACCTTTTCACTCTGAACTAGGGTTCGTTAATGTCGAGCACAACATACTTCTCCAAAAGCTTGCTTTACCACTCTGACCTCCACTCTAGATAGCTTAAAATGACTGTTGGGTCTTGCACAAGATTTCTTTTTGGATTTCTTCGAATGCAAGATTGATCGCTTTTGTTGTGTTGCTCAAGTTAGAAAAATGCTTCTTTGAAAATAGGTAAGTAAAAATGACTACAAGAGTCACCTTTATACATGCTCCTATCTACCATAATAAATGCATCATTGATAGGGTACAGACCCTAATTTTACCTTTTACCACTTCATTTCTTCTGTCAATCGATAGGTAACCAATACTGATAAAATCACTTTACCGATATACTCTGAGGGTCCAAAACATTGTTACCAATACGTCCCCCTTAAGCTTTTCAAAGCTCAATTTGCCAATTCAGGGGTCTCCACACTAGGCGCAGAAACTGGTACATCTTGTGGCTTCTCTTCAGATTTCTTTTTCCAAATTTTATTCATATCTGCCCGAGCGGTTTCAACATTGACCTTTCCTTTACCTTTTGGGTCGATCGGTCTGTCTTCCAATGGATTTTGTCTCAGTCTACATGATTTGGCAAGATGTCCCGGTTTGTGACAATGATAGCATACCATACTAGGTGCTCTCCATGGTCCGGTGTTCACATTTCTATTCTTTCTTCTACATGTTGCAGCAGTGGGACCGCTACCATGACAGATCACACAGGTTGCACTCCAATCGTTTGTCGCTCCATAACCATTTGACCAGTGGTCATAGGTTCTATACCAGTTTGAGTTCCGGTTCATAAGAGGTTCTTGGACAATTCCTTTTGATCTTGGTGCATAGCCTCCAGGGTTGTTCATAACCGATCTGCACTCAAAAGATCTATGCCCAAACTTGTTGCATGCATAACAATGACCATTAAATCTACTAGTTCTAGCCTTGTGGTCATACACATTGTTTTGCACGTAAGGGAAATTATTAAAAGTCTTGGTCCTACATACATTGGCAGTATGTCCTTCCTTATGACAATTAAAACATACAGGTTTGAACTTTGACTTACCTTTGCTTTTGTTGTTGTTCTTGGGTACTGATTGCTCTTTTGGTGCATCAATCTTGGTTCCAGAGGATTCACCTTCCTCATTTGAAGAGAAACCAAGTCTAGTGGTATCCCTTAATGGCTTCATTGATTCCAGTTATTGGTCCAATTTTGTAGCGCTCCGGTTGAACTTTGCAAGTATCTCCTTCGTATCAACAAGTTCTTTGGAAAGAGCTTCATTGGTCTTCATTAGGGTTTCATTCCGAGAAATGGATGCATTGAGTTTTGCTTACATTTATTCTTTCTCTTCCTTTCCCTCTTGCAAATAAGTGGTAATGGTACCGATTTCTTGATTCAACTTAAAGATCTCGTGCTCCTTGTCATTCACTAGATCCTCAGATTTTCTTCGGTTTTCCAATTCCCGACTCATCCTAATGGTCAATGCTTCCAGTGCCCTCCTCGGGTTAGTTTTGGACTCATTCAGTTTCTCCTCTTCTTCAACTCGGGCATCCATGTTTGCTTCATCAGAAGAGTCATTTTCAGTAATTTCTAGCACTTGCTCAGTAAGTTCTCTTCTTTTGGCTAAAGAGGCTTTATACTTGACCTTAAGTTCATCATAGGCTCTCTCAGATTCACCCAGACGGTGAGTGAGTTCCCTCATGTTGTATTCCCCCATATCTCCTTTCAAGTGGTTAGACTTAAAGAAAGGTTGGCTCTGATACCAATTGATGAATACTAAGAGGAGGGGGGGGTTAATTAGTATACCCAAAAACCTTACCAAACACTTAAGCAATTTTACTGCAGATCGGTATAGCCTTTTAAACAACAAGCCAATTAATACACAAACAAGCCAAATAGAAAATAAAGCATTCACCCATAATAACACAAGATATTTTGACATGGAAACCCAAATGGGAAAAACCACGGTGAGTAAAACTCACAAGTCTACTATCTGCAGAATAACAACCAAACAGGTTAAGGTCAGACCGGGTAAGGCCTTACAATGTTCTTCACCAGAACAGATCCTGTTAGGAATCCCGATCTCTGTTAGGAGACGAGTCTTGTTAAAGATTACCTTGTTAAAGGATTTTAGATCCACAACTATGAACCACCTTGTTAGGGAATTTAGAACAGGCTTAACTGAGCCTACCCGGTCAAGGGTGTCTAGATGCAAAGACCTAATCTTACACACCCAAAACCCTAGACATGATGTCCTCATATAGGAATATGATTTCATGCCGGTCCAATGAGATTAGATTACAGTTTCCTAGGTACAATGCATCTAGACACAATTGTAACACAACACAAAATCACCGCATCGGTGCGGTGGATGATAACTCATCACACTTTACAACGGTGGATGGTAACTCATCACACTTTACAAGTTCGTCAGTTAACAAAACAAAGTATACCGATTACTGGTTTACAAACAAAGACTAGTAAACTAGAACACGATTTTAAAAAGATTGACTACCGCTTGGGGTCCTCGTACCGCATCGAGGTCCTCGGTCATGCTTTGACCGGTAAGCTCCTTCTGCAAACACCGATAGTCTTCTACAAACAAAGACTATGCATACATTGGCATATAATACCGGTTTGAACAATACATCACATACCATCGGTTGAGAATAACTCATTCAACAAATAAGTACAACATCATCAAAATGCCAACACAAAGAACATGGTGCAGATATTAAGCATGAGTGTGTTCTCAAATCGGCCTTAGTTGAACACTCCTTAACCACCAAGCATCACATTTGTTTCGAGGACACTCAAATCTTGTGTAAGGTGGACAACTTCTTTAAAAGGAAACTTAAAGATGCTATCAAAATCATTAATCATCCTATCAATCTTAATCAAGATGATGGGTTGAACCCGAGCCTCTCATGGCACTCCTTACTCTCTAACCTCAAGAGCCCGCATCAACCCCCTTCTTGACCTCTCTTCCCCTTGGTTTCTTGATTTTTTCTTGTCTTCTCCCTCCTCATTGTGAGTTACTCTTGGTTTGTTTCCCCTTCCATGTGCTTAGTTTTCTTTGTGGATTCATCTCCTTTTTTGGTCTTTTAGTCTCTTTTGTGCCTTTTCTCAGTTCTTGTCTTTCCTTTATATTATTGAATTTGTTTTATTTTTATTTGTTCTTCCTTCTTCCTTCTCTATTGTTTCTCCTATTTTGTTTTTCTCCAGGTTTAGCTTTCTTTTATATATATGTGTGTATGTATGTATGTGTGAGATTTTGCCAAGATCAAGGGCACAATGAAAAGTATAAAAATAAAGACAAAAGAATGACAAGAACAAATTGTATTCTCATCAATATGAAAATGATCAACTGGATTCACCAATACAATGAATATAGGCCTTCTGATATAGGCAAGGCCATATGGATGTACGAGCACACAATCATGACATGTGGCTCAATGAGAAACAAGGGTAGGTAGGAGAAATAATATAATATTCCACAAGCGGTGGATGACCCACCGAATGTGGAGTGTAACAACAAAACAAGACCACAAAAGGTGGAATTTCTCCTACAAGCTCTATCCCTATGTGCACACTTCCCTAAGTGTCTCAAATCCAAACTACGAAGAGATGCATTATCCTAACTTAACTTAAGTAAAGTATAATAATATCCATAATGAATATTTATTTACACCAACACCCCCCCTTAAGTGCAACTTAGGGGAATGAAGACTCAAGTCAACAATGCAAGATGGGTCTCGGCTACTAGGCCATGATAGGTACCCATGTACAATATGAAAATGCAAGCAAAACCATGCAATGCAATCTCTCACAAACGGAGAAAAGGAGAAAACCTAGTGGGAAAAAACTTCCCCCCAAAAGAGAGATGAAAGTACAAAAGACTCTCAAAGAAGAAGGACAAAACCTCAAAGAGGAAAAAGTCCCCCCCATAAGAGAGGAAGGAGAAGTCAACTGACCCCCCTAATGACACATCCCACACCCCCAAGAGAGCTCGCAACTGTTGAAACTTACTCTCGGTGAAAGGTTTGGTGAATATGTCTGCAACCTGCTTCGTTGTAGGACAATATTGCAAATCAATGACCTGCACCTGAATCAACTCTCGGATATAGTGCATATGGATCTCGATGTGTTTGGTCTACTGATGTTGGATCGGGTTCTTCGAGATAGCAATAGCACTCTGATCGTCGCAATGTAGAACTGTCAGTCGTGGAGTAGTGAACCCAAACTTTGTGAGAATCTGCTGAAGCCAAATGGTCTCAGTCGCTGCATTAATAGCGCCTCGATACTCAACCTCCGTTGAAGAAAGAGCAATAGCATGCTGCTTCTTACTCTGCCAACAAATGGGGCCTGAACCAAGGTGAAAATTGTAACCGGAAGTAGACTTACGATCATCAAGATCGCCAGCCCAATCGGAGTCTGTGTAACCAACCAGGCAAAGTCCTGTGCCTGCTGCATAGTGAATCCCATAGTGATGTGTACCCTGGATGTAATGAAGGATGCGTTTGGCGGCTTTCCAATGAAGCTCATGTGGTTCCTGCATGAAGCGGGAAACCATGCCAACTGCAAATGAAATATCAGGGCGTGTATGGGTCAAGTAGACGAGACTACCCACAAGCTGACGATACAAAGTGGCATCAACTAGTGGAGAAGAACAATGAGCCTCAAGCTTGACTCATGAAAGAAAGGGAGGCGGGGCAAGCTTACAATCAGCCATATGAAAGCGTGCAAGTAGATCAAGAGCATACTTGGGCTGCGATAGTGTAATCCCGAAAGGTGACTATGAAATCTCTATCTCGAGAAAGTAGTGCAAATGACCCAAGTCAGTCATAGCAAATCTGTCATGCAAAGCAGATTTGACCCTGCTAATGATGGATGCAGTACTCCCTATAATGATCAAGTCATCAACATAGAGCACAAGTATCAAGTGAGAGTCATCCTGTCGTAAAATGTAGACATTCGGATCGGAATGACACCTGGTGAACCCTGCGGAGAGAAGAAAGGAATCCATCTTGGCATACCAAGCCCTGGGGGCTTGCTTAAGGCCATAGAGAGATTTCCTTAGTCTGCAAACCAAGGAAGTATCCTGGATGAAATCTTGTGGCTGCTCCATATAAATCTCCTCATCAAGATCATCGTGAAGAAAAGCACTCTTCACATCCATCTGATGTACAACCCAACCATGAGTTGCAGCAATAGCAAGTGTCAAGCAAATGGAATTCATCTTGGCTACGGGTGCAAAGGTCTCAGTATAGTCAACACCTGCTACCTAGGAGAAACCTTTCACAACAAGCCGAGCCTTGTACCTATCCACACTACCATCCGCTGCATACTTGGTCCGATAGATCCACTTACATCGAACCATCTTTCTCCCCTTAGGGAGATGGACTAAATCCCATGTGTTGTTCCTCATCAAGGAACTATACTCTTCCTTCATAGCTTGGTCCCACTCAAGAACCCCTGATGCTTCCCAAAATGTCTGTGGATCGGAAGCGGTAGCAATGAATGCATGTGGAAGATCCTGATGCTGTGATTGAGTCCTCCGTGTATCTGAAGGATCCCCAACAAGAGAACCCGCTGACTCAAGTGTCTATCGAGCCCAACGAGGTGGAGGTGGAGGTGGAGAACGAGGCTCCTCAACCACAAGTGGACCCTATGGAGGTGTAACCCTACGAGTTGGAGTTGAAGGAGTCTCATCATCTAAATCACTAACATCACTATCCACAATGGAGTAAGATGGAGGAGGTAGAGAGGCTAAGCTAGGAGAGCTTTCCTCAAAGTGAACACTCCACTCAATGAACACCTCATGTGTCTTAGGATCCATCAATCTATATGCCTTAACACCCTCAGGATATCCAACAAATATGCAAGGCGGACTCTGAGGTTCCAATGCCTTACATTTTTGCGGAGGTATGCCAGCCCATGCTGGACACCCAAAGACTCTAAAATGTCTCACAATCGGTTTCCTACCAGCCCAAGCCTCAAAAGGAGTAATACCTTGCAAAGATTTGTGAGGAACCCGATTCTGGATGTGTGTGGCACAACTGATAGCCTCTGCCCAAAAAGTGGGATCAAGAGGACGTGCATGTATCATACAGCTAGCCATTTCTTTGAGAGTTCTATTCTTGCGTTCTGCAACTCCGTTATGTTATGGAGTGTATGCAACAGAATCTAGTTGATCATTTTCATATTGATGAGAATACAATTTGTTCTTGTCATTCTTTTGTCTCCATTTTTATACTTTTCATTGTGCCCTTGATCTTGGCAAAATCTCACATGATAGCCTCTGCCCAAAAAGTGGGATCAAGAGAACGTGCATGTATCATACAACTAGCCATTTCTTTGAGAGTTCTATTCTTACGTTCTGCAACTCCATTTTGCTATGGAGTGTATGCATCAGAATGCTGAAGATCAATTCCCTCAAGTGTACAAAAATCCTCAAGCCTCTTGTTCACATATTCCCTTCCATTATCTGTATGAAGAATCTTGACCACTTTCCTGGATTGCTTCTCCACACGAGTCTTGAAGTCCTGAAATTTGTCAAATACTTCACTCTTATGAATGAGAAAGTAGACCCAAGTGAAGCGGGAGTAGTCATCAATGAAGGTGAGGACATAGTGGGTCTTGCTAAATGAAGGTGCTAGAAATGGACCTGCTACATCGCTGTGAACAAGTTGAAGAACTTCCAAATCTCTCCAAGCTTTCCCCTTATCAAACTTCTCTTCGAGATGCTTGCCCATGGAACACCCTGAACATACACCCTCTTAAAAACTAATTCAAGGTAGACCTGTGACCATGTCTTTAGTGTCGAGCTGCTGAAGACAGCGGTAGTTGAGGTGACCAAACCGCTCATGCCATAGCTTACTTTCAGAATTTGAATGAGTAAGCAAGGCCCTAGAAGGTGAACTTGGCACAAAGTGGGAGAATGAATAAAGCCTTGAGTTGTCATTGACTTGTCCCACTGCTACCAAGGCATCATCGTCAAGTTCCTTTACCACAACTGAATCTGGTGTAAACTCAACCTTTTTCCCATTCCCATAGTGAGTGATTTGGTAGATAGAGAGAAGGTTGGTAGACAAGTTAGGAACATAGAGAACGTTCTCAAATGTTCCATCATCCATGTCAACTAAACCTTTCCCTTCAACCTCTCCTTGTGTATCATCACCTATGTAAATGTGAGGTACCTTAGATGGCTCCAATGAAGAAAACTGCTCCTTTGTAGAACCCATTTGATACGAGGCACCTGAGTCAAGTATCCACTGTTGTGAAGAACTTGTTGTAGCCACAAATGCTTGCCCTTTTCCCTTAGACTGTGAGGAAGAGGAAGGAGATGAATCCTTCTTTGTGTAGGCGGATGACAAGTTGATGTTGTTTTTCTTAAGAAGATTAGTTAACTCATCAACTTGCTTTGTGTGGCATCGATGCTCATCATGACCATACTTCTTGCAATATGCACAAGTTGGCTTATCCTTCTTAGGTGGTGTCCCCTTCTTGGAAGAGGATGAAAAATCGCCTTGTGATGGAGAGGATGATTGTCCTTTTTCCTGTTGTGGCTGTGACTTAGATTGCTTCTTCTTGTTGTTGGAATCTTTGCCTTGACTTCCTTGATTCCCTCGATTAGCCACCAAAGCCTTGGACTTTGAAGACTTGAGAAACCCCATGTTCAACAACTTAGATTGTTCCAATATCAACATTTCTGTGATAGCATCAAATGAAGGCATAACATAGGAACTCCCCACTGTCAAACGATGAGTTTGGAAGCTAGACACAAATGCTGCATATTCTGGTGCAAGCTTGTCCAACAAGTTGAATATCAACTGAGCATCCTTTTTGTCAATTCCACAATCCTTAAGCTTTGCTCTTAGCTCATTTGCTTTGGTGACATAATCTTGGATTGTATCAAAACTCTTGGGATCTAAGTTGGTGAGCTCATTGTCAATCTTATAACCTCTGATTTCATCAACTTGACTATACAATTTCTGAAACATATCACAAGCATCTTTGATTGTAGTACACTTTTCAATATGAAAGATGAAGTCATCTAATACATACTTGTGCAAAGTTCCAAGAGCCATGCAATTCTTAGTGAGCCATTCTAATTGAGCATTAGGATCAGCCTTAGGATCAGGTGGTGCTGCTATTGTTCCATCTATGTAATGTGTGAGACCTTTTTCCATTAATTTGCTCCATACTTTAATTTTCCATGATGCATAATTATGTGGAGTTAAAGGTGGAAATTTATGAGGACTCATTGCAACAAAAATGAAAGAGCACAAGGAAAGAGAGGTACAATCACACAAGACACCCCCCAAAATTCACTCAATCAAAGAACCCCCCAAAAAGTGATGATTTGACACTTTATACTTAGTGCATGTACAATGGGCCACTTGCAAAAAATGGCAAAGTGGACTTCTGATTTCAATTTTACAACTGCCTCAATAAGGCCAAAAGAGACTCAAACTAATAATGCAAGAGATCTAAACTAAGATCCAAGCAATTTACAAGTACCAAATAGGCCAAATAAAACCAATATCTGAAAGTACAATTTCTACTTAAAATCTTTGAAATCTGATCATAGATTATGAAAGTAGATGAAAAAACATGCACTTTTAATCAAAACGGCACCTAAAAAGGAGGTCGTATGAGCTCAAACGAGGCCTTTGAAGTTGCAGAATTGAGGATTAGACATGTACAACTAAGAGAATCTGAAAATTCCAAAAAACCTGTGCACCAAAACTAGAAAATAACCACACCACTGCGAAGAACACAAAAAATTAGCCCAAATAAAAAAAAATTGCACCAAAAAAGGAGCAAAATTGAGCAAGTTATGGCCTCCAAAGTTGACCCAAAAATCCAAACTGCTCAACGGAGAGAAGTCTAAAAATTTCCAAAGAAAATGCTGACTGGGTGTTGATTGTGCACCGCTGACTGGGTAGAAGGTACGGATCCCAAAAATAATTTCAATTTTTATTTTTTTTTCAAAAAAAAAATTTCAAACTGGAAAATAATTTTATTTTATTTTTGAAAAAATCCAAAAATTCGGTACCGTACTGCCCAAATTGGGCAGAAAATTTCCTCCACACCCAAAAATCGATTTTTGCCAAAATAGGTCGAATTTATACTCGATTTTTATGGAAACGGCCTCCCAGATGCAATGGTGAGGTCGAAAACGCTCCAAGATGCCTCCAAAAAGTGCAGTTCCTCAGATCCGAAAATAGAAGTCTTCCACGATGTCTCCAAAAACCAATCAATGAAGCCCCAATGACTCTAATACCATGTGAGATTTTGCCAAGATCAAGGGCACAATGAAAAGTATAAAAATAGAGACAAAAGAATGACAAGAACAAACTGTATTCTCATCAATATGAAAATGATCAATTGGATTCATCAATACAATGAATATAGGCCTTCTTATATAGGCAAGGCCATATGGATGTACGAGCACACAATCATGACATGTGGCTCAATGAGAAACAAGGGTAGGTAAGAAATACTAGGGGTAGGTAGGAGAAATAATATAATATTCCACAAGAGGTGGATGACCCACCGAATGTGGAGTGTAACAACAAAACAAGACCACAAAAGGTGGAATTTCTCCTACAAGCTCTATCCCTATGTGCACACTTCCCTAAGTGTCTGAAATCCAAACTACGAAGAGATGCATTATCCTAACTTAACTTAAGTAAAGTGTAATAATATCCATAATGAATATTTATTTACACCAACATTATGTATGTATGTATGTATGTATGTATGTATGTACATACATACATACACACACACACACATCTATATATATACATGCATATGAATATGTATATGTATATGTATATGTATATGCATGTGTGTGTGTGTGTGTATATATATATATATAATTTATTTTAATATCTTTTTTCAATTACCTTTGTAGTTTTTGTATTTGTAGTCTTGTTTTTTCCCCTTTCTGTCTCCTATTTCTTTGTTTGTTTTGTCTTTTATTTCTCCTTTTCTATTTTTATCCCTTATTCCTTAAGCCATTTATGTGTTTTGTGTTTCTTTATATTTTGGTTTTCTTGTATCATTGTGGGTCATTTCTATCTATTATTTATTATTCATTTGTTATTTTTTCCTTGTTTGGCGTGACCCTTATTTCTCCACTTCTCCTTTTTTTTTTTTTTTCTCTTTGTCAAGTCTGCAACCCACCATCTTTCATCTCCTTGGTATTCTTGTCTCATCTCAATGATGAATCACAAAGTGTGATTCGAAATGTTGATGAAAAAATTAGCATACACAATCAAATCCAAAAGTAGTTATATTAGCATGGATTGTGGAAATCCGATAGCTCTAAAAGTTGATAAGACTAGGTAGTATACTACCTAGTTCCCACACTTTTTTCTCCAAATTTTGGGAGGATAATTTGACGGTCTTATCTAATTCAAATCCTGCTTGGTGCGAAAATATGTCAATTCTAAGTTGGCCTACTGGTGATTTGTGAAATCCCTATATAAGGAATCCCTCTCAATTCATTTTCATAATCTTATCTTGTGCTAACATTATCATCAATTCAAGAGCAATTTTTCTTCCTCAACAATAGATCTGATTCAAGGAGCAACAAACTACATCAATACATCTTCTTTCAATTTATGTTTTATCTATGCTTTCATATCAAATTTTATGTGATCTATCATGTAATTCCATCAACACATGGAGGACTTATCCTAAGAATATTGCATCACCTATTGAAGGTACAATCATCCACATTCAAGCATTTCAATCTTTCCCTTAAAGGGAAAGCTTTTCCAATTTAGTTCAAGTTCAATTTCTATTTTGATTTGGGTTAAGTCCAAACCCGAGGTTCGACCTAAGGCAAAACCCTATCCACAACCCCTTTCTTTCCTTCTTGTGCGTAGCTGCAGGTACCCGACGAAGTTGGAAAGTTTTCAGAGATCTTAGGAGACAGGTATTGGTTCATTGTTGGAAGATTAGCCTCGTTCTTAGGGACCAGGGCACCCAACACCTCGGTCCTCCTAATTTAGCTCCAGTTTTAAGGGTTGCTTCTCACACTACGTTAAAAATCAAGCCTTCGAATCACAGCTCAACGAACCAAGGCACCCAATGCCCTGGTCATGTTAATTTAGCATCAGATTTTAATAATAGGTGTACAGTTAGATTCCATATTCACTTCTATACATGTTGTGAGGTTTCTATTTCATTATCAATTAACATAATCAGTCCAAGTTGCTAGTTCATGCATATATTTTCTTACCTTAGATTTAGCATTCAATTTAGATCCTTTCAATTACATTTTCAACTCAAACAAAAGGGGAAATTGGACTCCAATTTGCATTTAACCCTCTTCCTAAATATAGAATTGAGGTTGGATCTATTAAGTTCATCTTCCTTTTAATGTGATGCATGTGAAAGTTAGGTCATTTCCTATTTTAGAAAGAATAACTTGTGAAACCCTAACTTTCCTTCCATTACATTAACCTTTGTAAAACAAGTGATTAATAGTAAAACCAAACTTGTTTGATTGTCTCCATGTGTGTGATATGAATTTTCGGATGTGTGTTGTTTATTTGGCTAGTTAGAAGAATTTAAATCCTTGTAAAGCCTTTGTGAGTTATTTGTTCAACACAATAAAAGGAAATGTATGCGTATGCTATTGGATTATTGATTAAACTTAATATTTTGCAACAATCAATTATTTTTTTGAATACATGTGTTGAGCCCAACTTGCTTGTGCATTCTAAAAGGCATAGTCTTTTGTGGTATCTTCATTAAGGCATCACCTTGATTATAGTTATTACATGTTTGATTAAATTTAGAGACTCTATTGCCCAAATGGAGAAGGCACTTGTTTGTGATTGGTTTTTTTCTCCCTATCATCCTCAACATAATCGAAATACATTAATCTAAACATCCTTTATTGCTGCATTTGTTTGTGTGCTCCATTGCCTTGTCCAAATGCATACAAGAGCACAAGGGGTTATCATAAAACACATTCTCAAACATTTATATGTTTGATCATCTATTTAATAAGGTGTTAAGCTTTGTAGATCTAATCTAGAGCATAGTTATATTGTGGCACTAGTATTGGGATACATTGTGTAGTGGGTATAGTTTGTTGTAAGAAAGTGCTTGATCATAGTTTTAATAACTATTCCAACACCTTAGGTAAATCCCCTTGGTCTTGTAAAACAAGAAGTGAAGGAGTTCTTTCCCACCTCAACCATTGGTCCTATGTCAAGCCTAGCTTGAATATAGGTTTGTAATAATCTTCTAAGGTTTGACAACCTTGACACTTGGGAGATTATTAGATCTTAGGGATTTGGGATCTACAATTTAGATCACCAATAATCTCCACTATAGATATCATCCTCAAATAACAGTCATCCATCATTCAACTAAAAATTTATAAATGTGCACATCATCCCATGCAAATCAAGCAATCATCTTTGATTTTAGAATTGAATATTTAAGAAACCATATACCATCCATTGAGAATATATACTTTGTGACAATGAAATTTGGTAAAATTGTCTTGTTTGTCATCTCAAGTTTTTATTGTGCTCAATCTTGATGTGAAAATTAGTATTCAACTTTTTTTTTCTTTCTTTCTTTTAATGTTTGTTTCATGTTTTAACTTAGTTTGAATTTATTTTTAGATAATTAAATTATTAATTGAATGACCAAAAGGTTGTGAGGTGAAAGGTTGTGACCTAAACACCAACACCTTTGATTACCTTAAGTATATGCCACCATATTGAAAAAGATGTATCACATCATGAATATATCACATATAAAACAAAATATGTGAGACACAAAATTGCACAAGAGGTATATTTATGAATGCATTACACATGCATTTGAGGCCATCATCAAAAGGAGGGGGAGAAAATATTTTGAAAACTAGGTTGATTATTTTTTCTTATAAAAACATTTTTATAAGACTACTTAATAATAATTGATATTTTTTGTGGACACTATATAATGTGTTATTTTTTATGCTTTCTCGAACTGCTAATTCATTTATTTTCTATTTTGGATGTGATGGTTAGTTGCCTAAGATCCTAGTTTTAACATTTCAAAACCCTTATTCTTTCTCTAGTAAGTTCTTTGATGGATACTTGACTTAGATACTCAATTTATGTACTTGAAAACCCCAATCTCCTCTCACTATCTCGCTCATTCTTCCTTGCACCCTTCTAAAAAGTTTTCTCTAAGGTGTAGAGACTATGTTTCCTTCTACTTACCATCCCCTAACACTTCTTCATTATTGAATCATATTGAAGATCATAACTCCTTCATCTATTCTACAATCATTATTTCTTCATCACCTGAGTTTCTCCCTAGGTCTCCAAATACAAAGTTGTAGCAATCTCCTTCAAAATTCACTATTGTTATAGATCAAAAGCCTCACTTGAATTAGTTCATTAGCTCCCTAGAGATTCCCATCCTATTGTATCCTCCATTACACAAGCCTATAATATTTTAGCACTAGACAATCCTTTAGGGTTAATACACACAATCACAATATTTCAATTGCTAACGTATAAGGTAAAATATACCAAAGGTTAAGGTAGTTTTTTCATTAGATCCAACCAAAACCTTCTCCCCCGAAATTTCATGTTCATTTTCTTAGATCTCCTACGAAAGCACCATTTTTGTGGATCAAAAGCCTCCCTTGAACTAGTCCATTGACTCCTTATGGATTTCCATCTCCCTATATCCTCCATTGCATAAGCGCACAATACTTTAGCGCTAGACATCATCCTAGGGCTATCCGATAGACACAAAAATTTAGACACACACAACATCCACACTTAAGTATATAGTTTCTCTTAATTTTTCATTTTCTATAACAAATTCTAAAATATGCACAATAAAGAATTAATTAAGGTAGTTTTCCATTAGCCCCAACTAAAATTTTCTCCTCCAAAAGACTATCATCATTTTTTGAATATTAGAGACAAATATTAAGAATTTGTAAAGATAGAAAGCCTTGGAAAAAATTGGCAATTAGATCAATGAGGATATGAGCATCAACCACAATACATGAATAATAGACTCTTAAACAAAAACCTATAGCAATCAAAGATATGAAAAAAATCCAAAATTGCTAAAGATGTTCATGTAGCTTTCCCAAGTTCATTCTTGATATCCATTTACTCTATATCATAAACGAGAAGTTGCTCTATCAAAGATTTTGAATGATAAACATTATAATAATCATACCTAAATCATCACATAAATTGAGATTGATAAACCACAAAATAAATTTAGAAGCTTAGCTCTTAAAATGAAATCAAATGTTGATGCAACAAGTTTGATTATGTACAAGCATTCAACAATTGGTTCTAGAATCTTGGTATCAAACCTAAATTATGAACCCCATAGCTATTATGTCTTTAACGTATACTCTATTATTAGACATGACCACACATGATTTTGTCTTTCACATGATTAAATATTTCCATGTGTGATTTTGTATGATACTATCACATTCCTTCAAAACTCACACTTCAACAAGGATACCTAATTTTGGGCCAATGAAGTGCTAATAAACATTTCTAGGAGTTTATTATGCCAGCAATGAAGTCTAAAGCTTTCTCGAGCCTTAGGTAAACTTTATTTTTATTTTTTGTTTTCTCAAGATTCAAAAGTATGAAAGACATAAATGCAAGATGTTGAAAGTGTAAATCTAGTGATGTGATGCAATGTGCTCTAATACGATCTAACATGTTTTCAAGTATGCTCTCAAGATGATCTAATTATCTAATATCCTCATCTTTAAACATGCCATCCTAGATGATAAATTCAAATGCATTATGAGGAATGAGTTAGCTTAGAATGAGTAGAAGGCAAGTGGAGATAACGGGAATATATTTATAGATTTGATGTACTACACTTAAAGATGAACAAACTCATATCCATTGGGGTGAGTTTAGTCAACAAGATTCAAAAGTATGAAAGATATAAATGCAAGATGATGAAAGTGTAAATCTCATGATGTGATGCAATGTGCTCTAATACGATCTAACTTACTTTCAAGTATGCTCTTAAGATGAGCTAATTATTTGATATCCTTATCTATGACATCCTAGATACTAAATTCAAATACATGATGAGAAATGAGTTAGCTTAGAAGACATCCTAGATGCTAAATTCAAATACATGATAAAAAATGAGTTAGCTTAAAATGAGTAGACATCCTAGATGCTAAATTCAAATACATGATAAAAAATGAGTTAGCTTAAAATGAATAGACATCCTAGATACTAAATTCGAATACATTACGAGAAATGAGTTAGCCTAAAAGATAAGTGTTAAAGAGAATTATATTTGTAAGTGTGATGCAATTCAATTCGAAATGAAAAAACTCATATCCATTAGGGTGAGTTTAGACCACTAGGGCTAAAATGGCTCAGGGTCGAGGAATTCCCTAGGTTTTGTAAATTTTTGCAAAACTCATATCTTGCTCCACATGAGAAGAAAAAAAAAACATTAGGAGCTATAGGGGTAATTTCTTCCACCTTCCCCCTGCGCTTGTTTCTAGGGTTTTATTTCCAACCTTTTGCTTCAAATAGGGTTTTATTTCAAAAAGCAGGCCCTCGGAATTTACAGATCGTGAGGCCAAGAAGGCGGAGTAGCAGCAGGCACTATCGAGAGGCTTTGAACAACTTACAATGGTAAGAATTATATCTGCAATGCAACCTTATTTTTTTCTATCTTCACTTTAACAAGAACCGTATTTTCCGTATAATTTTGTTGGCGGCCGATTTTGACTGGTTTCTTTCGATTTTCGCTGGCTTTTTTGAGTTTAATCGCGTCTTGTTAGGGTTTCTACTCGCGATTACCTATAGGATTTTTTTGCGATATTGTCAGAAGGATTTTAGCAATTTCTGTCGATTTTTGTTAGGGTTTTTGTTTGGGATTTTCTGCCATTTTCACATGGTATGTCAGTCCTCATCTTTCGTAGACACCATTTTTTTTGGGGTTGAGATTGAAATAAATTTTGTTTTCATTTAAAAAAATATATTCAACTATAATATAATTAAAGGCCCTCCCTCGATATGAAAAGGGCATGCAAGGACTACTGAACCAGTCGAGCCAACAAGCCATTCTCGGGTGGGGGATACAATTGGCGAGTGATTTCATTGCCTACACTTTGCTTGTGTCGAGAGGTATTAATGTCTGCTAGGAGTTGAATATTGATAATTTAAGAAGCAAATCCGAGTTTAAGTGTGTGTCACCCTTTTACTTAATCTTGTGTTCCAGGACTTTGATGCATCTAATTAGCATTGAAAATGTAAATTCTGATTTTATTTTATTTCTTTCGAATGGAGTGGCACTCATTGCTATTTATTACTCTATCATCAGTAGCATTAGGAACAGGCACATTGCAATTTAGAAGAATGTCATAAAAAAGTTTATTTCTCATAGGATCTTTCTGAAGGATTTTTCTTGTCTCCGAATCCTCCCATTTTTAGCATGTATGTGGTCTTCTTTCAAAATACAATGTCCTTTGCCCTTGATAAATGTTTTGACACGAGTGACTGCCTTGTCAGTGCTGGGCCCCAAGAAACATGATGTTATGATTCCCGATTCCTTGTAGTAATAAAGCCTCAATCTTCAAGGTTGAAACCTCGTTCGTGTGAATTGGTTCTGCACTCAAGCATTACCCAATAACCACATAATATGCCATGACTGGCCCATTACACATTGAAAATTGTAATTATAGAAACCCAAAAACCAAATATACTGCCAGGATAACTACATCATATAGTTAGTAAAAAGTGGTATAGTAGACAGCAACATTCGTTTTAAAAATCTGTTAGGGAAAACAGGATATGAGCCTAAATTTGAAAAATCCATGTTAAATTAAAGCAATAATGTCATATTCCCATGGCCTTGCTTATTTAGATTTGCTGCCAGCATATGTTTGATTCCCTCCTTTTTGTCACTAGCTCCTAAATTTTTTATTATCAATATTTAAAAAATTATGTAGCTGAAAAATTACAATTTAAACTAATACTTAGAATGAACTGAAAATTTATGGGACTATTACTTCCACAAAATACTCTTTAAAAATTTGAGCAGTGGATGTTAAACAAAATAAGCTAATCTGACAAATGGGATCATGGCCTAATAAGTGATTTTCTAAAAGTAATTTTATAGTAATTTTATTTTTGAAATTAATTTATGTGTCCAAGGGGTTGAGGTTAATAAGTTAAAAAATTGGGCTTTCATTGTGGAGACCCAAGTTCAATTTACCATAGGGACATCTAGAAGTGGAATCCTAAGTTGTGACTCTTGGTCTTCAATAGTTAGCAACTGACATGAAGGTGGTTTCTAAATAAAAGTAGATTTGTGACTCTTGGTCTTTCATAGTTAGCAACTAACATGAAGGTGTTTTCTAAACAAAAGTGGATTTCCAGTGTGTTTGCTGGTAAGGAGTTTGTATTGTTCTCATGTTGATGCTAATATGAGGAAGCATATTTGTTACTAATATGCGATAAAAAAAAGTTCATTATGAATATATTTAGCTTGCCTACTTGTTGCTAGAATATACTGTTGCCTCCAGCCATGAAACAAGGATATGAGTGACATACACAATATCTGTCAGCTGGAGCAGAAATATTAGCATTACCCTTGTAATGGTCCAGTGTGCATAAATTTTCACACATGATAATTCTAACAGGAATGAATCAGTGCAATCATCTAATTGTTAGTAAATCTTACAATTCTTAATGGGCGTAGTCCTTACTCTGCTTTAGTTTCCTCAAGTTTATGCGTTAGCAGAGATTACTTGTATTGAGAGCATGTGCATTTCTATCTGCTCTAATTAACCATTTTGTCATTTTTTATTCAGTCTGGGAAGAAGAAGACCAGAGAAGTTAAGGAGGAAAATGTTACTCTAGGACCTGCAGTCAGGGAAGGAGAACACGTGTTTGGTGTAGCCCACATATTTGCTTCTTTCAATGATACATTTGTGGTAAGCTGTAATTTGTGGCATGTGTCATCCAGTAGCTTGGATTTCCTATAGTACTATATCTTCCTAATTTTCTTTTCTGTACAGCATGTGACTGATTTGTCTGGAAAGGAAACACTTGCCCGTGTTACTGGTAAAAGCTCTCCGTCAACACTTTCTGGGTTAATAATTCTCTTATTTAAAGCTACATGACTATCTTTTAGAAGCCTCTTGTCATGATAACAAGCTGGCATTGTTCTATCTTTGGATTGCTAATAAATATCATATCTGGTGGTATCAGGTGGAATGAAGGTCAAAGCTGACAGAGATGAATCATCACCATATGCTGCAATGCTTGCAGCACAAGATGTTGCACAAAGATGCAAGGTATATTTCAGTTGGTTTTGTCAACACAAGGGAAGTCTTCAACTAGTTACCATATTGAAGTACATAGTTTGAATTCTAAGTATATAACATATAATCTCTTGGTTTCAGGAGCTTGGCATAACTGCCTTGCATATTAAGCTTCGTGCAACAGGAGGGAATAAGACAAAGACTCCTGGACCTGGGGCACAATCAGCTCTTCGTGCTCTTGCTCGATCTGGAATGAGAATTGGTCGCATAGGTGAAGATGTTTGCTATTATTTGATTTGTCTTTTGAAATTGTTTGGTTTAGGATGATGTCAATGACACGGAGAATTGTAGATTAACTTAGTTATCATTTTCAACAGAGGATGTGACTCCCATTCCAACGGACAGTACCAGAAGAAAGGGTGGACGAAGAGGAAGAAGGCTGTAGTATTTTTGTTGGATGCTATTATTTGTTTTGACAGCTTAAAAGTCTGTTTTTTTGGTGGAACATGAGGTCAAGAGGACTTTTCTGTTCTTAAGTTTACTCAAGCACATTGCATGATTTGCAAATACAAGAGTACACGATTTAATTTAAGTACTTCGGCCTATTTTTGCATAATTCAGTTGTATGATTGGTATTTAATTTAATTGTGTTTTTTTTACAGCTTATAAGTCTGTTTTTTTGGTGGAACATGAGGTTAAGAGGACTTTTGTGTTCTTAAGTTTACTCTAACACATTGCATGATTTACAAATACAAGAGCACATTATTTAATATCCATACTTGTGCCTTTTTTTGCATAATTCAGTTGTATGATTGGTATTTAATTTAGTTGTGTAAATGAACTAGGAAATATGGTGTTTAGCTATAGAACAACTCTTTTTAGTAAAGCTCCTTGCATTTTGATTGGTATTTACATATAGTTTATAGAGTTTAGTAATGCTTTTGTACTCTAATGTTGTATAGTATTGTTTTAAAAAAAAAATAAATTCACCCTCTGTTGTACATAATCTGGATTGCTTCTGGTTTAAGATTATGATTTGTGTTCTTATTTAATTGATAAACTGTGCATTGGGAAAGCATCAAAATAATTGTCTTTTCTTCTTCTGTGCCCACTTTCTTCACTTAATTGTCCACAGGTTATGAATATAGGTGCCAATCTCTCTTTTTGACCCTCTTTGACTATATTTCTTCAACTATTGGTTTATGGAGTCAGATTCTGACGATTTAGAGAAGTTAAAAATGGATAGAATATGGGAAACTTCATTGTTTACTTCTAGAGTTGAATTTTAACAAGCATGTAATGTTTCGTGTAACTGCTGAAAGAGGATAAATATTTTGATGATTCAAACAAGCTGAAACTGGAGAATACATGAAACTTAATAGTTATCCGATAGACTTCCCCTGTGATAAAGCTCGCGTATGGGTGTTCGGAAAACCTTTTTCACGCTTTCTGAAACTTCTTTTTGGCTGCCAGAAATCAGAAAACATATTTTAGATGGTTTTGTATATGATTTGATGTTTTCAGTTGAGCCTTCATCTCACCTGCCTTCATCTCACCAGCATTAATGTCTGCCATCTACTCTGTCTCAGGATAAGCACTGTGGATTTGGGAAGATGTTTCAATTAATGCTTGCATTGCTGTTGGACACTCCGACATTCCTTGCCACTGACCTCTATCACCACCCAGACTGTGCCAGAAAGCTAGTCGAGAAGTAGAATGCAGTGAAGGAAAAAATAATGATCAATCCACCAGTGCCCAAGGAAGACTCTTGACATCTCAGTAACTAAACACCAGCTATTGCCATTAATTCTGTTTGTTTTTGTTTGAAATAATTTAACGCCTCCTGGCAATGCCCATGTTGTTTTTAGCCCCATTTAGGAATATGGCAATTTTTTGCAGTTCAAATGATTTTACGTGCTCAATCTTCCGTCTTCTATGTGTTTAAACTTTAAACAGATATGTAGATTCCCACTTCAGCAACTTCTCATCTGAAATCCTATTTGTATTGCACCGTCCTGCTATGCAGTCAAGGCTTTCCCTTGCAGAATCGTCGGTTCCTTCATCAAGTTGACCTGGGATAATTGATAAAACCCTTCACCCTAAAGTGAATTGTTTATTGCTCAGTAACTAAACACCAGCTATTGCCATTAAATCTGTTTGTTTTTGTTTGAAATAATTTAACGCCTCCTGGCAATGCCCATGTTGTTTTTAGCCCCATTTAGGAAAATGGCAATTTTTTGCAGTTCAAATGATTTTACGTGCTCAATCTTCTGTCTTCTATGTGTTTAAACTTTAAACAGATATGTAGATTCCCACTTCAGCAACTTCTCAGCTGAAATCCTATTTATATTGCACTGTCCTGCTATGCAGTCAAGGCTTTCCCTTGCAGTATCGTCGGTTCCTTCATCAAGTTGACCTGGGATAATTGATAAAACCCTTCACCCTAAAGTGAATTGTTTATTGCTAAATATAATGAGCTAAAGATTTCCAATGTAAAATGCTTTGTAAATTCTGCTTCAAATGTGTATGAAAAAAATGAAAAATTGCAAGCTTGTTATAAAATGGACTAGCACTTAATCATTAGAATTTGAGTTTACCATTTATCTTAGCAGCCTCTCTCAAATTTCCCATCTGCTTAGAATCATTTCCTAGTAATGAGTTCTGGATTTGCTTTAGGACTTATGAGATACAAATGGTGTGTTTAATTTGAATCCTTTTAATTAGCTAGAATATAAGTTGTCCCCCAAAATTGTCATATTCTCTCAAATGTACCGGGCTTTGTTTAGAATATTTTATGATATTGTCTTAGGGTTTGTGAGATCTGATTCAGTGAAGGTGAATGTTAGAATGAGTTTAGTGGTTTGAAATTAGGGGATTTTCTAAAATTTGGTAGCTTGTCAGCTCTGACTGATTTTTTCAAAAATATGAAGTGCAGAAAACTTTGGGAGCTTTGTTTTACGGTCTGTAAGGTATGGATCGAAGGTATATGAATGGAATACTTACAGTGTTTTGCTATGTTTGTTCTGTTTTAGGTTTTGGAAGGCAACAGTATAAGGTATCTATCTAGAGTGCTATTGATCATGTGTTTGATCACGGTTTGTTAATTTTTCTCACGTGCATACCTACAAATGCTGTGACAGCTACATTTAACCAAAGTCTCCTTTTGTTTATTTTTTGGTGGATATCTGTATCTTGTTCCAAAGCATCATGTTCGATACAAGATGTGAGGATGCTGGCTTTTAGACCAATGAGTTCATGTTTTAATCAGTGTTCTAGATCTTTTGGTAATTATTTTTCTACATTATAATAAACATTTATTCATTCGATGATTATATTTATTGAAGAAGTTCTATAGGCTTCTTCTGCACATCATTTCTCGCTCATGTTACACTTCTAGGAATCATTTAGAATAGAAAAATCCATCTTGAATATATTCAGCAAACAAATTAATCTATCACAATGCTCATCTGTCCACCAACCAATGACCACTGGGTATGTATACTTCTCGCATATGGTAGTCATATAAACTGCCCTGCTAATATTACAGTGGCACAAGTTTCCATAAATATATACGGATGCTGAACTGTATCAAATATGGCAAAATAATTCAAAACAAAGTTTTTGTTGTTTATAAGTAGGTTGGTTTGGGTATTGAGAAGCCACTGGGAACCCTGACCAAGTTCTCAACCATCAGGGTAATGAACTTTGGAGGTGAATTTAGCATTACATTGTCCCTCGTGTTCATAGATTTAATATTATTTCTATTATACTACTGGTGCTGCTGGCACTGCTGTCATGACTAATCTTATTGCTGTTATACCGCAGTCATTTAATTTTGTTAATGTTATGTTGCTGTCATTATATATTTATTCCTGCTATACTGATTTTATTCTGCTGCCATGATATATGTATTGCTGTTATATTGCTGTCGTGATATATTGATGTTATGATATTAATTTAATTTGTAGAATACATCTTTCTATATATATACTGCTGTGTAATTTTATACCCTAGGTTTGTTAATCAGACTTGTAACTTTTAATTATGCCCTAGATTGTGATTAGGTTTGTCACAAATAAGTTAACATTCAGTAAAATCAGAAAGTAAATAATCAGTAGACAAACACACATACCCTGGGAAAACCTCCAAGGAGGAAAAACCCAGCATGAAAGACCCACAGGTCAGATTATATATTCTCCTCTTAAATGTACAAATACAATACTTAGCTTCTCTGTCAGATCTGATCTTTTTGCACAGCAGATCTGCTCTTTCTAAGTTCTCCAAGTTTGTACAACACCCCCTATGTCCTCTGGAACAAATTCGCACAGGTCTGGTTGAATTCGCTTTCTCCCTTATGAAATCGCATCTTAATAGCAGAGCTGTTTTCGCATTTGCTTGCTGAATGAATTTGTGATTATTGACTTGCAAAATGTCTTTATTTATACACATCTTTAATCCTTAATTGTAAGTCGGCCTCCTTGAGTTTTGGCGCCAATATATTTGGTGGCGTGTATATAGCATAACGTGGATATTGGACTGGGCATATGTTAGGGTGACGTTACCCTAGGATAGGGCCCGGACCTAAAGGGACCCTAGTTACAAACATGTTGCCCCCCACCATGCCAAAAAAAATGGCCCCTGTACTGCTGTCCTTGAAATCAATTTTCTCACCTTGATATGGAGCAAGGTAAGTAGTCCTATATCACCATTCTTCTGCACTTCAAAAATAAAACGAAGTTTTCTATGCCTTCACTATTGTATAATATTCTCGTTTTAATTATTTTATGCACAACCAACTGTTTTGTATTCTTTTTATTTCCCCTCCGGTTGATTAGTTTCAATCTCTGGATAAAATTCTTACCTAGATTCTTCTCTCAAAAACATAATATAAAGTTATATACTCATTTGCGCTGTACTATTTTTTTAAAGTTACCCACAACCTTCTTGTGTCCTCCTTCATTTCCCCGTCAAGCCTGTACAGTTTTAGCCTAAGACCTCTCTAGAATGTAGAACATATATTTTTCACCCACTTTATTTTGTTGATTATTATTTTCATTTAGCGTTACCAGTAATCTCTACTAGAACATTCTCCATGTTTGAAATGATGGAAACGGTTTGCATCTCTTCCAATAATCTTGGAGATAAATTTGGTTGCAATGTGGCAGTCACCACATACTGTTTTGAGAACTCTAATAGTTGTTCAAGGCAGCACCACTGAAGATCATTAGACGGTTTATGCTTCTGAGTCTGCTTCTGTTGACTCCTCCTTCGAGGATGCTGTCTCCTCCCGAGATGAGGTTCTCCTTACTCGATGAAGCCTTTGCTGATGCTGTGGACTCTTCTGCTCATTTGGCTCCATCTTCTGTTGCTCCTGCTTCGTTGCCTCATTCTTCTCTTGGTTATTTTGCTCTTGTTGCTGTTCCACAGTAACAGTTTGCTGTTGTTTTGCAGCAGTAGTCTGGCCGTGTTTTTGCGGGGTCCCCCTCGCCTGATTTTTCTTTGAATGTTTCTAATGACTGTGTTCCTTGGACAGTTGTTTGTTGCAGGCAGAAGGAAAAATCTGCCTCCCTTTCCCAAACCCCATTTTGTCAAGTTTTGGGTGTTTCTCCCCACTCTTGAGTTGGGGTGGGTTGTTGTAGGTTTGACAGGTGTTTGGCTGTCTGACTTGTTAGTTTGTGGTTTGTACCCCTGCTTGGTCTGTTGCCACCTTTGGGCTGTTTTTAAATTTTTGATAGTCTTTTGGCTATGTAAAAGGTCAGTGCCCTAGTCAACTCTGCTTTTTTAATAAAAAAACAACCCTAATGCAATTGACAAATTCTCACTGTGGTGGCAGAGGAAATGTTGCATTGATAACTGTTATATTCCATATATGTAAATCTGTGTATCCTTCTAATTTTAGAGTTATGGTTTCCAAACTTTGCTATTCTGTCATTTTTTGAAGGCTCTTCAAGATTAACAAGTCGACATGCCTGACAATATTTGGATTGAAAACAAAATTAATGAATCAATCAATTTCAAATGCCTATTTCATTTTATTTGGGATCTCCAGTAAGAAAATTGGCAACTGTAAAGAAAACTTTGGCCAGTAAATACAAATCATTTAGGAGGTGAATATTTGATTTGGTTTGATGAGCTTTGTCAAATATTTTATTTAGTTTTCATTGCCAACTGCTTCGGTGCCTCCAATGTCTTCGCCGCCTCAATGTATATAAATACATTGCATGATATATGCACAAAATCCACAATGTTTGCAGCACTCCAGTTTGAAGGATTACATCAAGTTTTGACTGTGCAAATAATCCTGCGATAGTATGCTATAGGGCATAGGGTTTACTCTGCCAATTAAGCTTATGCTTATTACTGGTTAGGTCACCATAATATTCATATGTGAGCAAGTATCTTGCATTATTATTGTTGGTTGGATGATTATAGTCTTGTTCATTGGCAAATTTATTTGTTTATATGCTCGAGGCCCAAGTCAGCACCATCAGCACTCTGTAATGTCCCCACTTTGAATTATAAATAATAATAATAAAATTTAAAATACAAGAGAACAATAAATAAAAGTTTAATTAAACTTAAATGAATATAATGAAAATTTGATTAAAGTTAATGATTGGGCAAAAGGCATGTAATGATAAGTTGCGAGTCCCCAAAATATGAGGTATAAAAAGGCATGAAATGATAAGTTGCGAGTCCTCCAAATGTGAGGTATAAAAGGGAGAAGAAAACTCACTTGAAGGGGGATAATTTGGGGAGCAAAAGCGCAGATCTGATTTAAATAAGAAGTGCATATTTGATTGTGAAAGGTTGTGTCCCTTTCAAAAGGCGTAAGTAACAAAGAGTTGCACTCTTTCAAACAGTGCTAATGGTGAAAGTGCCCGTCTCTTGTCAAAAGGCATACATGATGAAGAGGTGTGACCTCTCTCACACATTGAGAGATATAAAGAAAAGGAATAAAAAACAGGCATTGACATCACCATCGATCAGATCAGAGATTATAATTGTTATAAGTTATAGGCAGAACTGTAATTAAGTTATATGCAGAAACATCTTTGTTCTTGGTGGTATGCATGGGGATGTGCTGAATATGTATGCTTAATATATAAAGCCTCATGATAGGCTTATGAAGAATTTAGTGGTAATGTGAATATAGGTTGCAATATGTATGACAGTCATATATATTAGTTATGTTTAATTTCTTATATATATATATATATATATATATATATATATATATATATATATATTGTGTGTGTGTGTGTGTTCATAGTACAATAGGTATCAATATATTCAGTGTCTAAGTACTTAATTCTAATTCTTCCTCCCACGAGGAGACGAATGGTAGGGAGAGGTAGAGTAAATCCATCCCAAAAATAGATGAGCCCCAAGGGTGAATGGACTGATGTTCCTGAAATCTGGGCTGCATTATGGAGGTGGTGTCATCGCGCCCTAAAAAAGAAAATCCCCATCCAGGGTTGAGAATTAGAAAGGATTAAGATTAGAACTTGAATAAGGACAATATCAATTGTACTATGAGTAACCATAGTTATTTAATATGCAATTAATGTAGCACAAAAAGTAGTAATGTATGTTGCTCTTTAGGAATTGGTAGTGTCTTAATAACAGTCTTTTAAACCCCACCTCTATTGAGTCTTTTATGAGTTACTATATTTGTTATTGATTCTTAAGCTTGTTTTCAAACTTGAGCTATAACTTGTATTGGATACTGCATACAAATCTCAAATCTTTTAATAGTTTGTTAATTTGTAATTTCAATGTTTCAGTCATGATAACAATGATAGGCTTTAAAACTTAAGTTGGCGTAGAGTTAAAAGAAATTTAATTTCTTAATAGAATAGAGTCTTGCAGCGACATGAAATGTTTTTGATTACGTGAAAACAGGTTTCGAAGGGACTCAAAACCCTTTAAAAATCAAACAAGGGATAGAACTTGACTGCTCAACAAAGAGGAGAGAGCCACAACCAAAAAAACAGAGTCTGCCCCAAAAGACAACATGCAACCTAACCAAAGACAGGGCCATAAAAACCAGCCCAAACAACCAACTACAAGGGCCCCCAAGATTTATAACTGGCCTTGTTGGAATGAAGAGTCATATCAAAAGAAGGCTTGGACATCTTTGAATTCTTCCCCTTTATAGTAATCCATCCTTCTTCAACTTTAGCTGCTGCATCAGTCCAATTTGAAGAGCCCAACACTGATCTATCTGGATTGAAAGAAAAAGCAATAGTAGAGGGAGCAACAACCATCGCGTACACATGACCATATCCAACAGATGGGGCAATAGTTGTGTCAACACACGATGAAGCAGCCGATGAGGTAAGAGACAACAAACCACCATGAGGCCGCAAGATTTTACTTCTCACTACATGAAATGTTATGTTTGTGCCATATCATACGTTTCCTTTTAAGTGTTTTTGCCTTCTATCATGTGGATTTTGTTTATTTTTACTTAATAGAGTAGAGTATTGCAGCTACATGAAATGTTATGTTTGTGCCATATCATATGTTTCCTTTTAAAAGTTTTTGCCTTCTATCATGTGAATTTTGTTTCTTTTTAGGATAGTCTAACATTTGGATGTTAAGAAAATGTCGGAACTCACTTTTAGTTGAGCAAATCAAGAAAAGTAGTTTGAACTGCTATAGTCAGGAGGATCCAAATTAGAGCCTTCCTTCGTACTATGCAGTCGAACCAAGAATTCTAATGTGCTTTTATAAAATAGTTAATATTTTGTCTGTATGGAAATATTTTATCAGCTAATTTGGTGTAAAATAAGTTTGATCAACTTGCTCTGATTATTAAATTCACTCCTTTCCCACATGATTTTAGATAACGGTTTAATCTAATTGTTAGAACATAATGTTATTAGGGATCACATCCTTATAATATTTATATATAATGTTCTAATATAAGGTTATAAAACCTTATATATTATATGCTTTATAAGCATATCCCATTTGAAATAATTATAATCTAATAACTATTAGATTATTAATTATTTATGAGTGGGGGTTATTGAAAAGGTGTGACTAGTGAAGTCACCCTTCCTCCTATATTTAAGGAGGTTCTCTCTCATTTGAGAGGTGTGAGAATTTGGAGTTTTATGGTGAGTTGTATCACTATGCAAATGAGGTATTATTGGCCATGTGGAAGTATTGGAGGAGTGTCCCCAGATTCATGTCTATTTTATGATGGACTATATTTGTAAGTGTTTTAATTAAATGATGCTTTATGGGGTTTTTTACCTAAAAGGGTTTTCCCCATGTATATCTTGTGTAATGTGTACATTTTGCATGTATGTTTCATATTTCATTTACTTTATAATCTTGTTTATAATGATTAGTATCCTAAGATCCTAATTTCTAACACTAATTCATCCATATGTAAAGCGATCTCTTGATTGCAAATATAATACTCATGTTTCAAGATTTAGAAGAAATTGCGATCTATAATAAATCAGGAGTGTCGGTAGTCCTTTTTCTATGTAGTAATTTATTTTTCTCGGTTACTGATTATTAATGGGCTAATATACAACAAGTTTTTCGTTGATAATATGTAATCGAACTTAGATAAATCATTCGTGTACGCTTCCTCGCCTATATATTAGGCAAAGCTTCAGTTAAATTGTAACTCTTAAAACTACTGTAAGAATAAATTCTCATTTGTATATCTGAAATTCACATGCCATAAAGGTGAATATCCAAAGATTTTTCTTTTGAAGCATATCATGTTTTATATCATATATTGTGTCGAGTTTAAAAATAAAAATAAATAGAAATTTGCTACTATTTCCTATTTGAACTTTAGCTTGCATTGAAACATACAGAATCAACAAAATAGTAGATCTTGCTTACAAAACAATCCACATGTATGTTATTGAATATGCTTCTATAAAGATGACATGTGCATACTCAGGGCCAAAAAATATTCCATGTTTGTATTATTGGTTAGTCTTTCAAGGCCAAAATACCGACTGCAAGGATGCAATCTAACATTTTTTTTTTATTAATGTTTTTTTGTCATTTTGATTATTATTAAGTTATTAACCTCAGGTTCCATTCTTATTAATCTTCCTTGTAAGAACATTTTAAACTTTGTTAAAATCAAACAAGGAATTGCATATAGCACAAATGTCAATTTATCAAACTTAAAAAAAGTGGTTACTTTATGAAATGACAAAAAAATTATCTGAAACTTCATAATAATATCTTTTCTATTAGAGTTGGAGCATTCTTTCTCATGGCTATATATATAACATTTGTACTACATAACATTATCTTAGAACCAATAGGTAGTTTGAAATGTCTTCTCCCACTCAGGTTTTCGCCTCTGCATTTCAACCGTTGCTTGGGTGTGGTGTCCCTCCATCCTTGCTGGCTCTGATCCCTCCCCCCTTGGGCGTTGGCTTCTCTGGGGACCAGACCGTCACTACCTGTGCGCTGCCTCCTCCGGTGTGTGATGATCCCTGTGACTCCCCTGTTCTTGCGGTGGTCTTACCGCTTGTTGGGGGTGGTTCCGGTGGTCCCCACGCGGGAGCTTCCCTTTCGGAAGATGGTCCCCCTCTTGTGGATGCCCTCTCGGAGAGTGCTGTTGTTGTTGACTCTTTAGCTCTCGATAATGGTTCGCAACAGACTACTAATGGTGCTAAGGTTCCACCTAGGCCTTCATTTGCTGGCAAGCGTAGCTTTGCTCGTGTGGCCAGGTCTACTGCCCAACCCTCCAAGGGTGTTCGTCCTCTTCCCTGTGCCAAATCCTCCCCCGTGGTGGTCTGTGGGCAGGATGTTGTGGACAACATTGGGTTTTACCAACGATGTGCATTAGTTTGTAGATTCTCTGGGCTTTGGCCTTCACTTCCTGACCTCCATTGTTGGGTGAGTGACTCCTGGAGGCCTTTGGTAACTCATAATGTTGAGCTTTTTCTTTGTGCTAAGGGATTTTTTATTGCTTCTTTTACTTTTTCGGTTGATAGAGATTTGGTTTTGGGCAAGTTGTGGGCTTGGGGAGTTGTTCACTCCCTCTCTGTTAAGCCTTGGACAACTTCTTTCAACCCTCTCACTGAACTGCTTAATGTGTGTCCAGTTTGGGTTCGCCTTCCAAATCTCCCTCTCCATTTTTGGGAGCTTTCTTGCTATGAGGCTATTGGTAACTCTTTAGGCTGATTCTTAAAGGTGGATGATGCCACGTCTTCTATGGGCCACACTACCTTTGCTCGCATCCTAGTTGATATTGACATCTTTTTGCCTCTCCCAGGAGATGTGGTTCTTTTGGTTGGTGATAGACCTTGGACACAACTGTTAGACTTTGAGGGTCTTCCCTTCCGCTGTCGAAAATGTTTCTATATGGGCCATCTTGCTTCGGACTTCTCTATCTCACACCACAAAGGTGCCGCTACTTGGTGGAAGGATGCTACTATTGATCACTTGACCATCTATGCTGCTGAATTTGATTTGGATGGTTCCTCTCAGGAGGTTGAGGTGCCTTCTACTACTACTGATGCTGCTGTCAATTCCACCGTTTTGGCTCCTCCTGCCCTGACGGCCCCTGTTGCCTCTGATTTGCAGCTTCTCTCTACACCTACTGGTCCTTCTCCTGATGCTCTGCAACAGTCGATTGTTGTCTCGCAACAGCCTACTGCCAGCTTCACTGATGGTTTACAAGTGAGTTCCTTACTGCTTGGTCATTCCCTTGATTGCCCCAATAACAATATCACCTGGACTGTTGTTTGTCGCAGGCGGAAGGGGAAGTCCTCCCCTCCCCCCTTGGATCGGGTCTCCACACCTCTTCTTGAGTTGGGTCTATGTTGTTGAAGGTTGGACAAGTTTCCTTTGTTCAAACTTCTTAATCCCGGACTTGCTCCGATGTGCTGTCTTTTTTCCTGCAGGATTTTCTTTCTTTTTTTGATAGTCTATGACTATGTTAAGGGTCAATGCCCTAGTTAACGCTGCTTTTTTAATCAAAAACATTATCTTAACTGGATTTTTTTTTTTGATCGATAAACGACAGAGTTAGAGATATTTATATTAACAGGTTAATGTTCAAAATTTACATGGAGATTATCAGTCTTCCTGCTCTTCTGGGCCTTCCTAAAAACTTGAAATTCAAAAGAGGACAATATCCCTGAATGAAGCTATTTTCCAACCCACAAAATAACGGGAAAGTTCATCAGCAACTTTACAGAAAACATCCTATCTACCTCCATAGTCTGAAATTATCATCATTACAACTTCAAACATGTTTTTCATAAAGACTAATCAAAATTATTAGAATCGAAAAGCAAAAAAAGTCATATCTTTCATTTTCCTTGTATCAAATCCAACCCCTAAGCAGGGGACCAGGTTCGAAGCTGAACTGTTCTCGACCTCAACCACGACCCTGACTACGTTTAATTATTTTTTAATATTTAATTTGATTAAGTTTTTTAGCTCCTAACTTGTAGTTTGTTGTCTTTTGTCTATTATAAGTTTAAAGCACCTTTTTGGCTCACATATGCAACTGATATAATTTGTACTTATGAATTTTTTTTCTTCACATTTAAAATCAGATCATGTCGGGAGCATTCATTTCATTGAGAGACTATTCTCCTACCACTTCATAGTGGGGGAGTGATTAGAGTTGCTAACCTCTTGATCCTTACCTTCAAATTCTCTCCAGATCAGAATTGCTTTTGGACAATTCAATTTCTTTCATGTTTGCGGGTATAGAACTAGCCAAACGGTTAGATCTTTACACCACCATCCCTTTTTTTTTTTTTGGCTTTAGACCCTAGAGCCCAGTCATCTTCAATCACTTTCTTTTTAGCTTTGTCATGTTTGGATTAAAATACTGCAACCCAAATCAGAAGGAATGAAGCCGTGGTTGCATCCATCATCACAAGTGCTCAACTTGAAATGCAAATGATGCTCAAATATGGGAGGAAATGGAATGTTATGGCATGAGGAAATAAAATTATTGAAATGTTAAATGCAACATGAGGATTGATCTGAAAACACAATTGGTATAGGCGTTTGCTTTCTATTGGAGTGTACTGCTTAGAATGGACCAATACAAAATGATTTCCAACCTTTGTTAAGCCAATAAATACTAGAGCTTTCTATTTTGTTGAGTCATTATTCAATACTCCTTCCCCACTTTCTTTGGACTTTTAATTGATTCTAAGAGTGATGGAAGACACCCTCTACGTGCAACTATAAGTCCAAGTGTTAGAGCTAGTTACAACCTTTACAATTCTACTTCTAAATAAAAAAGAAAAAATGTTGAAATTTGCGATTTTAGTTGTTTTGATGGAATGACACTTTAAACTGTTCGAGTCTTTACCTTTGTATGCCAATTTGAAATGGTCTCGTTGTGTGAAAATTTGTAAGATGAAGAATGTCAATATGTAAACTTGGTCAACTTTTGTTTTGTGAAAATTTGCAAGATGAAGAATGTGAATATGTAAATATGGTCAACTTTTGATGTCATGTAAGTATGCTTTTTGATATTCCAAATGCTGCAGTGTCTTTCTCTTAAGTGCGTGCTTTACTTTTAGATTCAATTAGAACCATAATTTTTTTCTTAGAAAGCTTTTGTTCTCATGAAAGTTTAATCTAAAATTTAGAAGAATTTCAAAGCTAGTTTTTAGACTTGGTGTTTTGAATGTTTTCATTCCCAAATGGTTGCACACTCTTGTTTTTGCTTATCTTTGGATGAAGCTCTAGATGGAGCCTCACTTACCATCCCAATTTTCTTAAATGTTACTATGAGAACCATAGTGTTAGCTTTATACATGCCCAAACCAACTTGCACGTCTTGAATGTGTGACTACTTCTTTTCCTATCGTTACTAAAGAACTCATGCTCCTTAATTGTGTTAGCTTTGCACACCACTATACAAAGGTTACTTCTACAACTATTACAAGAAACAAGAGGCTTACAATATTGTATAGCATGTCTCCCCATCATTTATTTTCTTCTTTGTTCTCTTCAAATTGAGTGTACTCTTTATTTTTCTAGCTTAGATTGTTTTTTGTTTTTGTTTTTTTGATCAATAAAGGGCATAAGCCAGGAGATTATAATATTAATATAAACAAGACATACAAAATAAGATATAGAGTTTGAAAGTATGAGAATCCGAGACAAAATAAAAAATAATAATTACAAAAAGCCCCGAAATTAAGAAGGGTCATACCAGTTATGCTAAAGTCTAGAAACCAAGTTAGAAAATGACATAAAATTTCAAAAAAGACTAACAACAGACATATCAACAAGTCTCCAGACTCGACCAAAAATGAAGAAATGCAAGACTAAGAAGTCAACCGATCAAGGAAGGAGAACCTGGTATTATTAGCTTAGATTGTTTTTGATTAAAAAAGCAACGGTAACTAGCTTAGATTGTTTTTGATTAAAAAAGCAACGTTAACTAGGGCGCTTACCCTTAACAAAAAGCAACATCAAGAGAGATGATGTTGGAAGAGAACCACAACCCAAAGTCAGAAAGGAACAAACACAGGAACCTAACCAACTAGGGAACAAACCCCACTCAAGGGGGGGACGAGCCACCCAAACCCCCACGAGGGGGGGTATGGGGCAAGGGAGAAGATTTCCCCTTACGCCTGCGAGCAACCACAAACCAAACAATGCTAAGATCTATCGGAGGGGCCCCTGCAGGGTCAACAACACCGGTGACAACATAAGGCTGGAAGAGGGCTGCAGAACAACAACAACAGGTTGTGATGGAACAACATTAGCAGAAGTAGATCCAGCAGCAGGGGAGGGTTGCAGGACAGGAGAAGCGGAAGTGGGGGCCTCCAAAGACTAGGCCACAAAAACATCAGTAGGAGCAACAGGAGCCGTGGGGGGCACGACATCATCCTCATGGGAGGAGTCAACAGATTATGTATTGTACTCAATCTATGCATAGTGAGGATTCCTTCAAAGATTTTTGTAATTTCATGCTTGCATATTAAGGCCCTCAAATGGTCGTATTCCTTTAATTATAACAAATTGAATTATTGTTAAAATGTTTTTTTGAAATGGGCTCTCCCGTTTGCAAGGCGACTGTTACCTTGGCGACTCCTGCCTTCAACTGTACCTTTGCTCATGCTTGCATCCCGTTCGTTGTGCCTTCCGTTGTTTATGTGGGTTGTGCGATAGTTTCTGGGGTGGACGTGAGTGTTGTTGGCGCTGGTGGGTCCTTCCCGTGTGGCGTGGCCTCTTTTACTGATTTTCCCCCACTTCCTCCTCGCGTCAGTGGTATTCTTGGTGTGGCTGCAGACTCTTCTGCACCCACACCCCCTGCTTCTGTTTCCTACGCTGATGGTTGTACCGTTGCGGGTTTCACTGGTAATGTGGGTGCTGGGGTTTCTACTCTGCATGGGGTTGTGCTTCCTAGGGATTCTGCCAGGACCTCTATTTCGTCTGCTAAGGGTTTGGATGCTAGCTCGGTTTTTTTGAACGCTGGTGCTGGCACCTCTGCTGCTGTGAACGCTGGAGAGGGTGTGGTTCCCAAACCTCCTCCTCCTGCTATTGGGTGAAGCTTTGCTCGCGTGGCTAGATCTGTTGCTGCTTCTCACAAAGGTATTGGTCCTCTTCCTTGTGCCAAGACCTCCTCTGTTGTGGTTTGTGGCAAGGAGGTTGTAGAAAATGTTGAATTCTATCAACACAGTACTTTGGTCTGTAGATTCACTGGGTTTTGGCCTTCTCTTCCGGACTTGCATCGCTGGGTGTGCGATTCTTGGAAGCCTTTAGTTGCTCATGGTATTGAGTTTTTTCCTTGTGCTAAAGGCTTTTTCATTGCTTCTTTTACCTCTACTCATGATCGTGATTTGGTTATGGGAAAGTTGTGGTCTTGGGGGGATCACTCTCTCTCTATTAAGCCCTAGACTCCTTCCCTCAACCCCCTTACCGAATCTTTGACTGTTCGTCCAGTTTGGGTCCACCTGCCCAATCTTCCCCTCCATTTTGGGAGCCTTCTTGTTTTGAGGCCATCGATAATTCCATTGGCAGCTTCTTGAAGGTTGATGACTCCATGTACTGCATAGGTCATTCTACCTTTGCCCGTCTATTAATTGGTGTCGACATATCTCTGCCCCTTCCCAGGGAAATGATTCTTATGGTTGGGGATAGGCCTTGGACTCAACCACTGGATTATGAGGGCCTCCCCTTTCGTTGCCGAAGGTGCTTCTCAATTGGTCACTTAGCTTCAGAGTATTCTCTCTCTCGCCGTAGAGGTGCTGCTACTTGGTGGAAGGACGCTACTGAAGATCATCTGACAATCAATGCTTCTGACTTTGTTTCGGTTGATTCCTCTCACGAGGACAATGTTGCTAATGTCTGTGAAGTCCCAACTCATGTGGCTCCAACTTTGGATTCAACTTCTGTCGCCTTCGACTTGCAGCTCCGCTCCACATCTTTTTCTTATGCTCTTGAAGCCACTCCTCTGCAGCATCCTACTGTTGTTCTGCAACAGTCTTTTGTTGTTGTTGTTCTGCAACAACCGACTGCTGCCTCGCTGCTGCACTCCCTCCAACCTTCTGATGGTATCCAAGCATGGACCTTACCACTTGATCACCCTATTGATGGTCCCAAGGACAATATTGCCTGGACTGTTGTTTGTCGCATGCGAAGGGAGAAATTTTCCCTGCCCCCCCAAACCCCTAATGGTGTGAGTGTCCCTACCCCTCCTTGAGTTGGGTCTGGCTTGTTGTTGAATTGTGAGGTTTTGTTGTTGCATTTGTATTTTTGATAGTCTCTGACTATGTAAAGGGTCGGCGCCCTAGTTATCGCTGCTTTTTTAATAAAAAACAAATTGAATTATTGTTAGGCCAATCCTACTCGATCCTCTTCCATCAAATCCCATCCTTGAAAGCAATTTGGAGGACATGCATTTCAAACTTGCAAGTGGAATCATTAGATTTTAAATCTTTGAACAATAAATATTATGGATTCTCTTGCATACTTTTCCAATAGTTTCTTCTTCTTGAGAAGGGGTTGGTCCACTTTTCTTGATAATTTCCCCCTCATTTTGGAGTTCTGATGGTAGTGCATCTTTTTCTTCCTTTTATTTCAACTCAACAATAATTTCAATTAAGAATTTAGATTGGTCATTCTTCTTGACTTATTATTCTATAATGTAAATATTGTGTTTTTTCCAAAGAGGTTTTTTCTATCTAAATACTTGCTCTAGGTTGGTTTGGTAGTCTTGAAGTTTCTTCTGATGAGACTTGGTCATGCTTACTTCATTACAATTTGCACACCTTGAAAATAATTTGAAAAAATGATGGCTATTCACACAAAACCCTCTATTTGTCACCCAAAATCTCCTACAAGACCCAAAGAACTTGTGGCTTTGTTACTAATTGGTTTGTAATATCCATCATCAACTAGCTAGAAATTAAGGAATCAAACTTTAAAACTATTTTTCTACGTAGAATCCAAAGAACAACCAATTGTGGGAGGAACATGACATGAATACTACACAAACAAATGAAGATAATAAAATTTTAAAGAAATTTTAAATGCAACACAACTCAATGATTGATCCTAGAAAAAATCCTACGAGGGATAAAAAACTTGATTATTATATGCGGTTGCCCTTTATTGGAGTATATTGTTCATAATAAACAAATATGAAATGATTTTAAACTAATGTCAAGTCATTCACTACATCTTTCTATATCTAAGAATAGTAACATTCAATTCTATCCTCTCCCTTTGCTTTAGATTCCTAATTGGTTTTTTTATAAGGTTTTAGAAGATTTCCCTTGTGTGTACAAATCCTTCTATTTGGGAATCATAGAGATATGGTTGCTAAATCATTTCAAATTCTAGTTATTTTCCTAATTGAGTAAAATAGTCTCTTTTAGTAAGTAGTTTTTTCAAATTTGCCCCAATAGTTACAAAATTGTTGGTACTTTTAAAATTGCCACTATTGACAATATTGCCCTTCTTTTGAAAACCACAACTTTGCATACAAACTCAAAATTATACGCTATTTTTTGAAATTACATCACTTGTTGGTATAATCTTTCCACAATCCATAAATTGTAATGAAATCTTTTGGAGAAAACCCTATGAGACATTTTAATTCAACATTTTGAATCACTCACAGTGATTCATCAATCATCAGGAATAGGAGAAACGGGATGATCCATTAGCACTAGGATAAAAGAGAATAATGCTTATATTAGGTTGGATTGTATATCCAAGTCCTCCTTAGCTGAACATTCCCACCATTTCAAACATCACATTTACCTTGAAAACACCCAAATTATTGATAGAGAAAATAATTTTAAGCGTAAATTCTTAGAGACCATCACCATTAATGAAAACCATCCATCCAATCTTAATCAAGATGAAGGATGGCATATTAATCCCTCTTGACAATCGTTGTTGAACTCCCTCTTCTCTAACTCTCTTATTTGATGTCCTCTTGTCTGCCTTCTCCTTGCCCTCTTGTTCATTTTTAGACTTTTCTACTTTCTTATTTAGTCACCTTCCCTTGTTTCCTTGCACCATCTCCTTCCTTGGTCCCATTACAAAACATCTAATGCACTTCTAGTACTACTCTACATGAAATGCAATTTTCTAATCTCCTTTGTCTATAGGACGTCTGTCAAAATTCTGTCACTGTTCTAAGACAGAGGCTAAAGCTCTTGCCTTGGCATCGTCTCCTTGACAACAACTTCATTGAGGGTTCTGGGCTTTGGCTGCTTGGGTTATATCATTAATTTCGATCTTTATATGGAAGCATGGTCTCCATTGTTTTCTTTCTATTTCGCTTGCAAGTTTTTCCAGCTGCCACTGAAAATTTGTGTCTAATAACTTTTTAGTTCGTATACAAACATATTCCATTCAGATTTTGCAAAGCCAAGGATGGTTTCAATGGTTTGCATTGAGTATTAACCTTTATGGTTTCTAAATCTATTGTTAGCCAGCTTATTAGCTTGCCTTGGGATATGGAACATGGTTGAGGTCTTATGGTACCAGTTTTTATCTCTTATGAGTGTGATCGACACTCTTAATAATTTGTTATTGGAGTTGTGACATATGAAATTTGAATCTCGCTTAATCAATTAGTGATATGTAATTTTTCTTGCTTAGTGCCGAGTCTACCTAACAAAGTATGTCCTTTTGAATGCTTCTATTGTTATGGCAAGCATTTCCACTATTGAATCTTAACTATTCATTGTACAACCCTAACATCATACTCATTGTTCATCAATACTTTATAGATTGACGTCTTGGTTCAACCCAAACTTCATGTCATTCTTACCCTCTATAACCCTGAAATTCTCAACATAACCCTTCCATGTGACCCTTCATTCTATGTTTCTTTCCTTTCAATTTAATATTGTATTTTCTGAACTGTATCTCTTATTTTATATTTATATTTGTTGTTCGATCTTGTATAGTAAAGATTGATTGTTCAATGGTTTATATATTTATGAGACAATTTTTAACAATTAAAATAAATTTGATATGTAAAACTCGAAAAATTATTTTTAAAAAATTCAATATTATATTTAAATATTGATTAAAATATCTTTAATCAATTTCAAATATATAAATCACCATTACCATTATTCAATCGCTATGACCAATTAAATATTTGGGCAATAAATCGTTTAAGAAAGGAAACACTATAGATCGTGCAAATCATAAATAAGTTACTATATAAAACCATCACCCTTCATTATAGGGGTCAATAAGAAGTACAAAGTACCAAATTTAAAAGCAATAAAGTCAAAACACAAATAATTATAAAGAAAAATAAAGATGGTTGAAGATGTTTGACGTATAATATAATAAAATATTTCTTAGATATAAAAAATTAAAGCTTCAATTCTTGGTTGCATAAATAATTTTGTATAGAATCATAATGTAGTGTCGAAAATTGCATACCCTTTTGTAATTCGACCTACATATTTTGTAACCACTTTGGTGTCCATTCCCGTAGCACCTGAGTAGGCTCATTTCAGCCCTTGCATCAGCCTTTTCCCTCTCAGGATGCTCAATACCCCCTTTCAACAACTATCCTTCAGCTTCCGTTTCATGTTAGCTGCGTGTCTCCCTTGTCTCTTGTCGTTTTTGAGCATGATCCATTTGGACACTAGCGCACCACATGGACGTCCACGCATTAGTCCTGTGACATCTCAATGTTCGAATCACTGTTCTGAGCACGTCTTTCCACTTGTCACTTGTGTATGTCAGTGGAAACGACCCCAAATATTTCTAAATGGCTCGCGACCCTCTCTTTCCCTCCTCGTCTCTCATTTAAACCCATCTTTCTCTTCATTCAAGCTCTCTAGATTCTGGACACAATTTCTCTTATTCTTTGGGCTCTCACAACTTTCTCCAGCTATCTCTCGCTTGCTACAATAGTCTCTATTTTGCTACAACACTCTCAAGCTCTCACAATAATCTCTTGCAACTCTCTTGGCTTTCTCAAGCCTTGTTGGTAATAGCTTTCCATCACTCTATTTATCCTATCTTTGAGCATCTTGGGATTTATCACATCCATCTTCTATCATTTATCATTTATCTTGTCTTGCATTTATATTTTATTTTAGCAATCTATCTAGCTGTCTGTGGAGGTGGAAACACCAAAATAGGGATTTGACTGAGGCAAGTCCCCAAGTAGCCCCAAATATTTTTCCTTTCTGGTTTGTGTGCAGGTTGCATTAGAGAAAAATTATTTTTCTGGAGGCTTCATAGTGTGGACCTATTGTTTGTCTATTCTCTTCCCTTTTCTCCTTCCATTTTATCTTTGCTATTTCGTATATTGCGTTTACTAGCTTAGCTTCATTATTTTTCGTATTTTATTGCATTATAATCGCACTTGGAACTTTTTGTACGAACTTTGTACCTCGTCCGTACAGGATGACAACACGTCCTGCTAGTGTCCCAGATCTGCGTGCTCGTCCTTTGGACAACGGCTCAACAGAGTCGTCTGAGAGCCTCGAATTGCGGTTAACTATTTAACTCTAATACTTTTATCCCCTGGCTCACCTTAGCGCTAGTTCAAATGAGGTAGCGGCGGATCAATTTGTCCTTGAGATTCATCATCTTGGAGGTGACAAATACTCTCCTTTTTTTATAGGGGTCATAAAGAAGTACAAAGTACCAAATTTCAATGTAATAAAGCCCAATCACAAATAGTCAAGAGAAGTAAAGATGGTTGAAGATGTTTGACTTATGATATAGTAAAATATTTTTTTTAAGTAAGAGAAATTTAAAACCCAGAGTCTTTTTTGCATTTGAATTGTGTTAAATTTTTTGGTAATAGTATAATTTTCTCCCTTGATGAAAAATACAACAATGTTATATAAGTTTCCAAGGGCTTAAAATGATTACAATTTAGATAGGACAATCATCCACTTCAATTAGTATTTACTTCCATAAATATTAATTTATTCTAAAATATATTTTTATCAATTTATATTATTGAATTTTTGATACAATATTGTGATTAATATTTTATTTTTTTATAGAAATTGTTTAGTATCTCTCTATCATATTTTCTTGTCATTAATGTTTCACGTTAAATATGTATATTGCTCAAATGATGGGTCCTCAAGTAAATACCTCCTTTAATCTTTCAACTATTAAGACAAAAACTACAAGAAAAAAGACACTTATACTTTGCACATCTCTATGGAATAGAGCTCTTGAAAATATTTCTTTGTATTGACTTCACATTATAAATTTTAAATCCATGAGTTTCTTGTGCCCTTAGGATTAGGACCTCCTCTCCATGTTTTTCAGTTTGTGGATGAATCATTGATCTTCTTATTTTATTTTGCAAAATTGATTGAGGTCTTACTTTATTCCAATGATATCCTTTCAAGGGAATTCTTGATGGTGAGGTTGTCATTTCAAGTATTCTAGAAAATGCCTACACCATAAGAAGAGTTCACTAATAGGCTTTGGATTGTTCAAACAAATAAGAATTTGAATTTTTTTTTACATAATATATAATAAAAGATATGAAAAACTTAAAATCAATTAATTTCTTTCATTTTCTATTACATTCTCAAAATCTATTGTTGTATATATAGATTTATGAATGTGATTGAAACCTACTATAAGTACATATTCAACAAATAAATAATTACATAACTAATGTTCATTATCCTTCATTCTCTCTCATAATTAACATTGGGGAAATGGTCATCATTCCATTCTCTTCTCCCTAGGTTTTCTTATCTCATCTCCCATGCCCTTCGAAGACCTCTATTTTGTATGCCCTCATCACTCAAATAGATTTGCCATTTCATGATTTACATCAAATATAACCATGCTCTATACTTAGACCCATTCTGTCAACCATCCATGGCTCTAATTTCCCCCCTCTATTTTACCCCCTTTTCTCACATTTATATGGTCTTCCCTCTAAAGGATAATGAATATTAGTTATGTAATTATTTATTTATTTAATATGTAGTTACATAGATTTCAGTTATATATGTTATTGGGTTAATTGGGTTTTAAGGATTTGTAAATTTGTTTAATAGCATATACAATTGTTTTTTTTTATTAGTTACTTATTTCTCTAATAATGATGTGACACCATCTTCATCTCAAATAGTTCATCTATATCTTACTATCCACGTAACCCTTGCACCCCCTTTTGGTGCAAGTGCTAGTTTTATTTTATTTTTCATTCTCCCCTTTATTTAGCTTCCTTGGTTCTCTTTTGTTTTCCTATCATTCTCTTTCTTTCTTTAATTTTTCTTCTTTTTTTGTTTATTGTTTTTTATTAGTAAAGTAGCGTTAACTAGGATGCTGACCCTTAACATAGTCAAAAACTATCAATAGACAACAAGCAACATCAAGAGAGATGATGTTTACAAAAAGAACAACAACCCAAAGACAATTAGAAATAAACAGAGTCAGATAGGCAAGGAATCCTATCCAACCCGAGAACAAAAACCCCACTCAAAGGGGGGGAGAGCCACCGAAACCCCAACGAGGGGGGGTTTGGGGCATGGGAGAAGACTTCCCCTTTCTCCTGTGATAAACCACAGTCCAGACGATGTTGTCATAAGGTCCATCAAAAGAGAGATCAACTAGAAGGGACCCCACAGGGTTACAAATAGTGGTGTCAACAGAGTGCTGCAACAGAACAACAAGAGGCTGATGTAGAGAAGCAATAGGTTGTGACAAAACAACAACAACAGAAGTAGATCCAACATCAGGGGATCGTGGCTGCAAAACAGGAAAAGCAAAAGTGGGGACCTCAGGAGATGAGGCCGCAAAAGGAGAAACATGAGCATCAGTAGTCGTGAGGGGCATGACATCGACATCATCCTCATGAGAGGAGCCAATAGACACAGAGTTGAGCATTGACCGTTAAGTGGTCAACAATAGCATTCTTCCACCAGGTAGAAACATCTTTGTGGCATAAAATAGAACAGTCTGAAGCAAGATGACCCGTAGAGAAGCATCTCCTGCAGCGGAAGGGGAGGCCTTCAAAATCCAACAGTTGTGACCAAGGCCTATCCCCTACCATAAGAACCACATCTCCTGGGAGAGGAGAGGAGATGTTAGTGTTCACAAGAATGCGGGCAAAGGTAGTGTGGTCCATTGAGGACGTAGCTTCATCGACCTTTAGGAAATGACCAATAGAGTTATTGATAGCCTCATAACAAGAGTGCTCCCAAAAATGGAGAGGGAGATTGATGAGCCGGACCCAAACTGGATGCACATTAAGTGGTTCAGTGAGAGGGTTAAAAGAAGTTGTCCAAGACTTAACAGAGAGGGAGTGCACTCCCCAAGCCCACAACATGCCCAAAACCAAATCCCGATCAACGAAAGATGTGAAGGAAGCGATAAAAAAACCTTTAACACAGGGGAAAAGGTCAATATTGTGAGCAACTAAAGCCGCTAAGAGTCACTTACCCAATGATGAAGGTCCTCCGGTAGAGAAGGTCAGAGCCCAGAGAATCTACACACTAGAGCACAAACCACCACAAAGGAGGATTTAGCACAGGGAAGAGGACGAACCCCCTTCAAGGGTTGGGCGACAGATCTAGCCACACGAGCAAAGCTACGCTTGCCAACAGGTTTGGCCAATTTTTTTTGTTTATTGTTATTTTTAATATTTACTTGTCTTATTAGTACTTGCCGTTAGGCTAGTACTATTGCAATCGGTTGCACTCAATTTTGGTTAACTAGTTATTATTCAATTGCATTTCCACCAATTAAAACTATGAATTTTTTCTTTTGATATTTTTGTTCAATTTTTACAAAGTTAAGATGCACGATTTTTAAGTTTCTAAATTATATAAATTTATTTTCTTCAATCTAATTGGCTAAAAACTTTACATCTTATTACCGGATTTCATGGATCCACTATCTAAATGAATTTTTTTAGGCAAAGTTTTAGGTACATTAACCTAATCTTTAGTATGTTTTTTACATGTAAATTCTAGAGATAGTAAACAATAATCTTATATTGTTTTAAGGGTTTTCATATTGTTTTAATTTCTTTCCTTTCATTACAGAGGCTAAACTTCAAAAGTGTATGAAATCTTAACCAATAATGATTTATAAATTATCATTATTATAATATATAAACTACATTTTAAGTATATAAATTTAATTAATAATAATAATTATTAAATTTAATTTCAAAAATATAATAATAATGAGAACTAATATTACAAACATATATTTAAGGGGATGCGAAATTTCAAACTAAAAATAAATAATTAAACATGCCTCACATAATGGTTAGAACATACTTTTTATAAATATATATTTTTAAATTTATAAAATATTTGTAACAATGTTATCTATCTATTTTTTTAATATCAATTTAGAAATCTTATTTTAATTGTAGTATTTTTTGTTTTTGTTTTGTATAAATTTTAAAAGTATTCAATCTTATCATAATTTAATATATTATATAAAAACATATTATACATTTACAAAAATAGTAATTACAAACATGCTAATACATTTTAAGTAATAATGATTTATAAAGATCACTTAATTTATTTTATGCCACCATTAAATTTAAATTTAAATTAATTACAAATTATTTAGAAATATTTATAATAATTACACTTATAGATTTTTAGATTAAGGACTAGGGATGGAGTTAAGGAAAAAATAGGATTAGGGTTATGGTTAAAACTAGAATTTGAACTAGGCTAGACATAAGACTAAAATTAAGGTTAGGGTTAAACTTAGATCAATCGTTAAGGTTGTTAACTTTAGAATTAAAGTTATAGAGATGAGTGTAATATATAATTATATGATGTTAGAGTTTGAACATATTAATTATTATTTTAAAAATTAGAGTAATTATGCAATAACTATAAATGTTTAAACAATCAAACACCTTTAACTTTGAATATCAATTTGTTCATTACATACTACAATTGTGGGCACTCTACTACATATTTGTAATACATATGACTTGAAAAAATATATTATTTCAAACTATTGTTGAAACAATATGTTATAACTCATCCATTAACTAAACATTTTTTTACTAAAAAGGCAAGTACTAGCCACTACATGGCACTTGTTTATTGTTTCCTTCTTATCCTACTTGATTTCTTGTTTTTTTTTTGTTAATTTTTGTTTGTTTTTTATTAGGGGAAAACAGGTTTTGAAGGGCCCCTAAAACCTTTTACATCAGAGATTCAAAAGATAGTCATCAGAGTCCACTAGAAAAATATAAGACAACAACCACAAAAAGGATAGCTGGTTGAAAACAAAAAGCCAGCAACAAAAAATACACAACATAGAGAGAGCCACAACCAAAGAAGCAAAGACTGCTTCTAATGACAACAGTCAGCTCAACCAAAGACAAGGCCATGAAAGCCAGCCCAAACAATCAACTACAAGGGCCCTCAAGATTTACAATTGGCCTTGTGGGAATGAAGAGTCATATCAAAAGAAGGTTTGGATGTCTTTGAATGCTTCCCCTTAACAGTAATCCACCCTTCTTCAACTTTAGCAGCCGCAACTGACCAGTTCGAAGGGCCCAACATCGATCTTACTGGATTAGGAGAAAGAGCATCAGAAGATGGAGCAGCAACCGTCGCGAACACAGGACCGCAACTAGCAAATGGGGCGCGAAAGTTGTGTCAACACATGGTGAAGCAGCCAACGGGGTAAGAGACAACAATCCATTTTCAATAGAGGGGACAACAACATCCTGTATCACAAAATCTTTAATCTCAAAAAAATCCTTAGTGGTAGTCGAAGAATCTTTCATCATCTTTACAGAATCCGAGCCAGTGAAAGTAGAAACCCCAATAGCTAATGACTCTTTAGAAGAGTCCAACAGTTTCCTAACAGTATAATATCGGTGTGAGGCCCTGACCACCATGAGGCCACACAATTTTTCTTCTCAAGCCCACAACTCCTAGCCGCATGGCCGATTTTGAAGCATCTACAACACCTGAAAGAAATACCTTTGTAATCCAAAGTTTGGACCCAACTGCCACAAGAGGAATCAATGGCAATTTTAGCTGGCAAGCCCTTAGAAACATCTAGCTTAACCATAATATGAGCAAAAGTAGTATGATAAAGCCCATAGGAGTCATTATCCACCATAATGAAGCTCCCAGTGACATCACCGATTTCCTCAAAGAGAGAATCAACCCACAAGTGGAGAGGAAGGTTAGGAAGCCTGACCCAGATCGGGATTTTATTTAACTTCTCTGAAAGGGGGTTAAAATCAGAGTGCCAAGGTTTGGACAAGAGCGGCATATTATCTTTCTCATAGAAAAAGCTTTCACATAGGATTTTTCTTCTATCCTCAACATTCTCAAATTTAGAAACAAAGAAACCTTTAGCCATAGGGTATATGTGAACTGTACTAGAAATGAGGGGATTCTAGTGTTGGGAAATCCATTTATGCAACTCTGGAAGGCTGGGCCAGATACCCTTGAATCTGCAGATAGCACTATGCTACGTGAAAAACTTCACATTGTTCTCTATTTCTTGTTCAGACTCATTATTCACATTAATAGAGATGGCACAAGAGATAGGGATAAACCCTCTTCCATCCCCTCTGTGTGAAGATGAGGGGGGGACCCTATCAAAAAATCGAGCAGAGTCTAGATGGGGGCCCCAACGACCACCGACGCCTAGGAGGGACCACCGACAGTAGCTCCATCCGTGCCGGCCGAAAGATCAACAGCAACAAGGGAGCGTCCAGGAGAGTAGGCGAGAGACTGTGACGGGGTCTAAGATTTCAAATTCTCCATCGTGTGGGACATTTTTGTTTGTTATTTTTTCATATATTTTGGTTTGGGTTCCTTTTCTTATCATTGGTAGTTTTCATAATTTTTCTATTTTGTAATTTTGTATTTCCTTTTTTTATTTTTACTTTTGTTTTCCTTGTTTTTTATTATATTTACTTTTTAGTTTGTAAATTTTTTGGTTGTAATGTTCTTGTTTTGGTTTCTAAATTTGGCAATATTATAATAAATATTAGTATTTTAAATTTCTTGTCCTTTACTTTTTTGCTTCCTTGTCTTTTTCATTTTTAGTTTTTGGTCTTTTTATTATTTTTATGATTATATTCTTTTTTATCTATTTTTTGTGTTATTTTTTAATATAAGATTTTAGTTCTTAATTATTTGTCACCTTGTCATTTTATTATTTTTGAGTTTATTAATTTCTTATTTATTTGTTTTGTTTCTTGTTTTTTTCTGTTATATTATAAATAATATTTTATGGAATCATTAATAGTATTTTTTTTTCTTCTTTTTGTCTCCTCTTTATTTTTAATTTTTCTTTGTTTAAAATTATCCACTTTCTTGGTCTTAATGTATTAGAATTTTACAACATTATATATATATATATATATTTTTGTTCTTTTTGTCTTCGTTTTTTTTTTCTTTTTGATTCATAAGGCACAACCAAGATTGCGGTAATTATATTGATAATAATAAAAATATCGTTTGATTACAAAATGAGGCTAGTCAAAGTTCCAAAAATGAGCCCTAAACTTCTACAAAATTGTTGTCATGGACTCATACACAAAATAGAAACCTAGCCAAAAGAAGCCATGTGCCCCATAGGTCGAGTGAGGACACCAACAAAAAGACTCGAAACAATGCAAGTTGCCTACACCGAGTGCCAAACAAACCTTGACAACCTACCTGCAAAATAACCACCCCTTCTCCAGGATACTAGCGTAGCCATACACGGGTCTTAAAAAAACAAAGACAAAAAACTGCCCCAACACTTTAGTCTTCTTCATAGAAGGCCTTTGAGCTGACAACCTTCACAAATTTCTCTAGCTAGGAAAATTTATCCTTCGTCTTGATGCCAACCACCCTCCAAAAGAAACTCTTGGACGGTGCCGCTCCAACCCACACGCATCTAGGTTTCAAATGAAAGGTTGCTTGGCAACCACCATCCCAAGCAACATATTAAGTCTAGAAAATATCAGTCAACTCTAAATGTTTAACACTTTTAAGCCTAGAAGTAAAAGCTTAGTGTGTGTGATTTAAGCAGTCTGATCCCAGTTCATACATATTCAGAATGTTATCCGATCAAAAAATGTCCATGCTTGGTTCTGCCACAACCACAACCATAATATCAATATCATCCACTAAGAAATCAACCTTAAAGACAAGCCGAAGCAAAAGAAAAGTTTGTACCTTTGTCTCACTAAGGTCTAGCAACGAGGCCAGAAAGTGAGAAGAGATATTTGTATTTACCTAATACCCCTTGGCAGAGGTCAAAAACTCCTTGCCCAACACCATCCTTATGGCATCCATTGTTAAAATAATTGGGGAATTGCAGACCATTTGTAGTTGTTGGTCTGAAATATACCCAAGGAATGACATTTTCTTTTTGTCACTCTTTAATCGTATTGGAGAATCCATATCTAAAAAAGTTGATACAAAGAGTGAAGCACATGACTACTCATTTATAACAAGGTTGTTGATATCCTCTATGAGCCAACATAGCTGGCAACATAATTAACATAAATGCAGAGTCCTATCATTTTCGAAGAGGCTGCCACATTGAGATGTCGTGAATAATTGATAAGGGCCAAATTTTCATCTTTGAAAAGTTGATCTCTAAAAGGATAGAAAGCAGAAAAAAGGCCAATTCTCTAGGTACCCCAAGTTTGTACTTTATCTTTGCAGAAATAAATGCATCCTATGCCTGAAGCCTTGGGAAATGTGTATGCCTACTATTGCCACTAGCGCATCATCTAGGTCCGATTGTACCCATCTCTACCTTGTCAACAACCACATTAGCCAATGTGTCAACATCCATATGCTCCTTGTGATATGTGTGATTGATCATGAAGTCTTCAAAAAAACTTGAGAAGCGTCATATCTTTGTCAAGCAGTGCATTGAGCTTCCATTTTTTGTAGCCCTCACTCAAACTGCATTAACCACCATGGAGGAATCACTTTCTATCTCCAACCTTGAGATTTTGAGATCTTTACCTAATAAATCTTGGATTAATGTCTTAAGTTTTACAACATTATTTGTGTATTGTTTCAAGGGCACTGCTAATCTATCTATAGTTGAGCCATCCCAAAGTCAAACTTTACATTTGACACTAGAGGGACCTGAGTTACCTCTAGATCCTCTATCTAAATTCATCTTAAAGCATCCCAATTGTGGGGGTTTTCATAGAATTTGGGCTCTGATGAGATCAATATACTTGCCACCCACACCAATGAAAGGATGGATCTTCAAACCATGCCAATTAAGTCCCATTTTTCTATCCCGTACAGTGAAATGAGATTTTTTTGTGAGATGCACGACAAACCTACTATTGACGAGTTCTACAATTGTAACCTCAACTTTGTTTAAAAATTGTTTCAATGCCATTACCTTATCTTGGAAGATCCTCCTATTTCACTCTTTCCAAATTTCCCATAGAAGTAGTGAGGGACTTGAGACCTAAAGGTAGCTATTAAGGGAAAATCTATGGGTGATTGGTCATGCCTTGAATAGGCTCACAATGTCATTCAGGAGGGTTGCTCATGCCTTGAATAGGATCACAATGTCATTCAAGAGGGTATATATTTGTCCCAATTTGGCACATGACCATGTCGAACAAGCATTGGAGAAGGGACATCCCAAAAGCATTTGATCAACTATCTCCTTTGACTCCCCACAAAGAGCATATCTTGAAGGTCCTACATATCCCATTCTTCTGAATTTGTCTTAGGTAAGAATTTTACCTTGAAGGGCAACCCATGCAAAACCCTTAACTTTAGGCAAGCAACATTTTTTCTAGAACATTGTTGTTCATGTGTCTAGGGAGGTTGCTGGAGCAGTCCCTGTGCCTGTTGTTGTTTCTAGGGGTGTTTCTAACCCAAGTCTTGCTATGCCTGTTGGAGCTTCGTTGTTTGTTGGCTATCCCTCAACTGCTGATTTTCCTGCGTTAAATTCATTGGAGTGGCAAGATGAGGCTGCTAAAGTTAAAGATGGTTAGATAACAGTTAAAGGTAAATGGTCTAAGAGGTCCTTGCCTTCTTTTGACATGACCCTTCGATCCCACATGAAGGGTCCCAAAGGGAAATCCTAAGTGAGGGGGTTGTCTTAACCCTTGTGAGGAGTTGTGCTCTGTTTGTTTTGGGTTGCCTGTAGTTTCTCAGGTAGCTTGTCTCTTTGGGGTTTCTACCCTTTCTTTATCTATTAGGTCTGCTGGTTTTCTATGTCGATTCTTTTTAACAACTTTGTTTTGCTTTTGTTGGAAGCTGTAGAGTCAGCTGTGCTAGTTTTTTGGTTGTAGTTTTCATTATTAATAACTTTGCGCATCCTGCCTTGTTGGGTTCTAGATCCCGATAAAATCTATTGGGTTTTGGGTCCCTTCAAAACCTGTTGTATGTGGTTTCTGGCCCTCTTTAAAACCTGTTTTCCCTTATTCAAAAAATATTTTTTGTAGCACAACTGTATGGGAATTTTCATTTTGTGAAAGTGCTCTTGTTTGATAATCAAATTATAGCCATCCCTAACATTGAATTGACCATTCTTTGATCCTATCCATATAAACTTATCCTACCCACTTCGAAAGACCAAATCCTTTCTCAAAATCTCCAATAAATGGTTGACCTATACCATAGGCAGAGGGAGAGATTGAAAATCCTTCGAGAACCAAGTGACATATCCCGATTGATGAGAAAAACATAGTCCTTGACCACTACACCCAAATGTTACTTTAGGAAGGCTTTGGTTTGTTTTGTGGCCATTAAACTATCAATTCTCAAGTAGCCTCCCCATGAGTCTTCCTAGAACAAGGCCTGGATTCCATCATGAATGTCCCATATTAAAGAATTTGTGATGATTGTCCTATACTCGAGCATGGAATTTCAGACCAGTGATCCATAGGGGGGATCAGTTGTTCTAAAAATATTAGTTGAGTTATCATTGCCCAAATATTTCCTTTGAAGGATTTTGACCCACTTCAAATGGGGAACTTCCTTATACATTCTCCATAGTAACTTGGCTCCTAAAAGCTTTATTTTTCCACATTTGGTTTTAGAGACCAACCCCTCTAGGGTCCTTAGGCCTAAATATTTTATCCCACAGGATCAAGACGCCTTTTTCTTTTTGGCCAGAACTTGCTAATGTTTTTTTTCATTTTCTAGACCATCTTCAAGTTAGCCCCCACTAAAAGGGAAAGGTAGGAAAACATGTATATTAGCATATCCGAGATGACAACCTTAGCATGATAATCTAAATAGCCTAGGATAACCATCTTCCCTTCCATGAGGAAAGTCTCTTATCCATTTTACCCCTAAGGGGATCCCACAACTTTGAGGTTTTCAATTTCTTATCAAGTGGCAATTGTAGGTAAGAACATGGAAGCTTCTACAATTTGAAGTTTGAAATTCTCACAATCTCCATTTCCTTTCTTGGTAGCATTGAGAAGAAGAAGATCTTAGATTTGTCATGACTAATCTTTTGCCCTAAAGTTGCAACATAGGGGTCCAATATCCTCTAAAAAAGTCAGGCTTTCCTGTTCTTTAAAACCCCAAACAACATAATTTCATTAACAAATTGCTAATGAGAGATTGCTTACAATGAGCTTGTCACTTTGATTCCTTCGATCAATCCTTTGTCCTGAAAGCTTTTAAATGTTCTACCTAAGGCTTCTACAATAATAATAAATAGGAACAAAGACAAAGATTCTCCTTATCTTAAGCTTCTTGAACACTTGAAGAAACCCTCAAGGGAGCCATTCACCAAGACTGAGAATCTCTGGATGGAAATGTAGTAGTATATCCAATTAATACATTGTTTACTGAAGCCAAAGGCTTCCAAAATATTGCAAAGTAAGCTCTAATCCACCTTCTCATAAGCTTTCTTGATGTCTAATTTGATGAGCATGCTTGGTGTCCTATTATTTTGAATTGAGTGAATAACAACCTCTTGAGAAATTATAACACCATCTAAAATTAGCCTTCCTGGAACAAACCTTGTGTACTCTTTAGAGATGATGTTGGGAAGGATCTTCTTTAATCTATTTGCCATGGTTTTCACCATTATCTTATAGATTATGTTGAAAAGGGAAACAAAGATAAATTCATTCATGTTGAAATCCTTCTCCTTCTTCGATATAAGGGCAATGAATATATTGTTGATTTATCTTAGAAATCTTTCAGAATTTGTAGCTGCCTCCAATGCTTCCACTAGCTCTACTCCAAGAAAATGCTAATATTTTTGAAAAAATCTAGTAGGGAACCCATCCGGTCCTGAAGCTTTGTTGGGGTTAAGTTGTCTCAGTGCCTCTTCAATTTCCTCCTTAGTCAATCTTGCATCCAAGATTCTATTTTGAGCCTTTGTAATCAAGTTTGGAATATGGTTTAGGAACTCTTGTTTAACCAACAAATCCAAACCTTCCAGGTTCCTTAGCACACTAGAGAAGAAGGATGATGCCTTCTTAGCTATCTCTTCAGGATCCTATGTGGATGAGCCATCTTGTTTCTTTAGTTTGAAAATTCTATTTAGATCCCTCCATTGTTTAGTGACACTGTGAAATAACTTTAAGTTTTTATCCCCACTACTATCCATGTCTCCCTCAACTTTTGTCTCCAAAAAAATTCTTCCTTTGCCAAGATATATTCCTAATCTCTTAGAATATCTTTTTCTTTGATGAATTCATTTTGATCCATCCCATGCTACAAGTTCCTCCTTAAGGCCTTGCTTGATTGCAAAGATGTATTTAAAATAATACTTGTTCAATTGCAAAAGCTTTTGCTTCACCCATTTCAACTTTGACATAAGTAAAATAGTTTAGATCCCTAATAACTTCTCCTTAGACCACTAGGTGTTGATCAAGATGAAGACGGTTGCATCTTTCATCCACATGTTCTCAAATTTGAAAGGACACCTGATAGGTTTGTTATCCCCAATGAGCAAAAGTTTAACTAAATAATGATTTGACCCTAAGAAGGGGAGGATGGATCCCTCCATGCTAAAGGAGAAGGTGGCTAGATTCCCCAGGAAGAAGAATCTGTTTAGTTTCTCAACAATGTGGATGAAGCCTAACCTTCTATTATTCTAGGTGAAGGATGCATTTGCTTATAGTATTTCAAGAAGGTTGTTCTTGTCCACCTAGTCTTTGAATTCCTTTTGTGACTAATTCATCCTTTGAATTCCTCCCTGTTTATCTTGTTGATGTAAAATAGCATTCAAATTACCACCAATGATAGCATGAGGGGAGGGGTTATTGGCAATTAATCCATCAAGCTCATTCCACATTTATTTCTTCTTTGGACATGGGATCAACCCATAAACATTTGTCAATAAGACATTTAGGTTAGCATATATGCAACTTGCACTAATCCACCTAACCAATTTTTTCCGTTTAATAGAATCTCAAAAGTTATCGAGCAAGGGTTCCAAATAATTCCTAAGAAAAACAAGGCTCCCTCTGATTGAACTACTTTCACCTTACAATTTTTGACTTTCTTGGATAAATGTTCCATCTCTAACTTGGTCAATTTGGTTTCCTAGATAAGAAAAATATATTCCTTTTCTAAACTTAGCATGTGCTTGACCAGACGCTTTGTTAGGGGTATTTAAGCCCCTAACATTCCACGTAAGGAGATTTATGGCCCCTTGGGAAGGGGGACTTCCTTCCATGACCTTACTATCATGGTAATTATGAGCCGATCTTATGCTTCTTCCTCTTTGTTTTTGAGCTCCTATAGGAATTTCCTCTCTTTCCCTTTACCAACAGACTTGTCGCAATCTAGCTTGGTTTTGGTAGAAGGGGTCTGATTAATGCCCAATCTCTTTTAGTCATGCAACTCTTACTCATTTATCCCCTATCACTTAGCCCCACTAAACAAGAGCTCTTTCTTTTTCTTCCTCTATCTCTCCAACCTTCAAAAATTCCTACAAAAATTCTTGCTTCTTAAATTGTAGCTCATTGCTTGAGGCTAGGTTGGTTTCAACGAACTTCTCTTGCTCACTTGATATCCCTAGGAAATCACAAACTGCCTCCATTTCTACCAGGCCATATCTTTTTAGGAAATAAACCTCTCTCTATCACATCTTCCTCCTGTAATGCCCCAATCTCCTCCTTTATCTCAAGAGACTATACCTTTGCCTCCATGTCTACCTATCAATTATCATCCTTAAGCCTTGATTGCCTTGGATTTGGAAGTTCAGGGTGTAGACCTCCTCGCTTTCAACTATTTTATTTGGATTTGGTGTTGTTCCTTATTTATTACCAAGGTTTCTAGAACCAAGATCTAATGAATTCCAAAGCTTTCACTTTTTCACTATATTACCTTACTCTCCATCTACCATCACCTCATTCTCTTTCCCCAGCACTTGCTCCTTCTTCTGATCCTTTATCACCATCTAGGACACCATAACTTGCTTTGAAGTGACTAACCCTAAAAACAAACCTTCATTTGTTCTAGGGACCTCTGCGCTATTTTCCTTACTATAAGCACATTTGGCCTCATCTGTCATACCAAAAATTCTTGCCTCTATAGTTCTCCTCAAAAGGTAGTGACCAAAGACAAACCCCTTTGTCTTGGCCACTTTTTGAAACCACCTTCCAAACTCGAAGATGATCTCAAGTTCTTCATAGATCCTAGATCTCATGTCAATCTCCACAAATATATTCTCCTTTGCCCTTGGTTTCCCATTAAGAAAATATTCACCGACTCCTAGAAAGCTACCCAAAACATCCTCCATCTTGATTAGGGCATCAATATTCCAGAATTATACGAGGAGACCCACAAGGTTAATCCACATGTGGACTTTCTTAAGTGTGTATTTCATCGAATCAAAGTTTGGTGTCTACTCTAGATAGTGAAAACTCAATTCTTCTAAGAATAGAAGATCACCATTAAGGATCTTTGCTTTAGTGAAGGGAGAATGTATTTTATGAGAAAAAAGAGTTTAGAAGGGACACATATTTACTCTACCTTCAAAGGTTCTTTTCCATTATCCCATGATCTTGTCATGGGGACAACTATCTCCACACTGCTTAATCAGGAAGATTTGATCCTTCAAACGATCCATAGTCAGAGCAACGATCTTTGATGACATCACCTTGGATTTTCCATTTTTAGGCTTTTGTTGCACATCTATATTGCCTTCGAACCTACCAATAGCTGGTCTATACCTTTGCCTTCCATTTTGCCCGTTTCCATTCTTTTCTTTCTTCTACGAGTGATCTTGGCCAAATGTCTTTTGTAACGATTCTTGTCCCCTCCTAGGATTGGAAAGTGGGATTGTGTTGGCTCCTATTGCAAAGTACGCAGTGTTTGAGGACCTCTTTCCCTATCAATCAAAATTTGCCTACCCTAGAAAAGATATGTTGCTTGTCTCCCGTGTTCACTCCTCTACACTCCTTTCGCCACCTCTTACCTTCTTGCACAACTTTTTTTGGTCTTTTTCTCTTTTGTTTCTTGGTCTTTTTTCATTTTGTTTTTTATTCGAATAGCAATAAGAATAAGGGTGTTGACCCTTAATACAATAGCCCATAGGTGGGAAAAAAGAAAAGAAACAAAACAAAGGAATGAACCCAAAACAAAACAAGGTTGGACAAACATCTAACAAAAAGAAAAACACTATTAGAAGCTTTCCAAACCAGTAGCAACCCAAAACTGAACTCAAGAGTGGGGAGGAATACCCAAATCTTGACACAAAGGGGTTTGGGGTAGGGGGGAGGGGGAATTCCCCTTCCGCCTACGACAAACCACTGTCCAGGAAATACTACTATTGAGATCAACAATAGAAGAGTCAAGTGGGGAGGACCCCACAGAGTTATTGTCCACAACAACAGTAGATTGTTGCAGAACAACATTCGAAGTAGATTCACCAAAAGCGAGTGGATGGTGCAAAATAGGAGAAACAAAATTAGGAGCCTCAAGGATAGAAGATGCCACATCACTAGTAACAGGAGGGTCAACAGAAGCTTCAAAAGCAATTTGAGGCACAACCTCATCCTAAGAGGAGACATCATCCTCTTGTGAGGAATCATCAGAAAGATCATAAGCATTGACCATCAAGTGATCAATAGTAGCGTCCTTCCACCAAGTAGCAACACCCTTGTGGCATGAGAGAGAACAATCTGAAGCTAAGTGATCCGTAGAGAAGCATCTCCGACAGTGAAAGGGGAGGCCCTCATAATCCAACGATTGAGTCCATGGCTTATCCCCAACCATAAGAACCACATCCCTAGAGAGAGGGACAAAGATGCCAATATCGATTAAAATGCAAGCAAAGGTAGAATGATTCATGGTAGACATAGAATCATCAATCTTCAAGAAACGACCGATAGAGTTACCAATGGCCTTATAACAAAAAAGCTCCTAGAAATGAAGGGGGGATTAGGAAGGCGAACCCATACCGAATGCACATTGAGTGGTTCGATAAGAGGTTAAAAGAAGTTGTCTAGGGCTTGACAGAGAGAGAGTGATCTCCCCAACCCCACAACTTGCTCAGCACTAAGTCACAATTGACAAATGAAACAAAGGAAGCAATGAAAAAACCAAATTATAAGTGTTATGTTTTTTTGCATTTTACATTTATATATATTTTATTTATTCTTTAGTTATAATTCATTGTTTCTTTTATAATTTTAAGTCTTTGTTTACTTCTTGTTTGCTTGTCATTTTTTTATTCTTCTTTTTTAGTTTATTATTTTCTTGTTTATTCCTATTTTGATTCTTATTTTTTGGATTATTATTTATTATAATTATTTTTTGTATTTTTAAGTTCCTTTCTATTTTCCTTGTTATTTATTATTTTATTTTATGGTTATCATTGCTTACTTTGTTTATTATGTATTATTATAATCTTTAGATATTTTACTCTTATGCCATTTATTATTTTTATTTAGTTTGTTATCTTGTTTTTTTAATTTTCTCGCTCCCTATTATTTACTAATTACTTTGATTTTATATCACTTCTACTTGTACTAACTATATCTTGTTTGCCTACAACATTTATAAAGCTATTCTACATCTTAATGGTCTCATAATCCTATTCCCGATGATAGATTACTGTGAATGATTCAAAAAGTTGAATTAAAAATTCTTACACAATTTTCTCCAGAATATTTTATTACAATTTATGGATTGTAGAAAGATTATACCAACAATTGATTCTCTTCATGGAAGGGAAATGATCTGTAATGAGAATTTGCTCTGTTTCGACACCATCTTCTTAACCATTGCACCGAGTGGGCAGGTCTTGCATTGCTAAGATCAACAATCCAGATTACCAGAGCTGTGATTAACCAGTTGTCCTCCAGACCATTTTATTTACATCTTGAATTAGCCAGCAAGTTAGAGCAACATTTCTAGCTCAAGCTCTAGTTTCATTGAAAAATGGGAGTCCAAACTCGTTGTTAACTTGTCTAATATCCAGATTGATCACCTTGCCCTTACTTTTGTGTTGTCACCTTGAGACGTGCTAAGCCCCCCAAACACGATATCCTTGAGGCTGAGTTTATTGCTTTCAAAAACCTTATGAAGAATGATGACATGGTCACTGTGAAAATTGACAAAGGCAATGCAGTGGTCATTCTTCACAAGTAAGATTATGTCTATTCTCAAAACATGCCTCAGAATCGCGATGGAAGCTCCCTCCTATTCTCCCGCCGGTTTTGGTTTGAATGCTCCCTACGTTCATTCTGCCCGCCAAAATGCTACTCGTTGTGTTGCCGCTGTTCTTGGTGGGCCTTGCCCTCAGCAGTGGGTGTCATGGGTTCTAGCGGTTCATGCCCTCTCCCACCCGTGGATGCCCTTCCGGAGGGTGTCGCTGTTGCAAATTCTCTGGCTTTTGATGATGCTTCTCAACCGAGTAATGCTGCTACTAATGTTGCGGGTGCTAAGGTCCCACCCAGACCTTCTTTTGCTAACGACGCAGATTTGCGCATGTGGTCAGATCTGTTGCCCAACCCTCCAAGGGGTTCGTTCTCTTCCTTGTGCCAAATCCTCTCCTGTGGTGGTTTGTGGGCCAGATGTTGTAGATAACATTGGGTTCTACCAATGATGTGCTTTAGCATGTGGATTCTCTGGGTTTTGGCCTTCACTACCGGACCTACATTGTTGGGTGAGTGACTTTTGGAAATCTTTGGTAGCTCATAATATTGAGATTTTTCCTTGTGCTAAACACTTTTTCATTGCTTCCTTTACATCTTCGGCTAATCAGGATTTGGTTTGGGCAAGTTATGGGCTTGGGGAGTTAACTCCCTCTCTGTTAAGCCTTGGACAAGTTCTTTTAACTCTCTGACTGAACCACTTAATGTGCGTCCAATTCGGGTTCACCTTATGAATCTCCCTCATCATTTTTGGGAGCATTCTTGCTATGAGGCCATTGGTAACTCTATTGGTTATTTCTCGAAGGTTGATGATGTCACGTTTTCAATGGGCCACTCTACCTTTTCCCACATCTTAGTCGATATTGACATCTCTTCGCCTCTCCCGGGAGATGCGGTTCTCACAGTTGGAGATTGACCTTGGACACAACCGTTGGATTTTGAGGGCCTCCCCTTTTTCTATCAAAAATGCTTCTCTACTGGTCATCTTGCTTTGGACTACTCTATTTCATGTCACAACAGTGATGCTACTTGGTGGAAGGATTCTACAACTAATCACTTGACTATTTATGTTGTTGATTCTGATTCGGTTGGCTCCTCACAGGAGGATGCAGTGCCTCTTAGTGTTGCTTTCGTTACCACTATAATGGATTCTCCTGTCCTGGTGGATTCAACTCATGTTGCCTCTGACTTGTAGCTCCGCTCTACTCCTACTGGTTCTTCTCCTGATGTTGTTCCTCTGCAGCAACCTCTTGTTGTTCTACAACAACCACCTGTTGCTCTGTAGTAGTACTTTGTTGGCACTACTGATGGCATCCCAGCAGGGTCCTTACCGCTTGATCTCTCTCTTGACGGTTTGAATGACAGTATCGCCTGGACTGTAGTTTGTCGTAGGCGGAAGGGGAAGTCCTCCCCTCTCGCCCAAACCCCTCCTTGTCAAGGCTTGGGTGTCCCTACCCCTCCTTGAGTTGGGTCTGGGTTGTTGATGGTTAGATAGGTTTTCTTTTTCACTTGTTTGACCTTGTTTTTCCGGGGCTTGCTCCCATATTTTATTGTTCTCTTACTGCTTGTGGGTTGTTGTACTAAGGGTCAACACCCTTGTTTTTGCTGCTTAATTAAAAACAAGTAAGATTATGTCACCAAAATATTGGACCATTTATCTAACGATGGTAGCTACCGAACCCTTCCTAAGATTTTGATTTCCAAAATTATCAAGAAAGTTAAGCTTGTTATCATTCATTCTACTTTTGATGATTCCACCAAGAAGCATATGATTTGACATAAAGAAATCACCCCTCGCATTTATAGTGCCCCTAAAATCCATAAACTAGGCATTCCTCTTATACCAATTGTCGATACCTCTAATTCCCCCACTTACAATTTGGTTGCTTTCCTAGCTAAACTGATCTCCTCCCTTACAGGCAAGTCAAACTACTTCATTAAGGATTCCAACCATTTCATCAATTTTATCCAAGACAACAAAGTTGAAGATCACAAGATTTTAGTCAACTTTGATATTGTGTCTTTGTTCATTAAATTACCTATCACCAACTCTCTAGAACATGTCAAACACAAGACTAATGATGAAATCGCTTCACTAATTGAACTTTGCCTTTCTTCAACAGTTTTCACATTTTTAAATGTGATTTATGAACAAACAAATGGTGTTGCTATGGGTTTCCCTTTGTCCCCTAGTCATAGCTAATCTCTTCATGGAATATTTTGAAGAATTAGCCCTAGTTCCTTCCCCCTTAAACCTCGTTGGTGGAAACGCTACGATGATGACACTAATGTATGTTGGCCTCATGGTTGTGAACAACTTGAACTCTTTTATTCCCACTTAAATAATCTAGTTGAATGCATTCAATTTACTAAGAACTTGGAATCCAATAAACAAATTCCTTTTCTATACATCCTCATTATTTAGAGCCTTCAAAGTGCAAAAAAATGTGCTAATCCTATTACCAAATCGAGGTTGTCTTGTGCCTCCCAAATTGCTACTATCCCCTATGTTGAAGGTCTCTCTCATAAGATCTGTAAAATTCTTTGTAGAAAAGGCATTACTTGTACCTTTAAACCTTTCTCCACTACTCGTAGACTCATCCCCTCTGTCAAAGATCGGTTGTAACCTCCTCTCCTCCACTCCGGTGTTTACAAAATCGATAGTTCTTGTGCAATGGGACCCCATGTATTGGGGAAATAGGATGATCCATTACCACTAGGATAAAAGAGCACATTGTTGATATTAAGTTGGATTGTATATCCAAGTTTTCCTTAGCTAGACACTCCCACCTCTTCAAACACCACATTTTCCTTAGAAACAACCAATTTGTTAGAGAAGATAATTATTTTAAGCATAATTCTTGAAGGTCATCACCATTAAAAACCATCCGTCCAATCTTAATTGAGATGAGGGATGACATATTAGCCCCACTTGGAAACCGTTGTTGAACTCCCTCCTCTCTAACCCTCCTTCTTGATGTCCTCTCATTTGCCTGCTCTTTGCCCTCTTGTTCATTTTTAGCCTTTTCTCCTTTCTTTTTTCGTCACCCCCCTTATTTCCTTGCATTATCTCCTTCCTTAGTACCATTTCACTTTTATCCTTTGCTATGTTTTGCCTTGTCCTCACCTTTGTTCTTCTCTTCTTCTTGTGTGTTTATTTATTTCTTTTGTCTTGCTTTCTTGACTTGTTTTCTTTTCTTTAGTTTGTCTTGTTTATTAATTTTATCTTATTTGCATTCTCTCCCTTATTTAGCTTCCTTGGCTTTCTTTTGTTTTGTGTCATTCTCTTTCTTTCTTTAATTTTTCTTCTTATTTTGTTAATTGTTATTTTTAACATTTACTTGTCTTAATTATTATTTCCTTCTTATCCTACTTGATTTCTTGTTTCTTTTTTGTTAATTTTTACTTCTTATTTTTTCATTTATTTTGGTATGGGTTCCTTTTCTTATCTTGTTGTCATTTTCTCAAATTTGTTGTAGTTTTGTTAGTTTGTTATTTTTTATTTCCCTTTGTTATTTGTTATACTTTTGAAAGGCGTCGTAAGATACAACTCAACTATCTCGGAAAAGGACTGATTTGATTGTTTAAGAGTGTTAGAGGAGCAAGAATGAAGCGTCATGATGTAGGAAAAGTATAGATAGACGATCTCCAAGATCCAAGTTATTAATACCGCCGTTGTTAGTTGAGCGAGCTACTTAGTTATAGCCGGCGCATGCATCAAGGAAGGTCACATCATCGGCTCTGAGTATCCTGCCAAAAAAGAGGATTTAATTCGAGTAATGGAAAGGCTATGCTCGAAAAAATGTGTTGACAAGTCGATGACATTTTAAATATGTCTATAAGCATTTAACTCTCCCTAAAAGTTTGCATATATATATATATGCATATCCATATATATAATTATAAATATATAAATATATACATCCATATATATACACCTATTTATATATATACACATATATGTCAACATATTCGTCATTATAAATGTAAACAAAATTATGCATATCTATATATATTATATATCTATGTGTATTAATACACACACACACATGTATATATATGAAACTGTATATATATATATATATATATATATATATATATATATATATATATATATATATATATATATATATATATATATATATATATATATATATATATATATATATATATATATATAAGGAAGTTCGAAGATCTGAGAACATCTATATTTGTTTAAATATGAATATGAATTAGCACATGTATATTAATTAATGTATATATATAGAGATATGTATACATCCACGAATGATTCACTGTGTATTTATCCCAAATATGACAAATATCCATAATCAGAAAATAAAGAAGAGGACCATGCTCTAATATCCAACTTATCCCAGTTCATTTAGAAGATTGAGACTAATCAGAGATGTCCGAGATGGATTTGGGATGGTCATCTAGACAGCAAAGAATTTTTCTCTACTAACTGAGGCCTAGCTCTTACCAACTGACACTAACATACCTGCCTTCATTCTTAAGAGGGGTAGCATGGTTCGTAGGAAGAATCCCTGGAGAGATACCAAATCCTGATTCTTGAAGAACATAAATCCTAAGAAATCTGAATCTTACAGCAGGCTCTTAGGACAAAAAGAAGGGCCCTATCTTAACTTAAAAATCTCCCATCAGCCCTTGCATTGGCTAATTCATCCGCCCTAGAGTTACCTTCTCTGTAGACATGATTGAAGGTTGTTTTCTTGAATACCTTGAGAAGACTTAGAGCCCTTGATAAGATCACATTTAGCTTCCAATTAGGAAGAAAACCTTTTCCAAGGCCATTGATAATAATAGTCGAATCTCCTTCTATGGCAAGCTTACTTATACCCATGTTTTGACATAGAGGAGGCCTTCAACTAAAGCTAAAATTTATGCTTTATTATTGGATTCAATACCTATAGGCTTGGCCAACTTAGCTAATTCCTTACCAGCATCATCATGCAAACAACATCCGATCCCTGCAGGACCCGGATTCCCACGAGATGCTCCATCGAAGTTAATCTTAGCCCACCCTTTTTTCGGGACCTTCCATTTCCAAGTTTCTCTTAACTCATTTTTATTGGAGTTTCTCACTCCTACGAAGGGAGGAATATTCAGACCTAACCACGTACCTCTCATTTTCTTATCCCAGTATGTCATCTCAGACAATTTGCTAGAAAATTTAGATGTCCTGCTATTAAGAGTTTCTACTACTGAGGCCTCAATTTTATTTACTAGTTGGATCCATTCCATTTTCTTTTCCTTAAAGAGTCTCCTTTTGCGTTCCTTCCAGAGTTCCCAAATTACCAAAGAAGGGGCCAATTTCCATAGACCTCCATAGAGGGAACGTTGATGAAGAATGGACCATGCCTGAAACATACCTAGAATGGAATTAGGGAGAGATGAGCTCCATCCTAATTTGTTACATAACCAAAGACAACATTTGGAGGCATAATTGCAATTTAGGAGGATATGATCCTTATCTTCTTCTGCCTTTTCACATAAAGGGCATCTACTGGGTCCCTCAAAGCCCATTTTCCTAAATCTATCCACAATAAGAATCTTATCTTGGAGAGCAAACCACGAGAACAACCCTTCCTTAGGCAAACACATCTTGTCCCAACACAAGACAGAGGGGGCAGAAGTGCGTAAGGAGAGTTGCTCACTAAGGAGGAGACTGTAACCATCTTTAGAGGTGTATTCTCCCTATTTCGATCCATCCCAAACAAGAGTATCTGACCTCAATTTGAAGGAAACCATTCTATTCTTAAGGATGTCTTGGAGATCACGTTTCTCCATTTCAGGGATATCCACATGATCTAGAGATTTCCATTCCCAACCCTTAGCTAGGTCTTTATCTATTGGCGTTATATAGTCCCTGACATGCCTACCCCATGTGGATTCCAACACTGCTCTAGACGTCTCTAGATTAGCACTCTTATGTAGTGCCTTGAATCCTCCCCAAGAATTTGTCCAAAAAAGGGCTTCCTCACCATTGCCCAAGTTCCAAGATAATTTATCTAAGATTATTTTCCTGCAATCCAACATAAAATTCCAAATGCGGGATCCTTTCGGAGGAGAAATTTTCCTAAAGAGGCTAGTATGGTCCCTTCCACTAAGATATTTGTGGAATAAGATCTGAGCCCACTTGAGGTGGGGGGATCTAAACATTCTCCAGCTAATTTTGCCCCTAGAGCTCTACTCTGGTCCTTAATATTCTTAATCCCTAGACCACCTTCTCACTTTGGCCTACAAATCTTATCCCAAGCCATTAGGGAGATCTTCCTCTTATCCCCAGTACCCTGCCAGAAAAAAGACCTTAGATGTCTACTCAATTCTTCCTTTTTGGACTGTGGAAGGTTAATACATGATAACTGATAGATTGGCAAAGGTAGCAACAAGATGTGTTTGCCTACAGATGATAGCCACTTACCTGTTGAACTCCCTCTTCTCTAACCCTCCTTCTTGATGTCCTCTCATTTGCCTACTCTTTGCCCTCTTGTTCATTTTTAGCCTTTTCTCCTTTCTTATTTTGTCACTTCCCTTATTTCCTTGCATTATCTCCTTCCTTAGTACCATTTCACTTTTCTCCTTTGCTCTATTTTGCCTTGTCCTCACCTTTGTTCTTCTCGTCTTCTTATGTGTTTATTTCTTTCTTTCGTCTTACTTTCTTGACTTGTTTTCTTTTCTTTAGTTTGTCTTGTTTATTAATTTTATCTTATTTGCATTCTCTCCCTTATTTAGCTTCCTTGGTTTTCTTTTGTTTTGTGGCATTCTCTTTCTTTCTTTAATTTTTCTTCTTATTAGTACTTGTCGTTAGGCAATACTATTGTAATGAATTTTTTTTTCTATGCTTAAATGGTTATTAAAAAAAATTAATTAGACCAATTGTAAACAAGTATTTTTTTACTTTTTTATTGTTATAAATATTAAAATAATATATTAATTAAATTATAATCTACATTACATATTAATTATTATGAAATTTTGAAAAAATTAATTATTTGATATAGTGAAGCAACACAAATTTCTTAAAATAATATAATATTTTTTTTTATCTCTATATTTATGACAATTCAAATTATATAAATAAAATTAATTATAAATTATAAATTTTCAACTTTTTTTCATTATTCTCTATAAATACTAACATGGAAATATTGTAATAATTGTTTAACTAAAAATCATATTTATATTTAAAAATATTTCTTATTAATATTATGTAATTATAATTGATAATTTCATCTATATATTAATTTGTTAATAATCAATTGAAATACATATTTGTTATTTATATAATATATATTATATGTTAATAAATTTATTATATAATTATATTTATTATTTATTATTGAGATATATTCTTAATTATTAAATATTAAATTAATGAATAATTAATTAGATTTATTTATTTTATTATTAATGCTAAATTATTATTTTTTAATTTTTAAAATTAAAGTTAATAATTATCATATTATATCAATGTTTATATCATAATATTAAATCAATTCTATAATAATTAAGTAGATTTATTTAGTTATGATTAATGCTAATTTTCTTATATTTTTATATTAATATATAATTTTCTTATATTTTTTATATTAATATATAAATTTATATTCACAATTATTCTATTATATCAATATTATAAGGCAAGTACTCACCACTACGTGACACTTGTTTTGTTAATTGTTATTTTTAACATTTACTTGTCTGTCTTATTATTTCCTTCTTATCCTACTTGATTTCTTGTTTCTTTTTTGTTAATTTTTACTTGTTATTTTTTCATATATTTTCGTATGGATTCCTTTTCTTATCTTGTTGTCCTTTTCTCAGATTTATTATACTTTTGTTATTTTGTAATTTATTATTTTTACTTTTGTGTTTCCTTGTCTTTTATTATATTTACTTTTGTGTTTCCTTGTCGTTTATTATATTTACTTTTTAGTTTGTTACTTTTTAGTTTGTTCTTGTTTTTGTTTTGGATTGGCAATATTATAATATAATATTAGTATATTTAATTTCTTGTCCTTTATTGTCTTTTTCATTTTTTCATTTTATTTTTATGATTATATTTCCTTTTTAATCTATTTTTTTGTGTTATTTTTTAATATTAAGTTTTAGTTCTTCATTTTTTTGTCCCATTGTCATTTTATTCTTTTTAAATTTATTAATTTCTTGTTTATTTGTTTTAATTCTTGTTTTTTTGTTATATTATGATAATATTCTATAGGAATCATTAGTATTTTTTTGGTTTTTCCTTTTTTGTCTCTTCTTTATTTATTTATTTTTCTTTGTTTAATATTTGCCCACTTTTTTGGTTTTGTTATATTAAAATTTAATCATTATATTCAATTTTAGTTTTTTGTTCTTTTTGTCTTTTGTTTCTTGGTCTTGTTTTCATTTGGTCTTTCAATTTGTTATTATTTTATGAGTGTTTTGTTTTTTGCATTTTACTTTTATATTTATTTATTTATTTATTTTTGGTATTAATTCATTGTTTCTTTTCTAAGTTTAGATCTTTGTTATTTACTTCTTGTATCCTTGTTATTTTTTATTCTTTTATTTTTAGTTTATTATTTTCCTCTTTATTAGTTTCAAGCAAGGTAACAAAAATAAATAAATTCAATTATCTTTTGTGTAAAATAATATATTTATCTCTTCTATTAATCTTTTGTGCAAAATAATATATTTTTTTTTTTTTTGTTTTTAGTAAAGACATATGTAACATCCCATAATATTATTTAAAGATCTTGTTTTATGCTTTATTTTGATTTAAAAAATAATATTATAAAAAATAATAAAGAGTAAAGATAAACCAAATTTAAAATAAAAATATCTTTTACAAGATAGATATAGATATTATAAATATTTTTTAAATATGTTTTTTTTAATTTGTAGGAAATAAAAGATACAATGTAAATATTTTTATTTTTTGAATAATAAATCTCATTAAGTCGAATTTAAATTATTTAAGTGATTTAAGATTGACATATTTAATTATAAATTATTATTAAAAAGAAAGGAAATAGGATATATTTTTTAAAATTATATATTTAATTTAAAAATTGTATATTTTATTATTACATATTATATAACAATCTAAATAAATACAATTTAGAATTATATACTATTTTGATATAATTTTAACTATTAAATTTATTTTTATTTAATATTATATTTTATTTATGCTAGATATATGATATCTTTATTATTTATTTAAGTCGAATTTAAATTATTTCAGTGATTTAAGATTAGAATTTTTTAATTATAAATGATTATTAAAAAGAAAGGAAATAGGATGTTTTTTAAATTATATATATAATTTAAAAATTGTATATTTTATTATTATATAATAATCTAAATAAATACAATTTAGTATTATATACTATTTTGATATAGGTTTAACTATTAAATTTATTTTTTATTTAATATCCTATTTTATTTATGCTAGATATATGATATCTTTATTATTTATTTGTATTTTATATAAATAATATTTATATTTATTATTATATATCATTCTTACTAATATACATTATTAAATAAAAATATATTATATTTTTAACATATAATATTAATTAAAATATTAAATATACTATTTATATTATTTATTCATATTCTTTAATTAAATATAGGTATCTCTTTAGCTCTTTTTAAACATTTATTTATAACTCTTTAACTCATTTCATGGAAATATCTAGAATGTTATTTGCAACTAATAAATTTATCTCAAATCATTTTATAACTAGTAATACTCACTCACACACAAACTCTTTGTTTCTCCCTCCCCATCTCTATCTCTATCTCTCTATCTCTATCTTTATTTCTAACTATTCCCCCTCTATCTTTTTATTCAAATCTATCTTCTCCCTCTCTATCTATGTCTCATTATCTACACATCTATCTCTTATTTGTTCCATTTCTCCCTCTCTATCTATGTCTCATTATCTACACATCTATCTCTTATTTGTTCCATTCCTCCCCTAGCGCTCTCTCTCTCTCTCTCTCTCTCTCTCTCTCTCTCTCTCTCTCTCTCTCTCTCTCTCTATGTATGTATATATCTACGCATCTTTACTCTCTATATATCACCTCCTATATCTTTATCTTTCTATCTCTCCATCTCCCCCTCTCTCATTATCTCCCTCTTTCTATCTCTATTTTTCCACATGCCTTTTACTCTCCCCTTCTGAACATCTCTCTCTCCTCTTCTATCAACACTATTGGAAGGAACTTGGCGCATTACATCCCTTGTTTCTATTTTGGTTCTTTTTTTTTTGGATTATTATTATTTGATTATATTATATTATATTGTAATTTATTTTAGTTTTATTGCTCTTATGTCATTTATTATTTTTCTTTAGTATGCTCTCTTGTTTTCTTATTCTTTTTATTTTTCTTGCTCCCTATTATTTACTTCTTACTTTGATTTTATATCACTTGCAGCTTGACTAACCTTATTTTTTTCACCCTTGTCTCCTTCTTTCAACTTCCTCTTTTTTTTTCTCAAATTTTAATATTTAATTTTATTCTTTTTCATATCTTGCAACATTTATAAATATATTCTACATCCTATTGCTCTTATAATCCAATTCTTGATTATTTTGAGTGATTCAAAATGTCGAATTAAAAATTCTCACATGGTTTTCGCCATAATATTTCATTAAATTACATCACTTTTTGAGAGGAAGGAGAATATAAAAAAAAGAACAATTTTTGATACCATATAAATATATATTTTGTCCTTAAAACATGTTGAATGTCTTTCCCCTTAAGGACGAGTTTTGATTTGTAGATCAAACTTGTGTATGCAGTTATAAATATAAGAATATGTTTTTGTATGCTTAAAATCCAAAAGTAATATTGATTCTTGATTAAATTGTCTTTTGTTTTTGTTTTCTAGTAAGACATTAAAATTATGTTCTATACTAGGCACTTATATCCTAGATATTTGATTACAAATTTGTGCTTTGGTCAATTCATTCAAATGAGGTTTATTTTCAGATTATGAGGCGTGGATGAGAACAAGCCTTGGCTTATCATCTATGCAATATTCAAGCACACAATCATTGCAAACTTTACAAAATATCATTGGAAAATTCAAAATACGATAAATTTTGGATTCTATCTTTTTGACCCTTCTCGCCTTCTTTCAACTTCCTCCTTCTTTTTTAATTTTTAATTTTAATTTTATTCTTTTCCATATCCTACAACATTTATAAAGCTATTTAGCATTCTATTTCTCTCATAATCCTCTCCATGATGATGAATCACTAAGTGATTCAAAACATCGAATCAAAAAAATCAAACTTGTGTATGCATTTATAATATAAGATTTATTGTTTTAATGCTTAAAATCCAAATGTAATATTGATTCATGATCAAATTGTCTTTTATTTTTGTTTTCTAGTAAGAAATTAAAATTACGTTCTATTCTAACCATTTATATTTTAGATATGATTATAAATTTGTGCTTTGGTCAATTAATTCAAATGAGGTTTCTTTTGGGATTACAAGGCATGGATGAGAACAAGCCCTAGCTTATCATCTATGCAATATTCAAGCACACAATCATTACAAAGTTTACAAAATATCATTGGGAAATCCAAAATATGGGAAATCTTACTAAATGTTCTAGATGTCTAGGCATTGAGGAGTGCCTTTCATACTTAACAAAATCTCGGAGATGTTCAATGGGATTCTTATTTTTGATTGAGCTTCTTGTTGAGGACTACACTATAGACTAAATAACCTATTAAGGCACATAACAACCAAATTTAATGGGATAATGTTAAAACAACTATACTCACTAGGACCAATTGTAAAGACATAAACGTTCTAATTTCAATAATAAAATGAAAACTCCTTATTCTTAAATAGATTCATCTACTTCTTTCACTACTATCCTTAGTTCAATATTGTCAGTAAAATATGATCCTTACGTACACGAATTTCCATGATCGAAATAATGATTCTTATTCAATAAGGAGATTTAAATAGCATTTTACGACATAGGGTCTTCATAGTATTTCATTTGTTCTATACACCATTCATAGTTACATACAATACTTAGGCTTTTTTATTGCCTTAAGCTCAAATAACAAGAAAATACAAAGTAGAGGATGAGATGCGTACATTGATCTTAAATCCAAAGCTATCTTCATTTCAATCCTTAGAATGAAGACAAGAACAAGACTCAAGTGCTTTTTCCACCCAACCTTGAAGTATACACTTCCCCAGAATTCTTAATCTATTTAGAATACCCGACCCTGCATGAATTGCTTAGCAAAAGGAATTCAATAAACAAGTTGGAATCTAGTGTGTGCCTAGAATGATACATGCATTTTCTATTTTCTAATTCGTTTAAGAAACAAGCAAGATCATAACAAGGATATGGTAGAGAACATAAATAAATCCATCTATTTCAATGGTCAATAAGTTACTCGACTGAGTATAATGCCATGTGTTGTCCTTGATTTTAGCACGGCTAAAATCGTGAGGCAACCCTACGAAACTGGTCTGTTTCGTACCTCACGTCCTCTGGGAAAGGTTGATTGACTTCGTCGGTTAGTCACCTTTTGATTTTGGTCGTTTGTTTTTGTCCTTTTTGAGTTGTTCGATTTTGCACTTTACCTGCAGGACAGACTTTAAAGTCTAACCTGCAGGGTGCTTTTTGGGTAAAACTGCACATCGGACTTTAAAGTCCGATGTGTAGTGATTTGCAAGTTTTTCCTGCAAATCGAACTTTAAAGTCCGACCTACAGGGGAGTCTAACTACACATCGAACTTTAAAGTCCAATGTGCAGTCTTGTCGAGTTAAAGATGCATGTCGGACTTTAAAGTTTGACTTGCAAGGAGTTCTTCATGCACGTCGGACTTTAAAGTCCACCATGCATGGCGCACATTATATTTAAAGCCATCATTAATAACATTTTAAGGGGTTATTTATTCAAGTTTTAGTCAATTTTATTTCTTTTTTAGCTTGGTTATTGCCTTTTGTGTGCTCTTCGGTTCTCCTTTCACGGTTTGCTCTTGATCATGCTGGTGAATTCCTTCTTCTTGTTGTTCGGCATTTTCGAGGTAGGTTTTCATTTTATTTTTGGGCTTTCCTTGTTTCTATGCGTGTTTCTTTTGCATAAGGTACGGTTTTTAGATTGTGCATCAATGTTTTTTATGTTTTTGTAGAGATTAGGGATGTCGGATTTTAAAATCCAATGCCCTAATCTCCTTGTCTTAATCCTCTCCTTTTTTGCCCTCACTTGTCGGGTTTCAAACCCTAACATGCGAGGTAACATTATTTTTTCCCCTTCCTACATGTCGGACTTTGAAACCGACATGCAGGAGATGTATTTTTTTGCTAACAGGTCAGGTTTTGAAATCTGACATGTTAGCATTATTGTTTTCCCCTTCTAACATGTTGTATTTCAAAACCCGACATGTTAGCAAAATGTGTGTATATTTGTGGACATATCGGACTTTAAAGTCCAATATGTTAACACATAATGTTTTATCCAGTTGACATGTTGGGTTTTAAAACCCGACTTGTCAACCTTCGTGTTTTATCCAGCTGACAGGTCGGGTTTTAAAACCTGATATGTCATCTATTCTATTTCCTTTTGCACATCAGAGTTTAAAGTCCGATGTGCATATTATCTTTGCATAGGCGCAGGTCGGACTTTAAAGTCCGATCTACAAATATTGTTCCTCCCACCTGCACATCGGACTTTAAAGTTCGATATGCAATGAAGGTTGTTTTTCCTCTGCACATCGGACTTTAAAGTCTGATGTGCGAATTTTGGTTTCTAATTGACATGTCAGACTTTTTTCTCCGACTTGCCAGTTTTCGACAATACTTTTCCCAAGTCCAGTTTAGCTCCGGATTCTTGTTCCAGTTGATCAAATTTGCTTTTTTGATGGTGATGATTTTTGAAATGCTAATCCTCGATGTTGAATGCAGTACTTGCAAATGTCAAAACTTTCTCAAGGCAAATCAAAGCCTTCCTCAAGTTAGTTAGAGTCGTCACCAAACAAGCCATCAGTAAAAAAGGTAAAGTAAAAGTATGATAAATACTTGAACATGTATCCAGAAAGCTCAGTTGACTCCAATGTCAAGGAGATAAGGGATACAGAAATTGGTCATGTGAATATGTAGGAATTCATTGATCGAGTTGAGAAAGCTCCTTCACACATGTCAAGTTTGATCAAATTAGAGTTGCACAAATATGCTTCCTTCCCAGTCGGAGCTCATGATCCAGACTTTGTACTTGTAGTGGCGGATCATTTTGATCCAAATACAAGACAAGTAAAGGGTGTCGACCAAAATGTTGAATGACATTAGATAGTGTTTTCTTTAACAATGTATTCAAGGGCTCACCAGTTGAGGAAGTAGTTGACATTACTCAAGAAAGTGCTCAAGAATATTTTGAGAAAAATGAATCAAAGTGTAAGAAAATGATTAATACAATTTTTCTCTCTTCTACTAGGAATTCCACCAATTCAAGATGGCCAAAATATTTTCATAAAAGTGATTTCAATGAGGAATATAATGATTTGGCTACCATGCTAGCATGAGTAAGGGGTTTAAAATATTCTCATTATTTTCAAAATTGGATGTGTTATTATATGAACATAATCAGAAAGGAAGCTACCAAGATAGATTGAGGTGAGTAGATCAGTGATGCACTTTGTGCATAATTGAAAGAGGTCAAAATAACACTGAAGTTCTACATGACCTCATACCTTGTGTATGCAGCCGCCTCTATGAGGCAATATTCGGGTTTATCTACAAAGGGCGACATGACGTTAGTGCCTGTTTGGAACTATTATGATCAGTTCACAGTCAATAATCAAGGAAGTCATTTTAGAAGGGTCAATGATGCCTTCTTTGTTGTATGGAAATGTATGTTTGATAAGGACTTACAGAAGAAGAGACTTTCAAAAGCAGCATACACTAAGGTTTCTCATTTGGTTGTGTCTTTCTCCAATTTCCCACATTCACTTACATCCGCATAGGATGTTTCACAAGTGAACCTTTCATTTTGCCAAGATATCCATCTGATAAGGTTATACTCATGGAGTTATGTCGACAATTGATCTATGTACATGAAAAGAAGCCACAAGCTCATAAGACTGGCTTGAAGTTTCCAGAAACTATTGGCCGATATTCAGTTATGACCAACCCAAAGGCCAAGAATATGGAAGAAAAGATGCAATGGAACACCATGAGAAGGTTCAAAGCCCGAAATAATTTTGATTTTCACGAAATGAAGAACAAACTCAAAAGAAGTTACACTCATGTATATAGGTTTGAAGATGTATGGGTTGATTGTCGGGATGAAGAGGATGTGAGGAAGATGGAATTTAGTCGCCTTACATTGGAGAAAATTGAAAATCTGGATTTGCCTAAAATCCCGATGACCATGGATGGATGTAGTATCACCCAAAAGAACGAAACAGGTAATTTCACTGGATGAATTTGATTTTGAACAGTTGGCTCCTCCCAAATCCAAAAGCACTAAAAAGCCAAAGATTGTTTCTCGGGTACTAGTGGATCCTACTACCAAAAGGAAATATGCTGAGGTGGTGCCATCTTTAGACAAGAATAAGGATAATATTCAACCTGGAGATTATACTATACAAACTGTGGAACTTGGAGTGAAGACACATGAGAGTGTCAAGTTAGACTCTCAAACTACTTTCAATTCTCTGATGCAAAGATCTGATCAAGAAAGAGATGAAAAGAATGAATTAAAGCAAAAATGTGAGCAGTTGACTAGTGTGCTTCTCAAGGTCACACAATCTTCCCAGGAAATCGAGCTAATTGTTTCCTCAATGGATACTGAGGCTCTCAAGAAGGTGGAATAGGTGGGCATCAAGGGCCGAGTAGTGGATGAGTGGATTGCTCGATTGAAATCAGAAGGCTCCCATCTCTAGATTCAACGATTAAGTTGTTGAATGATTTTGAAATTATTCAAAGTCAAATGCAAGGTGTTAAAACTTCCTTATCTCAAGAGGTTGAAGATATTGAAAAAAATGTAACTCTTTGGGGTAAAATGGAGGATTTCAGAATTGACGTCCTTGTGGAGAATAAGGTAATTCCAACAAGAGAGAAATATATCCAAATTCTGTCATTATTGTCTCATAAGAAAGACATAATAAAGACAATGATTATAGAGCTGGATCGGGAAAAGAAGGAAGGTGATGATGAGATTGATCTTATTTCAGCAAGAATAGTTGATATTTCTTGTTATTTGTATAATGCTAATCAAAACATTGTGACCAGTGACACCATCATACAAGAATTTCTTTCCTTAATAGATCATTGTACAAAACAAGATTTCACATTGAATGCATTTGATAAATTGCTATAAATACAAGTCAGTTTTGAAGTTCTTGCATCAATGTTGAAAGATGGAAAAAAGAAATACATAAAGGCTAAAGATGTAGTCTCCCGTGTTCGCGTCATCACCAATTCTACCACAATGTTGGACAAAGCCAAGATGGAAGTTGTTTTGGTCAATTTCGAGGAATTCCAAAAAAATCCAATGAGAAGGATAAAGATGAATAAAGTGTCCCCTTTTTGACACTTTCTTTTCATGTAGTTGCATTGTTAGATGTTGCAAGTTTTCTCGCAGCTGCATATTTTCTTTCTGTTGTAGCTATAGTCAAGTGGGACTATGCAGTTGAATTAGTCAACTGTGCCCACATTTTTCTCCACTCTTTTCCTATATAAGGAGGACCCTCATTTGTATAAATTTATCTTTGATATGCTTAGCAAAACTCTGCCAATATTTTGTGCCAACTAAGACTTTGTGCTTTTTGTTGTAAAATTTGATTCAAGGAAATAAAGATAGCAATCAGCTTATTTCCAAACTTTGCGTTGAATAGAAATTGTGATTGGGATTATTCTTATATTTAATTCTCATAATCATTCCTTACGTTCTTGAATCTTTTGGTGAAAATTGTGAAAGTTTATGAAAGAGCTTTCTAATTGTGGAAATAGACTTTGTGTTGTTTACATATTTGGGAAATTTTCTGATGTTAAGTGATTAGTAGTAGGCTTTGTATTGCTTCTATTACTTGTAGTTTACGGAATTGGGAATTTATACTTGAAGAATTTGAGCTGCAAGTTAAATTTCTTATCATTTGTAATCTTTAGCTTAGTTAGAATTACATTCAAGAAAGACTTTGTGCTTCTCGATTGTAAGATTTTGGTGTAGTTTGTTCATTTCTTTAAGTATCATATGTGATAGGGAATTGTAACAAGTAGAGGGAAAATACATAAACTCTGAAAAATAGAGTTATATGCCCGAAACTTACCCACGAATTTTAGTTTCTTGTTAATTAGAGAAGAAATTTCAAAGGGAACCTCCCCTTGCTGAGAGGAGAGATTAATTTCTCAACATAGCTGTGTGTGAATTATATATTTTGTCATTGGTACGCCAGTGACAAAATATTCACCCAACACCATGCATAGCAAATAAACATAGTTTGGAAAAGCAAACTATTTTCTCTATAAATTCCACATTCGACACCCATCCCAGAAGGTATCTTTCCTCACAAACACATGTCTAGTTATTCTTTCATCTAACATGCCTACTTTTTCTATTATTCGTAAAACATCAATATGATTTTTAAAGAAGACAATCTTTCATTTTCAAATTTATAAAGTAAATTTAAATAAGGTGGTGTAACACATGAATTCTCATTTGCATATAACATAATACAAAGTTTATAATATGAGTACACATTCTTTTGAATCAAAAATTACCATTGTATTCTATGTGTATATGTATCATTTAAAATCTTCGAGTTTTGTCATTCCTTTCTATATTTCAATTCTATGAAAGAATTATAATTTCAGTGATCTATTTCTAAGTTTGAAATTTGAATGATTAAAATACCATGTAATCACTAACGTTTTTGTTTCTTGTTTTGTCACAGGTTTTCCAAAGTAATAGAATAACGAATACAAGTTCTGAATTTGTCTCCTTTTAATCCTAAGTCTGGAAAAATATAAGAACAACAACTAAAGAGATCCAATAATACGGAATTCAGCATGTATATACTTATTGTTATGTATGCACGTAATCATATATATATATGATTACGTGCATATATACATATACGTATGTAATGATGTTCAATGTTTTGACACTGTGAATCTCGGCATATGGCAAAAGAAAATAACTAATTTCCTTCCCTAATTATGGTCAATTTGTCCAAACAATCATATCATGAATATTCTGGATAAATACTTCATTCTGAAAATTACTTGTCTATATTTCAAGTTTTCCTACATTCTGATTTTTATATAGACATATTTATATATTTGAATATATATATACCAATATCCTTTTTTTTGTGTTTACCAAGGAAAAATACTTTGATATACTCAGGGTTTTCTATCTATATTTCTTCAGAATTTCAACAAATAATTCTACAGTTTTATCAAATTTGAAGTGGAAAAGTTTGAAACCAACCTGAGAAATCGATTGAAGTTTTGCCAATGAATTAGCTATAATCTAAATCGCTCTATTGAAATCTCCTAATTCTGATTCTGGGTACTCGAACCCTTTGCACTGCATGCAAATTCCCTTATGTCTTTCTAATGTCGCCTTTTTCTTCCTTCTTATTTTTGTTGACCGAAATAATCATAATCCCCTCATAAAACAAGTGTGTGTTATCTGTCTTCTACCCCAAGACTAGGAGTAGGCGATATACCAATGGCTCACGCAATTCCCACCACTGCTATTTTATGCAGTCGTGGCATGGAAAGCTTAGTGTTGAGCGCTTGGTCAACGCCCACCTTGCGCTGGTTGTAGCTATTCGAGCTCCAAAATGTTATGCCTCTACATGATACAACAATACATTGCAGTCGTCCAGACATAATCTCATAAGCCCAATACTCGGGACCCACCGTTGACGTGGACAAAACTTGGGGTCCCATGATGTGGACGATGTTGTCGTTTTTGTTTCGACGGAAAAGCTTCCATGCGGGTACCACTCCGCCGACCCTTCTTGCAGTTATGGGCGTTGTGTCACGTATGCTAAAAATTTATATTTTGAAAAATATAATGTCCAACTGATAGAAAGAGTCAATAACACAGTCATTTGAAATTTTTTCGGATTATTTTCATATGCATGTTGTATGCGCGACACGAACGCTATGTCACAAGGGATTTCAAGATCATCTCGATCATTCAGGTTGAATATCCTTGATTGAATCGGGAAGCCGTTGAATCACGGAGTGAGAGACCTGTGTTTCCAGTGGAGGTATTTGCGAAGGTGAGGACAAAGTCGACCACAACAATAAGGCGAGTTGTATGCGATTATTGTTATCACCTGCTAACATGTGTGTTTTTCATGTGCAGGGAGGAGGTATTGTAGCGCAGGTTTCGGTAGGAGGTGTTGAGATCGACGATTTGGGTTTGGTGACAGTGGTAAGTTCAAACCCTAACAAATAACATGAGTATTACTCAAGTTGTGCGAAATCTTTTCGAGTAACACTCAAGTTGTGTGAAAATAGTTTAAACCATAACACATAACATGACATTTTATTTTTATTTTTGCACATTTACCTTACCGTGTTCACAGCGAATTTCATGTTTTGCGAAAGTAGTTGAAAACCTAATGGATAACATGACATTCTTTTGTTTTCTAGCATTTACTTTGTTTACTGTGAATTTTGTTTGTAATTTGCAGCATTGAAGTGAAGGTGTGATGAAGCCAAGCGTGCATGTTTGTCTGGTGTTTGGGTGAAGAAGAGTATAAAGGTGTGTATATTTGCCTACTCACATGTGCTAGTTTTCCATAGTGAGTGGAGCTGTGAAAGATGAAATGTCATTTTTTTGTTTTTATGTCTGTTAAAATTGATTTTTTTTGAAAGTGTCTGTTGTTTCCTTGTGCCAACCAAACAGAACGATGTTGTTTTATTTGTCGAAAGGTTGGATGATATGGCCCAACATGTTGTTTTATTTGTTATATTGGCTTTGTATAACTTTGAAATTGTTGCAATGCCTCATTTTTGTAAGTGTTATGTTCCTCTATCCAGCCAACTATGCATATGTTTGTGTATACGTGTGTCTGTGTCTGTCATTCTCTCTTTATATCATGCACACACACATAAACATACATATATACACAAATGAAACATTCCTCTTCAATCCCTGTGCTAGTTACAAAAGTTATGTTCTCTAATTTTTGCTACTTAAGAAACAAAATGCCACAGAAAAAATCGTGTTGATGCATATGTCTGTGTGTATATGTGTTTATGTGTCTGTCATTCTTTCTCTCTATATATCATGCACTCATACACACATAAACATACACATATACACATAAATATCAAAATTTATGACCTCCTCCTCACCTATGCAACAAAATCCCTCATCGGTACAGACCATTAACTCTCATATTAACAGCCTACTTATTAAGCCCTAAGGCTTGACACGAAAAAATGATTCAATCTACCTAGTAACCTTGGTGTAATGTGTCATGTTTTTTAGTGTTCTATTTATGTAGTCATACAATTATGCATATGTATGTGTGTATATTTGTGTGATTGTATGTCTTTTAGTCTCTATCTATATATATCATGCACACACCTGTGTCTGCCCTTGTTGTCGTCATTGCTCGTATAATGCGTGTTTTCCCTTTCTATCGTCGTTGCTCATATAATCCGTGTTTGTCATTGCCTATGTGCTCCAAAACAACTGACTAACCTTCATGTTCAATCCATTGGTACTTGTACTTTTTGTCGGGAAAAATGGTGTCTCAACCTTGCATTTATGTGAGGTTACTATTTATAGTAAGTTTTCATTTGAGCACGAAATGGTGCGAAACTCTCCCTGAAGCTTCTGGTTGGCTAGATAAGCATTCCGGTAAAGTTGCGTCGCAAGGTCACAGCTAGTTTTGAAGATATTAAAGTTTTCGTCTTGGAGGGGTGCAATAAAATGTTTAAACTTAATTTTGGGGACTTTAGAGGCTCCAAAATGCCCTGAAAAGTTGCCGTAACCGGCAAAGCGGGTTACGAGGTGATAGAGCACTTCGCGAGCTTTCCGGCGCTTCAAACGGTTCGTCAATCGGACACCCGGTTCTCAAGTTATGGCCTCCGGAAGTTTGTACTCCTGAAATAGGAAAAATAATTTGTATCGAATACATAAATGAGCTGTAAAAGGGAGCGACACGTGTTGATGTGTGCTTTAACATGTCATAGAAGGGAGATAAGGTCGGCTACACCTTATTGGGTGGTTTTAGCCCATGGTTTTGTAATACTGTTTGACGGTTTCTTGTATTGTATCTCCTATTTATGAGGTGTGTGAGACAGAGGTTGTGTGTAAGAGTCTTATGGCTATTGAGTTGCCTCTGAATCTCTGATTAGTGCTACTCCTGCGAAGAGCTTGCTCTGCAAGTATTTTGTAATCTGTTTTTGATTGCTGAATAAAATATTGAGCTGCTTTTTGGAGGGTGGGGTTTTTCTCCCGAAAGGGTTTTCCCCACGTAAATCATTGTGTTGTGGTATGATTGCTATTATATCTATTTCTATTTTCTGTAACTATTGTAATGATCTGAAAAAGTTTTGCATTACCCTCCTCTCAAGGTTAGTGTAGGAAGTTGTTTCCGCTACTTAACTTCCTTACAAGTGGTATCAGAGCCTGATCACCTTTGGTTTCAATTGTGGGCAGTTGGGTTTTTTGAACTAATCCAGATTTGAGTGGGAGCTTGTGCAGAAGACACTTTTTGATCTTGTTGCAGGAATATTCAGATGGCGAGTTCGTCAGGGAGAATAGAGGTGGAGAAATTTAATGGAAGTAATTTTGAGATGTGGAAGCTGAAGATGGAAGATCTGCTAATAGATCGAGATCTTTGGGATGCTGTTGATGCGAATGTCCAAAGGCCCTCAGATCCTACTGCGGCAGCTCAGTATGATGTTATGGACCGAAAAGCCAAGGGTCTAATCAGACTGTGCCTGGCAGACTCTGTTCTAATCAATGTCCATGAAGAGAACTCTGCAAAGAAGCTATGGACTAAGCTTGGTGAGATGTATCAAGTGAAATCTTTATTAAATCAAATTTTCTTAAGAAAGAAATTGTATTCCTTGAAGATGGAAGAGGGTGGACGAATTGCAGACCACCTAGAAGCATTCAATATGATTGTGGCTCAATTAGTATCCGTCGGTGTTAAGATGGACGAGGAGGAAAAATGTCAGATCTTGCTTTGCTCTTTGCCTGATTCGTGGGATTCTCTTGTTATGGCTATCGGTAGTACTTCTGTTGTTTTGAAATCTGAAGACGTGGTGGGTGCCCTACTCGGTGAAGAGATGCGAAGGAAGGTATCCATCAGTTCAAAGGAAGCCCTAACTATTCGTGGAAGACCTAAGGAGAAAGGCAAGAAGAATGAGAAGCGTGGCAAGTCCAAATCCAAAGGGAGATCGAAATCTCCTGGAAAGTCCAAAGTCATTTGCTGGAATTGCGGTAAACCGGGTCACATCCGTAAGGACTGCAAAGAAGAAAAGAAGAAGAAAAAGAAAAAGTTTGATTCTGATTCTGAGTCCGACAAGGAAGATGGCGATGCATTTATTGCGGCTTTGGCGACTCATGCAGGTAATGATGCCTGGCTAATTGACTCAGGTGCATCTTTTCATATGACTTCCAATAGAGATTGGTTTTCTGAATATGAAGGATTTAATGCAGGTAAGGTGTACTTGGGTGATGATTCACAACTAGACATTGTTGGTCGAGGTAAAGTTAGAATCAGGTTTTCTGATGGTAGAATAAAAAGGATTAATGGTGTGTTGCATATCCCTGGATTAAAACGAAACTTGTTATCTGTGAGCAAATTGATAGATGCAGGTGTGCAGGTAGTCTTTTCTGAAGCAGGATGTAAGATGATTAAGGGTGCTATGGTAGTTGCTAGAGGTGTCAGGTTTGGCACTTTGTATAAGCTTGAAGCATACACTGTTGAGTGTAATAGCACTTCTGTAAAAAGAAAATCTGTGGATACTTCACTGGAAGATTTGAAGGTTTCACCTTCAGCAGATGGAAATGGTTTTTGGGTACGTAAGGGTGCTCTTTCGTCTGAAGCAAAGTTACCTGCAGAGAAGACTATGTTATGGCACCAGAGACTTGGCCACATTGGAGAAAAGGGTCTAAGGACCTTGAAAAATAAAAACCTTGTTGAAGGTTTGAATGACTGTAACCTTGACTTTGATTTCTGTGAGCATTGCATTTATGGAAAACAAAACCGCGTTCAGTTTTACTCGAGTTCTCATAAAACTTGTGGTGTTTTGGATCTTATCCATTCTGATGTGTTTGGTCCAGTAGATGTCTCTTCGATTGGAAAATCCACATATTATGTTTCATTTATTGATGATTTTAGTAGAAGGACATGGGTTTATTTTCTAAAGAGTAAATCTGAAGTTTTTAGTCGTTTTAAAGAATTTAAAGCAATGGTTGAGTTGCAGACTGGAAAGAAAATAAAATGTTTGAGAACTGATAATGGCGGTGAGTTTTGCTCTAATGATTTTGATAGATTCTGTAAAGACTGTGGAATTAACAGGCAGAAGACAACTCCGTATTCTCCACAGCAGAATGGAGTTGCAGAAAGAATGAACAAGACACTGATGGAAAAGGCTAGGAGTATGTTGAGTGGTGCTGGTCTTGAACAAAAGTTTTGGGCTGAAGCTGTTGCCACTGCTTGCTACCTGATTAACAGGTCTCCTACATCAGCTCTTGTTGATAAAACGCCTATGGAAGCATGGTCAGGTCACAAGCCTTCATTGAGACATCTTAGAGTTTTTGGTTGCGAGGCATATGCACATGTGCCAAAGGAGAAGCGAACAAAGTTGGAGAACAAGGCTGTGAAATGTATCTTCATCGGGTATAGTTATGGTGTGAAAGGATACAAGCTTTGGGACCCTGTTGCACAAAAGGTAATTCACAGTAGAAGTGTTATTTTTAGAGAAATTAAGTCTCCTTCTGTTACATTGCAGCCAGAACAGACTAAAAAAGAAGATGTGATTCAACTTCCTTCTACACCTGAAAGAGTTGAATCAAGACCCCTAGATAGGCAAGAATTTGAGGAGAGCTCGTCTAGCTCTGAATCTTCAGAAGAGGAGGAGGAACCTCCAACTCAGCTTGTTCGAAGGTCTACAAGACATAGACAACCACCTGAAAGGTATACACCTGATGATTGGAGATGTATTTTTGCTCTGAATACTAGTGTGGATGAACCGAAATCTGTAGAAGAGGCATTAGGTATGAATGATGCAGAATCCTGGAAGATTGCTATGGAGGAAGAAATGACAGCTTTGAAAAAGAATGATACATGGGATCTTGTACCATTGCCTGAAGGATGAAAACCTGTTGGTTGTAAATGGGTGTTCAAGAAAAAGATTGGTTCAGATGGAAGCATTGAGAAGTATAAAGCAAGGTTGGTTGCAAAAGGCTACTCTCAGGTTGAGGGTGTTGATTACGGTGAGATATTTTCTCCTGTTGCAAAAATGACGTCCATTAGATTTTTGCTTTCTATTGCTACTGCTTATGATTTAGAGGTTGAGCAAATGGATGTGAAAACTGCTTTCCTTCATGGTGATTTGGAGGAAGATATTTATATGACACAGCCGGAGTACTATGTGGTGAAAGGCAAAAGTAATTTGGTCTGTAAATTGAAGAAATCTTTGTATGGCCTCAAACAAAGTCCTAGGATGTGGTACCAGAAATTTGATACATATGTGTTGAGTTTGGGATTTGAACATTCTAAATCAGATCACTGTGTTTATTATAAATCTTATGGTGATCATTTCTTATTCATTGCATTGTATGTTGATGATATGTTATTCATTGGTAAAGGGAAAGGTATGATTTCAGAACTGAAGTCTCAGCTCGCTGCTAAATTTGAAATGAAAGATCTTGGTACAGCAAAGCACATTCTTGGGATGGAAATTAGAAGAGATAGGGCGAACAGAAAGCTATGGCTAGGCCAGAGTAAGTATGTGAATTCAGTGTTACAGAGGTTCCACATGCAGAATTGTAGACCATTGAGTGTTCCTTTTACAGTTGAAACGAAACTATCTGTTTCAGATTGTCCTACATCCCCATTGGAGATGGAAGACATGAGCAGAGTGCCTTACCAGAGTGCAGTTGGAAGCTTGATGTATGCTATGGTCTGTACTAGACCAGATATTGCCCAAGCAGTGGGAGTACTTTCTAGATATATGTCTAATCCTGGTAGAGTTCATTGGGATGCAGTCAAAAGAGTCTTCAGATATTTGAAGGGTACTTCAGAGTATTCTTTGTGTTATCATGGTAATTCAGTTGGAGACATGACTTCCCTTGATATCCATGGTTATGTAGATTCAGATTGGGCAGGTGATATTGATAGCAGAAGATCCACCAGTGCTTATGTGTTTACTTTGTTTGGTGGTGCAATTAGTTGGATGAGTAAGCGACAGGCTGTGGTTGCTTTATCCACTACTGAAGCAGAGTATATGGTAGCTACTCATGCTTGTAAAGAGGCCATTTGGCTTAAAAGACTGTGTTCGGATATTGGAATAAAACAAGGTACAGTGACAGTTTGCTGTGACAGTCAGAGTGCAATTAGCCTAGCTAAGAACCCGACATTTCATGCCCGGACCAAACATATTGATGTTCAGTATCATTTTGTTAGAGATATGGTCGAAGATGGTAGGGTGAAGCTGGTTAAGGTGGACACTTTGATGAATGTTGCAGATGCTTTAACTAAGGCTGTGAGCACAGAGAAGTTCAGATGGTGTTCAGAGTCTATGGGCCTTATGGCCCTTAGCAATTGATTCATTGTGTTGACATTCCCTTCCGCTCATGCAAGGTGTTCGACAAGTGGGAGATTTGTTGGGAAAAATGGTGTCTCAACCTTGCATTTATGTGAGGTTACTATTTATAGTAAGTTTTCATTTGAGCACGAAATGGTGCGAAACTCTCCCTGAAGCTTCTGGTTGGCTAGATAAGCATTCTGGTAAAGTTGCGTCGCAAGGTCACAGCTAGTTTTGAAGATATTAAAGTTTTCATCTTGGAGGGGTGCAATAAAATGTTTAAACTTAATTTTGGGGACTTTAGAGGCTCCAAAATGCCCTGAAAAGTTGCCGTAACCGGCGAAGCCGGTTACGAGGTGATAGAGCACTTCGCGAGCTTTCCGGCGCTTCAAACGGTTCGTCAATCGGACACCCGGTTCTCAAGTTATGGCCTCCGGAAGTTTGTACTCCTGAAATAGGAAAAATAATTTGTATCGAATACATAAATGAGCTGTAAAAGGGAGCGACACGTGTTGATGTGTGCTTTAACATGTCATAGAAGGGAGATAAGGTCGGCTACACCTTATTGGGTGGTTTTAGCCCATGGTTTTGTAATACTGTTTGACGGTTTCTTGTATTGTATCTCCTATTTATGAGGTGTGTGAGACAGAGGTTGTGTGTAAGAGTCTTATGGCTATTGAGTTGCCTCTGAATCTCTGATTAGTGCTACTCCTGCGAAGAGCTTGCTCTGCAAGTATTTTGTAATCTGTTTTTGATTGCTGAATAAAATATTGAGCTGCTTTTTGGAGGGTGGGGTTTTTCTCCCGAAAGGGTTTTCCCCACGTAAATCATTGTGTTGTGGTATGATTGCTATTATATCTATTTCTATTTTCTGTAACTATTGTAATGATCTGAAAAAGTTTTGCATTACCCTCCTCTCAAGGTTAGTGTAGGAAGTTGTTTCCGCTACTTAACTTCCTTACACTTTTAGTGTTTCATTTTTCTACTCAGCGAGTTATGCATATGTCAGTATCTCTCTATATGTCATGCACATGGACATGCACAAAAATTAACATACATATATACATAGGCAATTATATGTTGCATGTTATATATATGGAGAATGACACAAACACATAAACACAGACATATGCATCATTTGATGACTAGGAACATTAAAAATATCTTGTTTTGCCTATCACAAACAACTATATGTGATTTTTGGAAAAAGTCAATAACACGAAGTTTCTTACCACTTATTCCAGGCACTCCCCGACTAAACTAGCTCAAAAAAGGCAGGAAGAGTCAATAACCCGAAATTTGTCAAAAGATTTGAGATGGTTGATTGTGATAAGCAAAATTAGGTAAGAAATGGTGTTATAAAACTCATGTTATTGAGTTTTTCGAAATTATTTTAAAAATCAAAGTCACAGCTAATTCTGAAGATCACAATTAATGATCTGTACTTTTTCAAAATTTGCGAATTATTAATTTTTTTGTGTTATTGACGTTTGGTTTTGGAGCCACTTTAGCCCCAGACGATGCAGCTATCTGGGATCCTTAATGTTAGTGTCATACTGATGGCATTCATAACATACTTGCATACCCATTCCCAGTTGCAGGTGGGCCCATGCACGGGTTGTGACGACGTGGACTTGCCGGAAAGGACGTCCACACAACACGTCATGTCGCTTGGTTTGGAGATGCGTATAAAACACAATCATTTAAACCGCCAAGAGACCGCAGAGTGCTTTGTTGGGCAGGCAGGAAAGTAGTGGGAGATAGCTATCTCCCACAGCTGATATCGTACTATAACATGCAGGTAATTGGGGACAATAACTTGCAGACTTGAATTTGTTAGGGTTAGTTCAATACCAACGCATTTAATGTTTATCTCTTCATGGTGTGTGGGCAATAACATGTAAAGCCATTAACTTGGAAGGCAAGAATGTCCATCGGATGGGCAGTGACGATGTGGACATTGTGTGGGCCCTGATGACGTGGACTCGGCATAAAAAACGTCCACACCATATGTCAAGTTGTTGGATTTTTGGGTGCGTATAACACACAATTGATTTTTTGCAAACCGTCAAGGTTACGACCGAAAATTGAGGATTCTGTAAATTATGGGATCTAGTAAAGTTGAATGTGGATAGATTGTCAAAGCACAAGCTTTAATGATTGCAGGGGTAAAGGACTGGTTGCATTGCAAGTGGGGAAGGAAAAAACTCAAGATGGGTTACATAGAGACAGTTGTGGTCTTGTTATGTTTGTGTTTACTTTTTTTATTATTCGTTGTATTCATTGTTCATGGACTAATAATATTTGTCTTTTTCATTGCTATCTTATTAAAACACATTAGATTTGTATTATGTTTTAAGCACTTATACCAAACGCATTTGTACGCTATCTTCGTCATAGCTCTGGCACTATGTCTAACTGACACATAATTTTGGTGATATTCATTACTTAGTGTTAGTTTATATTGAATGTTAAATGCAATTTCAGATTTGAACATGTAGGTTCATTCTATGTGTCTTGAATTGAATTTACTTCCCATTGTAGACTACCACTAACACTAGTTATCCATGCAGGTTGTTCATTTCGAAGGACGATTGAGAAGTCCACTGAAACGTCCAAAATTTTCAGGTTTTTGCTCCCTCTATGTGCTTTGATATTACTTGCAATGTATTGTCTCCTTATTAATAATGTTCAGGGCTTGTGTAATTTATTATAAGAGGATTTATATATATATATATTGATGCATATTATTCTTTCATTCGGTAGAAATGTTTGAATAAAATTCATGTATTTTATCAAGTAATATTGATGGTCCTTAGCTTAACACGTTAGTGAACGAAGAAAACAATCAATGTAGTTGTGTGTTGCCTTACAGTCTTTTTTGTACATGTGCATCTTAGATAATAAGATATTATTCCCCTTTGAAATCCATAGAAATGTTATTTATGGAAATTGGCCTCATGAAACCAATGTTAGTTACATGAACCTTATATCTGAATTCCTGCAGATGATGTGTGCATTGCAACAATTGTTTTGTATATATGATATTCATCTAGATAAGAGAGATTATATTCATCTGATTGTTTGCATAAATATAGATTAGCAATGTTCCTCAACGAAAGAGTACCATGTGTTTTTGACATTCCAATACCGATTTGAAATGATATGTGGAGTGCGGTGGGAGATGAGGGGATATTGTATGCATGTTGTTGTAGTGGTGGAGATACGTGATCGAGCCCTCCTCATTTGTCTATCATCTTGTTCTCCATTTTTTAAAATTGAATCATTCATACCAGGTTATTAATAATATCCCCATAGCAAGTAAGAGATAGAATCTTTAGAATAAATACTTATTTCGAAAGAGACATGTCTTTCCAATAATGAATTGGTGCTCTTTACTGACATTAATTAGCGTCAAAGAGTGTTTTCTGAGTTTGGACCCTGTCACGATGGACACTCATGTTCTACTGGAATCCATAAAGCAACAAATGAAAATATTTTGGACAAGCATTTGTTGATGGTTCTGGAGTCAAATCATCCTATGGTTCTCCATGCCATCAAAAAGGTGCTAGGGAAGGAATTTCTCCGTGCCAAGCATAGATACCGAGTGAACACGAATATCACCTCTATGTTTTTATCTCTATGCATCGAAATGGGGACTGAGAAACCCAAAACGAAGCTATTTTGCCCGAAGATTTTTTGCCACTACTTTTTGGGGGAAATTGACTCGGTGTTGGACAACATTGATAATCAGAAATGTATCCCCATGGCTAATCAGTATTACATGTTGCGTGAGAGAGCGAATGAAGTTAGGAAGTTCCAGTTAATTCAAACCATGGAACTAGAGGATTTCAACCGGAACAGGCTGGAAAGACAACGCAATTTGAATTTTCTGCTTTATGTGGTAGACTGCATGATGCACCCGGATTTCTTTGACATGGGGCAGTTTGTTCGTGATGAAAATATTCAAGGGAGGCAAGATATTGGTGTGACCGTGGATGGTCAGATTGAGGAGGGAAACAATTGTGGTTCGGGCCTAGGTAAAATGTGGATACCGGAGGATATGAGGCTTATTGAAGAAATTGTTGCTCGTCTGGCCCATGTGAACTGCGAAATGGATTGCCTGGTGATCGCGAAAGCTCATGCTACACAGATGGTGCATGAAGCTATATATGACTCCTCCGACAATGAGGAATGATGTTGGCCCTCTCTTTCCCTGTGTTTAGATCTATTATTGTTTCTTGTTGTTTGGTTTTAGAATTTTTTTTGTAATCTTTGGACTTTAAGCGGTTAATAGTAGATATGGAGCATACTGGCTCTCTTTGTGTTCCCTATGCTCACTTTGAGCAGGCGAAATGCTATGGTTTTTTGTTGTTTGTTTTATCATGTATGTGACAGAGGGATAATAGTACATAGACACCTTTGCTAAAAGTTTATAATCTACAGGATACAACCTACATGAGGAGTCTGTGGGCATTTTTGCTTTGACAGAGGTTTTAACAACATATAGACACCTCTGATTCCTATAAATTTTTCCTACACAACAATACAAGGTGATGGCCTATCCAACTACTTATTGACTAAAAAAAAATTAGCATCAAATAGGGAGGAACTAAATCGCTACACGATAGATTATGATGGAATGATTATCAATGTTTTGTATGTTCTTTTATTGATCGTTAATGAAGTATAGTGATTGTATTATAATTTGGATGGGGACATCACATGCACCCTTTTTGAGAAGACGCCAAATGGATCATAATCCATTATTTGTTGCAAATGCAACAAAACCATTCCTTATTACTATTAACGATGAACTCGAGTGGCAGGCATACGAATACTTGGGAGGGTCACCGCTTGCTAGTCGTATATAACATAGGCATCTGCGGGCCTCATTTTGCAATGTACGAATAACAAGTTGTGTTGCCATTCCAAACTTTGTATTCAACGTGCAATGTTATTGAGGTGTATAGAGAAAAATATATCTGAAAATTTAGGAGACAAGATATGGACTTACTTGATCATCGTCAATAGAGAACCTGCAATACCCACACAATGCAAAGCCAAATGAACTAAGCAATACACACATATAGTAAAATCTACTCCATTACACTTATATCACCAAAGACCTTGTGTTAAAAAAATGATGCTCTGGAAAGCACATGCACAAGAATCTATGGTCAATGAATCTATGAAATATGACGAATGCAAAAAAAAAATGCTAGAATGCATAGAGTAGGCTCCAATGCTAGATTGGCAGATTGTTAAATTGCGTATTAGGATTGACGAAGATGAAAGAATCTTGTTATATACAAGACGTTTTAGAAAATTAGAGGGATAGAATTAAGTTGGTTGGCTAGGATTAAAGGGTACACATACAAAATGATTAAATAATAAGCTGGCATGTAGGAGAAATAATAAAATAATGAAGGGGTTGAGCAAATGAAGATTAAGAGATAAATGTCATGTGTCATAGACTGAAAAGTAAATGATTTAATTCTCCAAATAAAAATTTATTTGTTTAGTAGAGGAAGTGGGAGCAATTTAATAAATAAAATATTTATTTCATTTATCGAAATGATGATTGAAATAAAATAAAATATTTATTTGAATGATGAAAGGCTTAGAAGAGGAAAAATGAATTAATTATATAAATTAAAATTTATAATATTTTTTTTTTTTTTTGAGATAAGTGTTATCTATAATGGGGATATCTCCCTATATTGCTTCAAAAAAGAGATTACATATTTCTACTTGACTCATACTAGCAATTTGAAATACTTGTCATCCTTCCCTAACCAGACACAAACATACTTAAACACACAATCAACCTCACTATCATTCACTACACAACCTTCTAAGACACACTTACATAACACAATTTACAAATCCTATCATCAATACTCTACATTCAGGACTTAGCCGCTACATTTTAAAGCCCACACGAACGTCTGCATTCAAACAGTTCCTAACCTCTCATGAACTGGAGGATCAACGTTGCATACTCACCCAAATTGAAGAGATTTTTCTATAGATGCCTCTGAAATCCACCAATCCTCTGAGTTCCCGAGCCTACGAAAAGGAGCCACGTTGCCATTCATCACTGCACATTTGAACACTTCCCATGCCTCCTCCCCAAAATTTATTATCCTCTCCCTCTTAGCCTCCCTTTCCCTCTTCTCTCTTCTTACCCTCACTTTCTCACTATCCTCTGAATCCTCCTTGCTACCTTCTTCAGACCCACTTGATTCACTACCTTCATCTGAATCTGAGGAGAAATAATTTTCAGCGTTAAAGTATACTTTCAGGACACTCTCTTTAACCCCTTCGTGCAACTCAAAATTGGCTTCCGCCACAACATCTCCGTTAACTCCTTTCATGAATCCCTCCATTATCTCGACACACCTTTCCCTTGACTCTAATATGTCCACCAGAAGAACTAACACAACCTCATATATAAACCCATCGCACCATTGCCTATCTGCATTCAAAGAGACTTCCACCATGCCACGGATTGCATCATATATATATTCTTCTATGACAAAAAGGTCTCTGATCTGGACTTCCAGAAGCTCCTCAAAATTCCGGCAATTGAGCCCTAAAAATTTCACCATCTTCTATGCCCTCTCTTCGGCTTCTGCACTATAAAAAACTTGTATGCTCCCATCCTCTCCAACTTGTTCTCTATATAAGGTCGATGGACATCTAGAACGATACTGGGAATCCAAGAAAAAACTTTGTAACTCTCTATCTGAAGCTCTAAAAATCAAATCCCAACTCTAAAGCACTCGATTACAATCTTCTATGTGAGCCAGGCTTAGAATGCCAACATATTTAGAGTCATCTATGTGTTATCAACTCAGCTCTAACAAGCCAGACCAATAAATGCAACCTCATTTCTTTAAAATAGCTAAAAGTCATGTTGTTGGAAATGACAAGCCATTTAGAATTTATGATTATTACAATACTTAGGATATAATAATTAAATAAATAAAATATTTATTTATATGAACATGACATTCTTAGCCTTCTACAAATTGATAGTGTCTTTTGATATAAATCGGATCTTTGTTCCTTTTTCAGATCAAAGATGTCACATGCGTTCAGAGCTATGTTCAAAGAAGCTACTACTATTGCTTCACCTCTCTCTGAACTGAATGACACACCAAGAGTTGGTTGCGTTGCTCAACTGGTTGTGCCATATGACACATGATTGCATGTAAGTGCAACATATTCAATCGATGAGACAACACGTACTTTTTCTTGATTTTGTCATCCTTTTTAAGTCTTGTGATTGGGAGGTCGAATTTGTATACTCAGGAGGGAGCTGGAGGTTCAAATTTGAAGCAAGCGCCAGTTGGTCGTTTGATTTTGAAGCCATTGATAGGTGGTCTTCAAACTGACTGCATGGCCATATCTATAATCATGTCTCTTGTTTGTATTACAATTTATTTGCATATGTGTGTTTTGTGATTACTGGAAGTAGTGCTTCATAAGTGGAAAAATAGACTACTTTATGGAGTTAAAAGCACGGTTGATGTTTTCTTTTTTATTGAACAACAACATGATGTTGGTATTATGGATGTGTTGCATTAGTTTTGTCATTGATTTCAACACTTATCCTTTTGGAGATCTACATTGTTGATTTGGAACTATGGTTATATTGGTCTACTGTTGAACCGACACATTGTGTTCACCAACAAGTTCAGTGACTTATGCACAATCACCGATATATTGTTCACCAACAGGTTATATGGTTCATCGTCACTGATGATGACTTGTTATCATGTGGAGATCACTTGATTATGTCGAAGACATGATTTGGATACTTGGTTTTGGTGTTTTGGTTATTGTTCTAATCGGGTTGACATATTTGCTATTACCGGTAGATTGGTCTAGGTTATGGACCGGTATGCGTTATCTATTCCAGATTAGCACGACACGTTATGGAGATGATTTATTGATTGAATATTGTTGTAAATGTATTGAACCGACATGATGCATCACATCAAGACTTATTTGTAATTGATTCTATTGTAATATTCTTAGTGAGCTGACCTACACATTTGGTCTTAGGTTTTGTATATATGTAAGATCTCATTTGTGAGATGAGATGTGGTTGTGGTATGGTATTGTAACATGGTATGTGCGAATATTGAAGATCATATGAGTAGACCATAGAGAAGGTTCAAGGAAGGTTTGAAGGTGTTTATCAGATCTTAACTAATATTGAATCCAACATTGGAGATGTTATTTTGAGTAGTACATTATTCTAGGATTTAACCATCCTACTGTAGTCATTGCGACTCCCATTTGAGCAGTGTGCTCTAGGTGGTTGGCCTTTCTGCATGTGCAGACCCCATTTGTATACACATACTATCTGCAGTAGTATCATCTAATTGTGGGTAAGGTTTCTCACTGTAGTTTTTCCCCTTACAGAGATTCCACATCAAAATCTCTGTGTTATGTGTTGTGGATGTTGTTTCTCTTTTTGTTTCATGCATTAAGTTTCACCGGTATTAATATTAACTACTAATTTGTTAACCAACATTAAGTTTGGTTTACCAGTATTAAGTATCAAGTTTGATCAAGTTATAATTGGGTTGAAATTCATTGACAATTGATTCACCCCCCCTCTCAGTTGCCTTTCGGTTCCTGAGAATTGGTATCAGAACTAAGTCCTCTTTTTGCAGAAGCCTAACAGCTTGAGGAGATCCTATGGCAACTAACATTTTCAGGAAAGACAGACCTAAACTTGATGGAACTAACTATGGTATATGGAAGATCAGAATGGAGACACGTCTGAATTGCATTGGAAGAGACATATGGGAAGTTACAAAGAATGGCTATGTTGGTCCTACTCCGAATCAAGCTAATCCACCAACATGGGGTAAAGATCAAGAAAATGATTGCAAAGCAAGAGAAGCACTTTTGAGCGCATTATCAGATCAACAAATCATGGGATTATCAAATCGATCTACTGCTAAATCTATTTGGGATAAATTGGAGACATTAAATGAAGGAGATACCACTGTCAAAATTGCAAAACTGGAATGTTACTGGGTCAGGTATGAAAACTTGAAAATGGAAGAAAATGAAAGAATTTCTACTTTTATGGAAAGAGTTAATGAAATTGTTTTAGGAATACAATGTTGTGGAGGATCCTTAAGTGAAGATGAAATCGTTTCTAAAGTTTTAAGAGCTTTGCCACCGACATACAAAATGAAAGTAACTACTATTAATGAGTTGAGAACAATGCCTAATACATTAGTACCTAGAGATAGCTTGGTTGGAAAACTTTCAGCATTTGAGCTTGAGGAATTTGGTCTTGTTGCTACAATTAAGACAGATTTAGCCTTCAGAGCATCATCATCTGCAAAATCATCATCATCATCTGACAAATCTAATTGGAAAGCACAGTATGCAAAAGAACTTGAAGATATCAGAAGGGAAAATGAAGAATTGGAAGAACTTGAAGCACTATTTGCAAGGAAAATGCTTAAAGGTCCAGTTGGAAGAGTTACTGATGATTCTGATGAAGAACCGAAAGACAATGGATGAGATTTTGTTGCAATAAAAGAAGATCAACCAGCACCTACTGTCCCACCAGTAGAGAAGGCCCTGACAGCTAAAATTGAAGAAAAAGATGAATGGATCATAGATTCCGGATGTTCACATCATATGACTGGTGATCAAAGTAAATTCTTATCCTTTCAGGAATATAGTGGAGGTCTAGTAAGATTTGGCGATGATAAAGCTTGTTTAATCAAAGGAAAAGGCACTATATCTTTGGATGGTAAGCACAATACTGACAATGTTTATTATGTTGAAGGTTTGAAGAATAATCTTTTGAGTGTTGGTCAATTAGTTGAAAAGGGATTTCAGTTACAATTCAAGAATGGTAAATGCAAAATCATGAACAGAACAGGATTGGAGATTGCAACCGGTAATCAAACTAAGGTAATATCTTTCATTTGAGTAACAGTGATAAGACATGTTTGATTGCACACATTGATGAAACTTGGTTATGGCATAAGAGACTTTGTCATGTGAATTTTGATTGTATTGTAAAGATTAGTTCAACTAAGGTAGTAAGGGATTTACCTAAGATTGTGAAACCTCATAATCTGGTATGTAAGGAATGTCAAATGGGAAAGCAAGTTAGAACAACCTTTAAGAGTATTTATGAGAAATCCAATAATGTTCTTGATTTAATTCATACTGACTTGTGTGGTCTGGCAAGAACAAGAAGTCTATAGGGAGATAGATACTTTATGCTAATTATTGATGATTATTCTAGAATGTGTTGGGTTACTTTTCTCAGGGATAAATCAGAAGCTTTTGGAAAATTCAAATTATTCAAGGCAATGGTAGAGAATGAAACCGATAGGAAAATCAAATATTTGAGATCTGATCAAGGAGGAAAATCTACATCCAAGGAATTTAATACATTCTGTGAAGTGAATGGAATCAAAAGACAACTATCAGCACCCTAGACACCTCAGCAAAATGGAATTGTGGAAAGGAAGAACATAACTATTCTGGAAGCAGCTAGAAGCATGATATTGGAAGCAAATCTACCTCATGTGTACTGGAGGGAAGCAGTGAATACAACGGTTTACACTTTCAACAGAGTTCACATCAAAGGTGAAACCAGTAAGACCCCTTATGAACTATGGTTTGGTAATAATCCTACTCTTAAATACTTCAAAATATTTGGAAGCAAATGCTATATTAGGAGAGATGAGTATGTTGGTAAATTTGATCCTAGAAGTGATGAAGGAATATGTCTTGGTTATTCATCTAAGAGCAAGGCATATAGATGTTTTTATAAAAGATTACAGAAGATCATTGAAAGTGCTAATGTGAAGACAGATGAACACTTTAGAGAAAATTAAAGATCTGTAGATTATGAACCGACAGTTGAGATGATCATAAATGAACCTATACAAAGTGCACCGGTACAGAACGTGGATCCAGTTACACCGGCATCATCTGAGAATTCCACAGTAACTGAAGAACAACAACATATGAATAAACCTAGGTATGTAAGACTGAATCACTCAGAAAATCAAATAATTAGGAATAAGTATCAAGGTGTTATGACAAGAGTAAGACTGGCAAATGAAGAGGTATGCTCAATTTCTCAAATTGAACCTGAAGAGGGGGAAATGGATTAGAAGGTCAAATGATCAAATCATAATGAAATAAACATGAAAATGCTAAAAAACATCAAAAGACCATTTTACCTTGTTATTTTACCTTCTCTTTCAGATTGAGCTTGATGAAGTGAAGGCGCCCCTTGATGATGCTCCACTTGATGTTCTCCTTGCTTGATTTTGGATGTGGAATGCTCTCCTTTGTGCTCAACAAGGGGGATTGAAGGATTTGATAGGATTGGATTTGAATGATGGATTTAGGAATTGATAGATTTGAGGGAGGATTAGAAGAGGATGAGAGAAGAAATAGGTAGCATGACAATGCATGAGAAGTGGATGATTTGTGAGGATAATATGCTCCAATTTATAGATTGGAGGAGGCCAATGGAGGGCCAAGATTGATTTGATTATGAAGGGTTGAGATTGATTTGAGATAGAAGACATGGATCAAAGGTGCCTTGGGAAAATAAACAAGAATATCAAATTCCTTGGGAAAAAGGGGGCAGAAATTTGAATTTCAAATATGAGGAATTAAAAATTCTAAAATAAGGATGCATTGAGGGATTCAAAGAAATTTGAATTTGTTTGAGAGACTCAATGTTGATGTGACATGAGTGGGAATTAAAAATTAAGGGATAATGATAAGCATGATTATGGGAGATTCTAGAAGGATTAATTAGGCTAATGGGATTAATAAAAGTGATTTGTAGGAATCACATGACTAGGTTAATTAATTAAAATTAATTAACTGAATGGGTTTAGAGGAAATAATTATTGGAGGGGACTTTAGAAGAATAAGGGAATTTATTTATTTTTTATCGATAAAAGGCCGAAGCCAATGAATTTTATTAATTAAAAAATAGTTACAATTACACCTCCATTCAGTGTGGGCACCGATAGGAAATAATGGAGGAAAGAAAACCTTCGGTCTAGCCCAGATCCTTTAAGGATCAGAAGAAAAAAATAAAATTTAAGTTACAATCCTTCCTGTAAATTAGAGCATCAACCTGTCGATCTCTTGGGGTGACCCTTCTTCATGTAAGCGACATCCATGTCTTTACCTGAAATAATAGGGTGAAGCAGGCCCTAACCCCTAAGCTGCACAAATACTCGAGATATGAATGTTAGAAAAAGAAAAACGAACAGAGATCAACTTCTAATCTAAATTTGTATATTTTGATATATGTATATTTCAAGGTGAATATCTATATATATAAATACCCAAATATATATATGCGAAAATATTGTGAATTGAACCTATAACCAGGCTTAAGGATGGAGTGTCTATATGGGTGAGAATGAGAGAATATATTGTATATATAGATGTATCCATATATAAGTATTTGTATATGTATATTAATGTATATACATCTCAAAAGAATTTATCTAAATACATGAGTATATGTCTGTGAATGTATATATATAGATTTTAGTTCAAACAGAGATCCATCCATGCCCTAATTATATGTCATGGGAAAGCTTAAGTGAAATGAAAAACTATCAAAGTGACCCCAATCCTAAAGAGCTAATACTGGAGATAACTAAGAAGAAATTGAATTTGAATGAAAGATGAATATTGATATATATATCTGAGCCTATATATCTTTAAAAGCCTGAGTAAAAAGGCAGACATTTATGTATATATATATATATGAACACATATACATATATCTATATATAAATATGGATATATAGATGTATGTCTATATATATTAATTATATATAAATCTATATTACAACAATAAAAGGAATTTAAAGCCTGAAGTTCACATAGAGATAGATGTAGAAAAGCATAAACATATTTATGAAACATCTTATCAAAGAGCTCTAAGCTAGGTAAAGACATCCAAATGTCATTTTGGTCTGTTACTTCTGAAAACATAAAAAGGAGTTCCTGGAAGACAAAAAGCATACCACCACAAAAGATCAAAATACACATGAGGAACCCGAGATGCAGAAACCTAGAAGCATGCCATCCAAAAGGAGCATCAACCCTTCTTGCTTGGCTTGTGAGGAGGCTTGGAGCCGAAGCTCTCTATTTTTGTTGCTGAAGGGCCAGTAGGGGAGCGAGGAATTAGCACATTATCCGGGATAATCATGATATTCTCCGCCTCTAGATAGTTAATTAGCCATTTCTCACGAGGAGGTTTTTTGACTTGTAGAATCCATGAGAGGAAAAGGAAGTTTTTGCTTCTGACAGAGCGGTGAGCTTCGAAGGCCATGGGGTCGTCGATCAACAGAATGAGGTAGTAGGGAACTGGGTTATTCATTCTGATAAGAATATCATAATCCCAAGGCTTGGGAGTCGTAAGTTCCTCATCCATATTGATCACCACTCTTTCTAATTCACCCAGGATGTCTTTTATGAAGACCTTCTTGCATAGCTTCACCACAATATCCCTGTCTTTCTCAAAATGCATTGCAATGGCTAGAAACATTGTTGCAATGTCAGGGTTTGCTCTGGTACGGTCCTCATTCATGGTGAAGTCATTCCCTATAAATTTTGATTACATCTCCAGAGATCAGAGGGTTTTGTTGGGCAAGAATGCCCTTCATTCTTTCTTCCTTGTTCTCACCCACAAATGCCATCTGGCGTTTCAACCCTAGAAGCCTGAGAGGGGTATCCATCGTAGCTCAACTGAGAAATGACAAGGAAGATCATTTTGGCATTCTAAATAGAACTTGCACTTTTAATTCTTCATAATGAGTAGCTAGGTTGGTCGAAGATGAAGGATTACGATGCAAGGAATGCGATCTTTGAGGATCATGATCATAATTACCACCGCCTTTAGCTATCAAGCTGAGGGTACTTCACCTATCAAATCACTGAGGGAGTGTCACCTCGGCTTTGCAAAAGATTTGTCATGAAGATTTGATCGAGAAAGAGAGCTGACGTATGATGTCCGACAAGACATTTCATACGTCTGCTACGACTGGCTAAATATAGAGGTTCTTTAGGAAAAAAAGAGAAGAGGATAGCTAGGTAAGTTTTAATCCTAGTAGAAGGCAGTATCTACATGAATAATAATACCTATATATCCATGACCACATATATCTGAGTTGCGAGATATGCATGTACGTTTATATACCTATGCCTATTTATGTATGGTATTGCTTCCTAGTCTTAAAACTTATCCTTATGGAGCAACAAAACTATATAAGGGTTGGTCGAAGAATGGCTAAATTCAAGAGTACTCAAGTAAATAAGAATAAATGAGACCTACGAGTATATATATATATATATATATATATGTGTGTGTGTGTGTGTGTGTGTGTGTGTGTGTGTGTGTGTGTGTGTGTGTGTGTACCTATATATATGCATATACATCTATATATAAGAGGATTATATATATATATACCAAGAGAATATTAGTACATGCGAAGAGATTCAAAGTTGGTCCTGTAGTTATACCAAAGTATGTGAATGCCTATCTATCCAGAGTTAATTCTGTAAAAAACCCTGAACTGAGAGAGTATATATATATATATATATATATATATATATATATATATATATATATATATATAAAGTTGTATATTTTGATATATGTATATTTCAAGGTGAATATCTATATATATAAATACCCAAATATATATATGCGAAAATATTGTAAATTGAACCTATAACCAGGCTTAAGGATGGAGTGTCTATATGGGTGAGAATGAGAGAATATATTGTATATATAGATGTATCCATATATAAGTATTTGTATATGTATATTAATGTATATACATCTCAAAAGAATTTATCTAAATACATGAGTATATGTCTGTGAATGTATATATATGAGTATATATATATATAGAAGACCATGAAAAAGTCTTATTGGGGGGAAATTAAGGCAAGACTAGGATTAAAAGTTGATCAATAAAGGGATGGGAGGGAGAGACATGCTAACAAACTCTGGGCGAGAAAAACATAAGGAGAAGTGGCCTTAGGGGGGATCGGAGAGGAGTTTGATGCCATTCGCTCCCATGTTGGCCAGCTCATCCGCTTTTTTGTTACCTTCCCTATAAATATGATTGATTGTGAACCTATCAAAACCTTTGACAACAAAGTGTTTAGTCTCCAGTTAGACATGTTGCCTTTCCTGAGAGCGTTGACAATTATAGCCGAATCCCCTTCAATATCCAAATTTTTAACTCCTAATTTCCTACACAGGTGCAAACCCTCCACCAGGGCCATCAATTCCGCCCAATTGTTGGTTTTGATGCCTATAGGGGAAGCAAGGATAGCGATTTCTTTGCTTTCCCAATTATGAACAGAGCATCCTATACCTACTTGCCCTGGATTGCCACGGGATGCCCCATCAAAGTTTAACTTCACCCATCCTTCGCCTGGGGGTTGTCATTTGCATACAACACTTGATCGAAGACTTTCAATAGGACCATCCCCTACAAAGGAAGGAAAAGATAAGCCCTCCCAACTTTTTTCATCTTTTCATCCCAGTAGGTTACTGAGGCATTCTTTATTATGCCAGATGAAAGCCGGTTGTTCATGAGCTCAGTGGTAGCTGACTCAATTCTATTGATGATTCTGTGAACCTCAAGTTTTTCATTTCTAAAGAGACGTCTAATTCTTTCCTTCCACAACTCCCACATTATGGAAGATGGGAGAGATATCCATAATCCTTCAAAGAGACAACCTCGCCTAAGGAGAGGCCAGGCCTTGAGCATCCCAGAGATGGTGTGGGGGAAGGCAGCAGACCACTCAAGTTTCTTGGTGAACCAGACCCAACATTGGTAAGCAAAAGGGCAATTGAGGAGGAGATGGTTGGTGTCTTCTTCATCCGCCTCACAAAGAGGACATCTGTTGGGACCCTCATACCCCATTCTCCTAAATTTGTCCGCAGTTAAGATCTTGTTCTGAATCGCAAGCCAGGAGAAGATATCAACCTTAGGCAGGCAGTATCTATCCTAGCAGAGTTTCAAGGGAAGCTCAGACGTAGGTCTTATATACGCTTTGGATATATGAGAGTACCCATCCTTGGAGTTATATTCCCCACTTAAGGAACCATCCCATACAAGCTTATCCTTATGATGACCAAAGGCTATGTTCCTTATCCTGAGAATTGCCATGAGTTTACTTTTATCCCCTAACGGAATATTCTCATTATCCCTCTCGATCCACTGCCATCCAGCCCCTTCCAATGAAGGGGAGATATAGTTTTTTAACAGGGGTCTTCTATGTGATTCAAGGAGGTTATGGGTGGCAACAAATTCATAAATATTCTCAATTGCCTTATACCCACTCCATGAATCAGACCAAAAAAGGGCTTTATCCCTGGACCCTAGGTTCCAAGTAAGTTTGTCTTAAATAATACTCCTGCAATCCAACAAGAAATTCCATAAGCAGGACCTTCTGGGAGGATTGATTTCTCTAAAGATTTGGATAGGATTCCCTCCATTAAGGTATTTATGGTGCAACAACCTTGCCCATTTGAGGTGGGGGTTTCTGAACATTCTCCAGACCAACTTGGCACCCAAGGCTCTTCCTTGATCACAGAGGTTTTTAATGCCAACCCCTCCTTCTTCTTTAGGTTTGCATATCTTGTCCCAAGGCAAGAGTGATATTTTCTAGTCATCATTGGTACTTTGCCAAAATAAAGTTCTAAGATGCTTGTTGAGTTCGGCGAGTTTGGTAGAAGATAGATGTTGACAGGAGAGCTGGTGAATGGGCATAGCTGACAAAACCGATCTATCCAAGGTTTCCCTACTTGCAGATGATAGCCATTTTCCTTTCGAGGTGTTAATCCTAGACTTGATTTTATCCACCAAGTTATCCCACAATTTTGAAGATCTCCTTCCCTTGTCAAGGGGAATGCCTAGATATTTGCAAGGAAGGGTCCCCTGACTGATCTCCAGGACTTTGCAGATCTCCTTCCCTAATGAAGGGTCTATGTTGAACATAAAAACTGTCGATTTTTTCAGATTCACCTCTTGACCCGAAGCTAACATATAGGAATTGAGGATGCCTTTGAAGGTACTTGCTTCCCTTATACTTCCTTGACCAAAAAGCATCGTATCGTCAACAAATTGCTAGTGGGTTAAGGAGGGGAGGCCACTAGTAATGGGGATTCCTTGGATCCCTCCCTCCTCTTTAGCCTTAGAGATGGACCTCCCTAGGGCTTCTTCCATGATGATGAAGAGGAAGGGGGACATAGGATCGCCTTGTCTAAGCCCTCTCGAGCTACTGAAGAAACCTTCCGGAAAACCATTAACCATAACAAAGAATTTAGGGGTGGAGATACACTCAAAAATTAGGTTGATCCAGGATTTGGAAAAGCCAAATGCCTCCAAGCATTTACATAAGAAGCGCCAATCAACTTTTTCATAAGCTTTACTTATATCCAATTTGACTAGCATGCTTGGGGCACTATTGAGCTGGACCAAATGAATAGCTTCTTGGGCTAATATTACCCCATCATAGATTGATCTATCCGCTACAAAACTGGTTTGTTCTTGGCTAATGATGATGGGGAGAAGATTCTGAAGTCGGGTTGCTAGAGTTTTGGTTAGGAGTTTATAAAGGGTGCTGCATAGGGCTATAGGTCTGAAGTTATTGAAGCTATCTAGTTTCTCTTTTTTGGGAATAAGAGCTAGGAAGGTATTATTGATCTCCTTGAGAATCTTTCTTGAGTTCCTAAAACCCTCTAAGGCTTCCGTGATCTCTATCCCCATAAAACCCCAACATTTTTGAAAAACGCTGGTGGGGAAGCCATCTGAGCCCGGAGCCTTATCCGGATTCATCTTCATTAGCACAAATTTAACCTCCTCAGAGAATTTCTTTAACAGGCCCTTATTGTGGTTGTCGTTAATGAGTTTTGGAAGATTCTTGATAATATTGAGTTGGCCTCTTAGGTTGGAGCCCTCAGTATTGTTTAAAATATTTTCAAAGAACCTTATTGCCTCAGAGGCAACATCATCCGGTTTAGACATGATGGAGCCTTGGCAATTATTTATACTAGAAATTTGATTAACCCATCGCCTCTGCTTGGTACTATTGTGGAAAAACTTGGTATTACGGTCCCCATCACTCAGCCAAGTCTCCCTAGTTTTTTGTCTCCAGAAGATCTCTTCATTTGACATAATCTTTTCATACTCAGAGAGTAGTGATTTTTTCCTTAAGGAAGAGATGTTCATCCATCCCCCTCTCCAAAACTTTAGTGTTAACATTCTTAAGATCATTTTCTATTAAGATTTTTTTATCGAAAATATTTCCAAAATTTATCCTATTCCACTCCAAGAGCTTCCTTTTGATAAGCTTTAACTTGTTTGCAACAATAAACATCTTTGATCCTAAGAACACAGAGCCTCTCCACCATTTTTCAATTAGGTTTAAAATGTTATCATCTCTTAACCACATGCTCTCAAATTTGAAGGGGCAGTTTCTAAGGGAGTGGTCTGACAATAAGTTTAGTTGGAGTGGGAAGTGGTCAGATCTTGATAAAGGGAGAGCCTCTGCTTCCATGGTGTAATTAAGCTCCGAGAGCCCCCCATGGATAAAAAAACCTATCTAATTTCTCCGCAATGTTACAAAAACCTATCCTTCTATTGTTCCAAGTAAAGGCATTCTCTATCGTTTGGATTTCTAGCAGGGAATTCCTATTGATCCAATGATTGAAATCGACAGCCGCTGGAGGGAGTTTGCTATTGCCTCCTCTTTTGTCTTCTACTTTAGTGATGGCATTGAAATCTCCACTAATGATATAGACTTCGTTTGGGTGACTTCTGAGGAAAGCCTCAAGTTCCATCCACACCCGAGCCTTATCCCTATTCTGGATAGGACTGTAAACGTTAATCAAATTAAATCTTAGCTTATTTTTATAGCTTGCTACTACTCCTCCTATCCAATTTTTCTTGATCTCTAGAGGTGAAAATGAGATAAATCTAGAGACCTAGATGATTGCTAAACCTCTTGAGGCCCCTATAGGAGGGGAATGCTTCAGCTGTCGGAAGCCTAGTTTTTTCTCAAAAAGGACGATCTCAGAAGAGTTCATTTTAGTTTCTTGGATTAAAATTATGTCTGGTTTTGAATCAGAGATGCAACGCTTTAAGATGTGTTGTTTGTTAGGGGCATTCAAACCCCTAACATTCCATGTTATGATTTTCATGGCTCTATGGGGAGGAACTTCCCCTCCCCTACATTAAAAAGAGATGAAATTTTAGGCCGACCCCTCGCTTCCCCATCCTTTTCTCTTAGTTCAGCAAGGGATCTTCTACCTCTTCTCTTACTGAGTTTAGCGCGATCAGGAGAATCCTTGCTCTCTTTAGAGATGTGAATTCCTAGACTGTTTGGATTATCATTTTCTAAGTTGTCTAGTGCTATAAAGAGTTCCTCTATTTCTAAGTCAACTCTGGCAATTTCCACTAGATTTTTAACATAGAGTTCCCTTTGTCTTTCCAATTCCTCGGCATCATAGACCTCATCAACAAGTTGATCCATTAGGTCATTTACTACTTCTTCCCCTACAAAATTGGCAATGATGTTAATTTCCTTAGCCACTCGATCATCCTCAGATTCTATAATTGTTTCAGAAACAACCTTCATAGGTGGAGGGCGATCCTCTGCCCCCTCAAAGGCCTCATCACTTGAGACTTGAGAGGTTGGTTGACCCTGCATGGAAGCCTTTCCTGATACCAGGGAGCAGCTATCCTTCTCCACTGGTTGCACAGAGGAGGTTAGTTTCATTATTGGGGGAGACCTCGAGGGACTCACCCTCTTTGGTGGGATGAGAGAACCAGACGATGTATTTTTAGCAAGTCCTGGTTGACCCTTCTAAGGGGGCAACTCACTAATTTTGCCATCTTCTAGGTCTAGATCCCTAAGCATTGAATCAGTTGTAGGTGGACTTATAGCTGGTATTGGGGGAAGAAGGGAGCGAGAGGTCTTGACAAGGGAGCTATTGGGATTGGAATGAGGACATAGGTTCTCTGAAGGATTAGAGGTGTGATGATTAGGGTTAATTTTAGCCTTATAGCCTTCAAAAGTGAAACCCCTCCTACCACAAATCTGAATGAGGCGCCATCATACTTGAGAAACGATCCAGGGTGAGGCATATCAAAAAAGATCTTCCTTGGGATAATGTCTTTGAAGGGGCCATTATAAAAGGGTAATTCTAGGGTTAAACTATAATTATCGCATTTCAACGTAATGGGCTCTAAAGATTTAATGTTGATATTCATGTTAACGATAAGAAGCCGATTAAAGAAGCTAAGGGCTGATTTTTTAACTTCTACAAATTTACCGATTTTATTGCCTATCATTCTTAAAAAAACATTATTTCCCAATTCTACAGGAAATTTTTCAAGTGAAATTGCTCTATTAACCATGCAGGAATTTAATCGAGATGGGAGAAAGAGGGGTTGCCATTCCCAACATTTAAACCCGAAACCCTTGAATGTTAAAATGTCCCCATTTAGCAATCTATTTCTCAAACCCTGATTACCGCATTCAATAGCAAGGAAATTATCAGGAAGGATGTCGATTTTTACTTGGTTATTGAAAGAAGAAGACAACCAGTTAGCGATTTGTTCTAACGGGATCCCCCAACCTTTCCATCGAGCAAAGATAATGTGCTCATTGTAATGCATTTGATACCTGGTCTGAGTTTGGGTATCAATTTCAATGACTGGCCCTTTTGAAGTAGCTGGAGGATTCGAGGGTGAATATGTCTTAGGATGCTTTACGTCCTTTGAATTTTGATGATTCATGATAGAATGGTGACCTAGGGTTTCCTTACCCTTTGTTAATTTATCCGAGGAATTTCGTGTAAGGAAAGTATTTCGGGCACAGAAACTTTTTGGATGGTTAGGTTTTACAAAACCCTCCTCCCAACAATGATTGGAATTCCGGTTGTGGCAGTTTGGTTTCCCTAATGCCCTTTTATTTCTGTGACTCATCATCTGCCAGTCCCGATCCCAACCCTTGCAGGGAAGAGGGGGAGCCCTAACCGTTTCAATCAAAGCATATTTTGTTTTTGCAAAGAAGGTCTCTTGTTCGTGGGTCCGTGATATAGTCATACCAAGATCCTCAGCCCGAAAGTTGTTTGCCAAAACAGAGAAGCGATTTGCGAAGCCCCAGTGAATTCCTCGCGGCAGTATTGAATGCTCAAAAATTGTTGTTGATGCTTTGCATCAATTTTTCGCACGCAGAGCCATTTTTTTCATGCAATTGATTTATCACTTATTTGTTTTGATAAATTAATTATTGGACAATAGTGGCATGATTAATTAAATTAGATTTAATTGATTCTGAGAGGAATAAAGATAACACAATTAAATTAATTAATTATGTTGATAGGCTTAAATTAATCAAATATTAATTTTAGGTGTCTACATTTTGCCCATCTTTGATATAGCGTCGTGAAATGATGTTATATCAAAGAAGAATAAAACATAGTGGAAGAAAAGGATAAGGACTAGTAGCACGATGCCCCAGTCATGAGATGAGGAAGAATGATGAGGAGTAAGGATGACGAGGAAGCAATGGTATGCCCCCTTGAGAGGACATGCGGGTTTGAAGAACACGAGTGTGCTCTCGAAAAGGAATTAGAAGAATAAGTGGTGAAAGGACGAAGATAATGAAAGAGGGAAGTAGGATGAGTTGGAGTGTTGTGAATGAAATGATAAATGGATTGGATTTCTTGTTGAGCAAGTATAGAGAGAAAACCTAGATTTGATATTGCCCTAGATAGTCTACACCATTGATTATAAGAACCAGGATGATATGAAGATTTGAGGCGTGGACTGATGCTCAGTCAAACAAGAATGCCTTGCACACAATCATGCAAGTGTTGATAAACACTAATGCAGGGTTTCCGGTTCGTACAAGGAAGACCTTTAAACACACCATGCCATGAAAACTATGCCCCATTATACACCAACCAAGACATACCAAGATATAGGATGATCAAGGCAGTCCTGAACAAGTATAGTCCTAGGACACAAGATGAAAACAAAGCGAAAAGCTCAATCATGCAAACAACATGCACATGACAAACTGACATCTCTTGCCAAGAGTAGGACATGGATTTGGATAAATTGTCGGACTAGGGAAGGATACATCCCGATGGGCAGGTGATGGATTGATTGGTGGATGACAAAAGACAAGTGCAAGATCTGTAGATGAGAGGATTGTCACTTGGATTTGATTAGCGTAGTATGGATGGGTGCTTGGATAGGATTGGATAAGTCAATGCGAGCTCAGGTAGATGGGGAAAGTTCAGTTTGATGGATTGGATAGGATTGGAAGAAGGATAAATGATTGGATAGGATGAAAAGGGGGATGGATGATTGAATAGTATTGGATTGGGGATGAGATTATTGATTGAATTGGGAGGGATGGAGAATATGATTGGATAAGATAGGATTGGATTAGAAATTGGATTGGATGGGGTGGATAGGATTTGATTGATTGGAACCAATGACAAGGGAGAACCAAGGATTGGTAAGAGGATAGATGGATGAGGGATTTGTTTGGATAGGAGATGGAGGGAATAAGTGGATGGATTGAGCTTGGTGAAGTGAAGGCGCCCCTTGATGATGCTCCACTTGATGTGCTCCTTGCTTGATTTTGGATGTGGAATGCTCTCCTTTGTGCTCAACAAGGTGGATTGAAGGATTTGATAGGATTGGATTTGAATGATAGATTAAGGATTTGATAGATTTGAGGGGGGATTAGAAGAGGATGAGAGAAGAAATAGGCAGCATGACAATGCATGAGAAGTGGATGTTTTGTGGGGAGAATAGGCTCCAATTTATAGATTGGATGAGGCCAATGGAGGGCCAAGATTGATTTGATTATGAAGGGTCGAGATTGATTTGAGATAGAAGGCATGGATCAAGGCTGCCTTGGGAAAATAAATAGGAATATAAAATTCCTTGGGAAAGGGGGGGAGAAATTTGAATTTCAAATATGAGGAATTAAAAATTCCAAAATAAGGATGCATTGAGGGATTCAAAGAAATTTGAATTTGTTTGAGAGACTCAATGTTGATGTGACATGAGTGGGAATTAAAAATTGAGGGATAATGATAAGCATGATTATGAGAGATTTTAGAAGGATTAATTAGACTAATGGGATTAGTAAAAGTGATTTGTAGGAATCACATGACTAGGTTAATTAATTAAAATTAATTAACTGAGTGGGTTTAGAGGAAATAATTATTGAACAATAGTGGCAGGATTAATTAAATTAGATTTAATTGATTCTGAGAGGAATAAAGATAACACTATTAAATTAATTAATTATGTTGATAGACTTAAATTAATCAAATATTAATTTTAGGTGTCTACAGAACCCGCATCTATTATTGAAGCATGTCAAGATGAACATTGGATTAAAGTAATGGAAGATGAATTAGAACAAAATGAAAAGAACAATACATGGACATTAGTTCCCCGACCTAAAGACAAAAATGTAATTGGAACTAAATGGGTATTCAGAAATAAACTGAATGAAGATAGTAAGGTAATCAAGAACAAAGCAAGATTAGTGTGTAAAGGATATTCACAGAAAGAGGGAATTGATTACAATGAAACCTTTGCACTAGTAGCTAGAATTGAGGCAGTTAGATTATTTCTTGCATTTGCAGCTCATAAGAACTAAAAAGTATATCAGATGGATGTAAAATGTGCATTTCTAAATGATGATCTTGAAGAGGAAGTTTACATTGAACAACCTGATGGATTTTCATTGACAAATGTTAAAGATATGGTTTGTAGATTAAGGAAAGCTTTGTATGGATTGAAGCAAGCTCCTAGAGCTTGGTATGCTAGATTGGACAAATATCTTTTGAAGCTTGGTTACACTAAAGGTAATGCTGACAGCAACTTATATTTCAAAGTGACTAATGATGGCATCCTGGTTATTGAAGTTTTTGTTGATGATATCATTTTTTGAGGAGAAGATGGATTGTGTAAGGACTTTGCTAACAAAATGAAGGAAGAATTTGAAATGTCTATGATTCGGGAGATAAAATTCTTTTTAGAATTGTAGATTTCACAAACTAATAGAGGTATATTCATATGTCAAACAAAATACTTGAAGGAACTACTAAAGAAATTTGGTATGAAAAACTCTAAACCGGTAAGTACTCCTATGACTGCAACTAATAAATTGACATTGAAGGATGATCCAACTGTTGTTAATCCGACAAGATACAAATCTATGATTGGAGGTTTACTGTATTTGACACAAACAAGACCTGATATAATGAATGCAGTATGTATTGTTTCAAGATTTCAGAGTAATCTTAAAGAAAATCATGAATCAACAATAAAAAAGATTTTCCGGTATCTACAAGGCACAACAAATCTTGGTTTATGGTATCCTAAAGATGAAAATTTTGATTTATGTGCATACATCGATGCAAATTGGGCAGGACATAAAGAGTACCACTGGCAGTGCATTCTTTCTTGGTAGCAGATTGATTTCATGGATAAGTAAGAAACAGAGTTGTACATCATTATCAACAACAAAATCAGAATATGTTGCAGCAACAACTAATTGTACTCGGGTATTATGGATTAAGCAAATGAAGGACATAAAGGTAAAATGCAAAGAACCTATAATCATTTATTGTGATAATTCAGCAGCAATTGATATATCAAAGAATCTGGTATTTCACTCTAAGACTAAGCATGTTTCTATCAAATATAACTTTCTGAAAGAGAATGTTGAAGCAAAAGAAGTAAGATTGGTTTATGTGAATACTAAAGAGAAGATTGCAGATATCTTTACAAAGCCTTTGCCTAAGGAAACCTTTTAACATCTCAAAGAGAAGCTTGGGGTAATACCCTCACCGGTAGAGACTTAGACAGTTGAAGTTAAGCATCAAACCCATAGAAAGTAATAGAGAAATCTTTTTTCCGGCTTTGATGGAGGAGAGCTACTTCTCAGGGGGAGTAGTTGGTTGTATGTTCTTGTATTTTTTTATTGCTTTGGCATTTGATGTCAAAGGGGGGGAGAGATCTATGGAAAAACATTCTTGGGAGAGAGATCTATGAGACATTATTCATTGGGGGAGAGATATATACTCTTTGTATTTGTATTTTTATTTCTGGTATTGATCTATTATGGAGATTGTTGGTTTTTGGTTTTTGGCATTCTATTTTGGCACTTAGATGTTTTTCTATTTAGTGTTGCCATCAATGCCAAAGGGGGAGATTGTTGGTATTATGGATGTGTTGCATTTGTTTTGTCATTGATGTCAACACTTATCCTTCTGGAGATCTACATTGTTGATTTGGCACTATGGCTATATTGGTTTACTATTGAATCGACACATTGTGTTCACCGGCAAGTTCAGTGACTTATGCACAGTCACCGGTATATTGTTCACCGACAGGTTATATGGTTCACTGGCACTGATGATGACTTGTTATCATCTGGAGATCACTTGATTATGTTGAAGACATGGTTTGGATACTTGGTTTTGGTGTTTTGGTTATTGGTCTAATCGGGTTGACATATTTGTTGTTATCGGCAGATTGGTCTAGGTTATGGACCGGTATGCGTTATCTATTCCAGATCAACACGACACGTTATGGAGATGATTTATTGATTGAATATTGTTGTAAATGTATTGAGCCGACATGATGCATCACATCAAGACTTATTTGTAATTGATTCTATTGTAATATTCTTAGTGAGCCGACCTACATATTTGGTCTTAGGTTTTGTATATATGTAAGATCTCATTTGTGAGATGTGATGTGGTTGTGGTATGTAAGGTTATGGTATGGTATTGTAACATGGTATGTGCGAATATTGAAGATCATATGAGCAGACCGTAGAGAAGGTTCAAGGTTTGAATATGTTTATCATAGCTTAACCGGTACTGAATCCAACATTGGAGATGCTATTTTGAGCAATACATTATTCTAGGATTTAACCATCCTACTGTAGTCATTGCGACTCTCATTTGAGCAGTGTGCTCTAGGCGGTTGACCTTTCTGCATGTGCAGACCCCATTTGTATACACATACTATCTGCAGTAGTATCATCTGATTGTGGCTAAGGTTTCCCACCGTCGTTTTTCCCCTTACAGGGTTTCCACGTCAAAATCTATGTGTTATGTGTTGTGGATGTCATTTCTCTTTTTGTTTCATGCATTAAGTTTCACCGGTATTGATATTAGCTGTTAATCTGTTAACCGACATTAAGTTTGGTTTATCGGTATTAAGTATCAAGTTTGATCAAGTTATAATTGGGTTGAAATTCATTGACAACTAATTCACCCCCCCTCTCAGTTGCCTTCTGGTTCCTAACACATGATAACATGTATGTTGGTGGGGAATATGAGGCCATTGGGAATGTAGAGGAGTGCGAGAATATGGTTGAGGATCGTGGTGATACTGAAAAAGAGGACATTCGTAGCGATTACGAGGCTACGATCGAGGACAACGAAGGGCAAGGTGTTGATGGTCACGAACATGGACAACGAGGGGGCAGTATTAAGGTGTACTATTTGTTATTATATTTCATATCATCTCTATAATACTTTATTCCAGCAAAATTGAACGTGATGTTTTGTCATGTACGGTCTGTGTAGCAAAATTCTGACCACAAAAGAGAATATGTTGATGGCAGGTTGTTCTACTTTTATCTCTTCAACGAATGTTTGTATAGTGGAGGTCATAGATTTTAGAATCTGGGGAGGTTGAACCTGCATAGATTGTCAATCCACAACCTCCCGTTATTGGAGGCCCTAAGACGCAATCGTGCATCGCGCGCTACCAATAAATGTAGTCAGCGTCGCATAGAGACAACACGGAGATACGTGAATAAGAAGGTGGGTGATGTCGAGTACCATATGACAGTACGGTGCAATATGCAAAAAAAAATGTGTCACTGATTAGGTGTGCAGAGATTATGGGACATAAACATTTGATGAGCTTCTTCTAAAAGGGAAGGAAGAGATAAACGAAGCAATGTGGGTGTACAATAGCAGTCCATTGAGGGAGGAGAGATTGAAGAAGGTTTTACAATTAATGGAAAGAAAGAAACTTGGAAGAGAGGTAATTCCTTGTGATTGTTTTATTTTATACTTCACTATAATGGATGTAATTTTCCAAAGTACGCATAATTGAGCTATCTTGGGCTATTGGGCAGGTGGTTTGTAACAGCAGAGGCGATATTGAAGTGAATATGGGATTGTATGCACTACCTGCAACAAATGTGTGACTCAACAACCATGCACCTTCTTCGTTGGGGAGGAAAAAGAAAACAAAGGATGCCACGAAAAAAAAAGGCTAACTTCAGTCGAGGTCAAATTGTTTGTTCATATATGTATTTGCATTGCATATTATTCTTTGTACTCCATAGGCTTCTACATTGATTGTTCCATCCCTGTGATGTTGGGTTGATGTTGACGGAGTTAGTGGAGGGAGCCTGCAGTTGTTCAGAGCTCTGGCTGACACTGTATGTAGTGGGCCAAAAAAAGTATCCCGCAAACCTCGGACGTCCATTAGGACGAAGTGACAAAAGGAGATGATGAAAGAAAAGTTGAATGCACCTAAAGACGAGAAGAATGTAGGGCAGTCTCCTGATTTGGGGTAGACGTTGGAGGATACAAGAAAACATCAACAGGTAATACAGATAGTTTTACGCGGCTAAATCGTTTGCAAAAGGAGTTATAAATCTCTTGTTATTCACTTTTTCGAAAATTTTCCAAAAAAAAAAAAGTCGCTGCTAAATCTGCCCATCTCAATCAAGGATCTCTAATTTTTTAAAAATTTCGTGTTCTTAACAGGCAGTTTTACAGCTAGTTTTCCCTCATATGGTTTAATTTTATAGTTACACTCCTTTTGAATGTGCGCTCTTTTGTAGCATATTGTCGCAAAAGGAAACATTGATGGGAAGAAACGTTCCACGGGAAACGACAGTGACTTTGCAACTGCAGACTGTGATGGGGATGAAGGGGATAATGTGTGTCAACCACCTATTTTAGTATTGTTCTATTGCGTTGACATGAATTGATTTAGTTATGTTGATGGCCACCTATACAAAAATGTTATTTTCATTAGCACATGGATAGATTACTCATGCAACCAACTGTGCAAGATGAGGAAGACTGTATCGATGAAGACGTGCACACTCTTGCTATTGGAGATGAAGTGCACCTTCAACTCAATGGGAATGTTGTTGGTAAAGTTATTCTTGATGGGGTTGGGAGGGGTGTGCGATGTCACGACAATCCGCTCCAACAAGGTTGTGCTAAAGTCTGAATCATGGATGTCTTTGATGGCAATGCCTCACTGCCTTATCTGCATTCCTTCTCTGAGTCATTATCAGACTCCCTTAAGTCGTTGGAGGTGTGGGATATCAAAGACATCGTCTGTGTCCCATCTGCGGTAAGACTATAAGATCCTTTCCTATGTTCTCTCATGTGACCATTTAACTTTTTTGAATGCAACAATATTGGTAGCAGACATTTGAAGTCGCTTTTTATGTGGTAGGTTATAGTTGTCAAAACTGTTGAGCAAGAAAATTAGGATATTAAATGCAATCCTACGATCAGACGGACAAGTACAAGGCTACAAACACTTGGCATCACCCCTCCTAAGTTACATAAGAACCCAAAGAAGCGTCAAGTCTTCTACTCTGGTGTCAACTCCGTTGCACAAAATAGGCAGAGGAGGCGATAAATATATTTTTGTTGTGTTTGTCCCCCTTATGGGACTCAAAATAGAAGCTTGAAAGCTTAGACAATAGACAATAATAATTATAGCCGAATACTCTAGTAGAAGAATACTCTTCATAAACCATTTGCACCCTATCTTTGTTTGTGCATACATGTGAATAATTATTTGTGCATTTTTTCATTGTTTGTGTGTTTATTATAATGCATCCCAAGGGATACTGTGGTGCAGCATCATAATATGCCTTGTGGGTATGTGCAAGATCATGGGGGTCCAAAAAGTGGCAATGGGAATAAAAACACATTTTAAACTTTGCCAAACACGCCAAATACTGCTTTGACTTTTTCTTTGGGTCGGCCAAAATTTGAATTTGGTTTGGTAATACCAAACTAAATCAGATATCCATTAATAATGGATATCCGATATTAACGGATATTCGATTTGTGATGTCATATTTTTTCAAATCGGATATCCGTTTTGCTCAACATAAAAAGTATACTTTAGTAAAATGGGCATAACTTTTGTGTTTCTTATCGAAATTTATATCTTTTATAGGTGTTGGAAAGGTAATTCAGAGACCTATCAAATGGATAAGGTATTTTTATTATATTATAGACCAAAAATTAATTATAATCATTTGAAGTTAATCCTTCATATTTAAAACTTTAAATAGTCACAAATTTTGCATACAAAGTCTCATTTTTTTATTCCTATCACCTCCTTTATCTATCACTTGTCAATCTATACTTTTATGAATATATTTTATCTATCTCTTCCTTTTCTACTTATCTCACTTATTTTCTCATCCCATCTAGATAAATAAATTCCCAAGTTACATCCATCTCTGCATATATCTTCCTCTTTCTATTCCTATCTCTCCCTCTCCCACTCCATCCTTGTCACTCCTTATTTCTATATCTCTCTACTAATCTATCTTCTCTCTATTTATCTCCCTCATCTACCTTATCTTACCTATCATATTTATTACTTGTCTCTATCACCTCCTTTCTCTCTCTGTCTTGTCCCCTCTATCTTTATTTCCCTATAGATCTATCTTCATATATATTTATATCTCATTAGATCTTTGAATCTCACTTATTCACTCCATCTCTCCCTCCATTTGTCTTACACTCTCTATCACTTTCTATCCATATCTATCTCTATCTCTTTCACTATCAATCTCTCTTTCTATATATCCCTCTATCTTTATATATCTTCCTCTATACACGATTAATCTACCTCTCCCTCTCTTCCTCTATCGCCCTCTCTAAGTATATTTCCCTTTCTCTACCTTTATCTCTTTATTTACTCCCTCTTTATATATGTTTGGCTCTCCCTCCATCCTTCTCTATAGCCCCTATATATCTCTCTATATCTACATCTTTCTCTCTCCCTCTCTACCTATCCCTATCTATAATGTCTATTTCTCTCTTTATCACTCTCTTGCACTATCTACATCTCTCTATCTATCAATAATCCTCTTCCTTTATATCTCTCTATCTCTTCCTTTTTGTATCTCACTCTCTTTACCCCTCTCTATCCATTTTTCTCTCTATATATATATTTATCTTTGTCTTTGCCTCTCTTTCTCTATATATATTCATCCCCCTCTCCCTTTATCTTCATCTTCATCTCTATCTTCCCCTCTCCTTTTCAATCTCTATATATGTTTACCTCTTTCTATCCATCCTTATCTCCCCCCCCCCCCTCTCTCTCTCTCATAGTCCTTATATATATATATATATATATATATTTCTTCTTCCATATCTCCCTCTCTTTAGATCTTCATCACTCTTGACCCTTATATCTCTCCTTATTTGAATCTTTATCTTTATAAATATCTATCTCTCCCTCTCTATATATGTATCTCTTCTACCTCTATTTATCCCTCTCATCTCTCTTTATTTGAATCTCCACGTCTATCTCTATTTTAATCTATGTAGAGATCTCTCTCCCTATTGGTAATGGATGTTGATCATCTTCCTAAATTATATGTTTTTGTGTTAACTATATTTGGATCTTAGTTCTTGATGAGGTGTGTGGAGTATCTTTTCCATATGATTTTTATTGCTAAGGAGGAAGGGGGTGGGGGGGAGATACGGGAGAGCGATAGAGATTGTGAGAGGGAGAGATGGGGAGAGACAAAGAGAAAGAGGGGGTGGGGGGAAAAGGGAAGTATCAACAAAGGGAGAGGGAAAGAGAGGGTTATTTGATGGAAGAGAGAGAGAGAGAGAGAGAGAGAGAGAGAGAGAGAGAGAGAGAGAGAGAGAGAGAGAGTAAGGGTGTAGGAGGAGAGCAGAGAGGGGCAAGTATCAACAAAGGAAGAGCCAAAGAGACGTTAGAGAAAGAGAGGGTTATTGGGTGAGAGAGAGAGAGAGAGGGAGAGAGAGAGATGAAATCCTAAGGGGTCATATGGTGGTCTAACACATGTGTGCCCCCTTAGGACCCTATATGACCCCTAACAACACCATATGAACCCTTAGGACACCATATGACCCCTCGGGACATCATATGACCCCTTTTAACATCCTACTACACAACATGACCCCTTTTGACATCATATGAACCCTTACAACAATATGATGTCCTAATGGATCATATGGTGTCTAAATGGGTCATATGGTGTCCTAAGGGTTCATATGGTGTCCTAAGGGGTCATATGGTGTCCTAACAAATGTGTAGCCCCTCAAGACCCCATATGACCCCTAACCGCACCATATGACCCCTTAGGATACCATATGACCCCTCACAACATAATATGATCTCTTAGGACCATATGATGTCCATATGGTGCCCTAAGGGTTCATATGGTGTTCTAACACATGTGTGGCCTCTTACGATCCCATATGACCCCTAACAACACCATATGACCCCTTAGGACACAATATGAAACCTTAGTACACCATATGACCCCTTAGGACACAATATGAAACCTTAGTACACCATATGACCCCTTAGGACAATATGATGTCCTAATGGGTCATATGGTGTCCTAAGAGGTCATAAGGTGTTCTAACATGTGTGGCCCCATAGGATCCCATATGACCCGTAACGACACCATATGACCCGTTAGGATATGATATGATCCCTTAGGACACCATATGAGAGGTAATTATGGGGAGGGGGAGAGGGGGTGAGGGAAGTATCAAGAGAGAGAGATGGGGGGTTAATTAAGGAAGAGGGGAGAGGGGGAGAATGGAAGAGTGAAGTATCAACAAAGAGCTCAAGGGGGTGAGTGTTGTGAGAGAGGGGGTAATTGGGGTGAAGAGAGAATGAGAGAGAGTTGGGGTAAAGTTAGAGGGGGAGATAGATGGTAATTGGGGAAGAGAGAATTATAGATAGTTGGGGGTAATTAGGGGGTAGGACGAGAGGGGGATGGGAAATTATCAACAAAGGGAGAGAGGGAGAGATGAGGAGATAAGTTCAAGGAGAGGTCTAGAGAGAAGGTGATTAGGGGGAGGGGAGAGGGGGAGAGGGAAGTATCAAAAAAGGGGGAGAGAGAGGGGGAGGGAGTATCAAAAAAGGAAGAGGAGGGAGAGATGGGGAGAGAGCCCCCTAATTACCCTCTCTCTCTATCTCTTTGTTAATACTTCCCTCTTCCCCTCGCTCTCCCCCTAATTATCCTCTCTCTATCACTCTATTCACCTCTCTCCACATCTCTCCCTCTCCTTTTGTTGATACTTACCCCATATCCCTCTCTTCTTATCCCCTAATTACACCCAACTCTCTTTCACATTATTTCTTCCCCTCAATTACCCTCTCTCTCTCACCTCTCTCTTATGCATTTATAGATACTTTACTCTCCCCCTCTCCCCACCCCCTAATTACTCTCTATCTCTCTCTTCACCTCTCTCCCTATCTCTCTTCTCTCTTTATTGATACTTTTTCCTCTTCCTCTCTCCTCCTACCCCCTAACAATCCCAAATTCTCCCTCTCATTCTCTCTTCACCCCAATCACCCTCTCTCTCTCTCTTCACCTAACACCTAATTACCTTTGGCTCTCTCTCACACTCTCTCTTCCCTCCAATCACTCTTTCCTTCTCACCTCTCTCCCCCTCTCCTTTTGTTGATAGTTCCCTATGCCTCTCCTTTTCCCCTCTGAATTTTGTAGCTAGAAATGGGAACGAAATGCAGAGAGACTAGTCTAGATCTTAGGGAAGAGAGAGTGAGATAGAGGAGGAAGTGATGAAGAGGTAGAAATATAATTGTAGATCTTGAAAGAAGGAATGAGGTATTGATTGAGAGTTAGAGATATAGGTCTAGAAAGAGATGTATAAATATGGACTAAAGAGATGGAGGAATAAACAAACAGGTGGAGTGGTGGGTTTAAGAGAGAGAGGTAGAGAAAGGAACAAAGAGAGATAACATGGTTTATAAAAATTTATTGAATTTGATAAAATTCTTAAATTTTCTATTATTAATTAATTATTTAGTGTTTCAATTATTTTGAGATGATTGCTACAAAAATTCATGAAATATAAAATTCATATGAAAAAGTTGTGAGCTTTTGATGTTTTAAAATAAAGGATGAATTTAAATCAATTATAATTATTTTTTAAAATTAAATATTAAAAAAAAAACCTATTCCATATTGTAGAGCTCTGAATTACCTTTCTAGCGCCTATAAAAAATCATTATTTCGATATGAAATGCAAAAGTTATGCTCAATTTACTAAAATATGTTTTTTTTTATTTTTTCAAAATGGATATCCGATTTTAAAACATATAATTTTTTCCCTCCATTTTTGGCTTGAAATGCTTTGGGATTTGGCTTGGAAGTGACAAGCATGGAAAGTCAACTGAAAAAACGTATTTTTTAGTATTCCTTGATTTTCCAGACTTTACACTGGTGGCTAACGACTTTTTTTATAGCCAAATTTGATAAAACGAAAAGGGTTTTTTAAGGACGTTCTCAGCTTTCCAACAATATAAGGCTTGTCTTATTTTGACTTTAATAAATTATTATTATTTATTTTCTAATTGAATTTCGACAAAAGTCTTGATTGATAGACTGATTGAAAAACACTCATAACTTTCAAACGATATAACATTTTTTGAATCTGAAACATGTGTCACGTCCTATGCTTCGTTTACTATAGGGAAAAAATTTAAAAAAAATTAATTTCATCAGGTTTTGACCAAGTTAAGGTGATTAGACGTAGGAGTTTCTGAATTTCTGAAAAGCTGTAGTAAAAAATTAATAATAATTATTTACTTTTTAAAAAATTATAAAAATATGTGTCACATCCGAACATGAGTCTAATACTTAAATTATAAATCTTATAAAAAAATATTATGATTTGATTGTGATTAGGGTGGTCAGACATATGCCTACTTCTTATATTTTTCCTGAAATTTTAGTACCACTGCATTGAAATTTAAAATTTTCATCAAATAGGATTTTTTTTTCCCAAAAAACAACTAGTAGCTTAGAAACTACATTCAATTTTCTATAGATTCTCTTCTTACATAATTTAAAAATAATGTTCATAACTTATTCAAATTTTCATGTCAAGCTACATAACTCTGATTTTCTGAAATTTCATTGCCACTTAAGGGTCTATTTTGGCACACCATGATCCTGCACATACCCTTGTAATATAATGCAACATAGCCTTTTTTCCCAATTTATCATACTTCACAAATTTCTTTGTGTTGCTATAATCTGTTTTCATAGATGTTACTACCATGTTTTCCATGTCTCTTCTCTTGTCCAAGTGTATGCTGAATTTGTTTGTTGTAATTGTTGAACATGTCTTGTTTCTGTTGTAAGTTATGATAGTTGAATAAACTTTTCTTATTGACTGTTTTTTTAAACATACCATCTGAAATGAATTAATAAGCTAAATTAACAATATAAACACACAAAATTATGAGACCAACACAAAACTTTCATGAAAAAGATGTTTAATGAGTCGATTGAAAACTACAGATGGAGGAATAGTGAGTGATGGAGTCAGTTTCTACAGAAGTGCATTCCCAATTGCAAGGTAACATGGCACCCACTGCCCCCTCCCCCTGACAGCTATTATGCATCCAAAATGTTAAAATTGTACATCGTGTTATTGACCTTTTCGCGCGTTATTGCTCATTGATTTTATGTGTAAGTGTTGTGATTTTGTGAAATGTCAATAACACGATGTAACATTTTAACATTTTGAGGGCAGAGTAGTTGCAGCCCCGATTGTTGGGCCACTGAGCATCACATCTTTAGTTCAAAATTGTAGTTTCTCATTTTTTAGACAAAAATGGAAGACAAACTTGGTCATTTCATGTTCGTTCACACTTTTCTTTCATGCATCTTTCACTATCTTTTACATTTTCTTTCTTTGTTGTCTACTAATATGCCTTCTTTTGTTAATGTTTGCAGGGACGACAATGGGAAAAGCAGAGGCAGGCAAAAGAAAGGTCGTTGAAACACATCTTGAGGTGGATGGAAAGCTTGCAAAGAGTTCACCCAAGCTCGGGGTCTCAGATGTTTGCACCTCTGACGGGAAAGGGAAGACAGCAACAAAAGCAACACCAAAGCATGGGGCCTCCAATGTTCTCACCTCTCACAGTTTAGGGAAGATGGCAACAAAAATAACACCCAAGCATGGGGCCTCCAATGTTCTCACCTCTCACGGTTTAGGAAGACGAAAACAAAAGCAACACCCCCCTTGCCAGAGTCGAAGGATCGTCGGAGCCCTCATTGCATGGCCAATCTGAAGTTTGACGCCCTGCATATACAACCTCTAATGGACAAGGTTCAAATTACCGAGGTTGAAAGCGAAAGGCTGAAGGAGAAGGTTACTGAACTGGAAAGGAAATGTAGTGAACTCACGAAAAATATCATGGAGTTGATCGATAGGAATGTCGAGTTGGAGATGGAAGTGTGTAAACACCAGATGCTGACGGAGAAAGTGGAGGTAGCGCGTGAGGCGATAATGAAACATAACAAATTTTTAGCTAACTAGTTTAATAACATGTTGGATGCATGTGAGACAAACATTGAACACTGGAAACGAAGGTTCAAGGAGGCAGTTGGTCTAGCAAGTGATGAAGTTGATGAAAAGGGTGTGCCTCCTGTTACCGCGAGGAGTAGGGGACTAAAACAATTTATTAATTAGTTGTTGTTTGCCTTCATAAAAGGCTTGTTCTTCTATAAAACTTTTCTAGATTATATGGTTGGCTTCTCTTCAATAAGACATCAGAAATGATGCAGACTATTTGCCAAAAAATAAAAAGTCATTTTGAATTGATATGGGAATGTTATATTTCAATGAATCCCATGTTTATTGTATCATGTATGGTTATTCTATGTAAATCACATTGAAGTTAATTTAAACAAATAGAATGGTTATTTTCAACATAATAGATTGATTTCATTTAAACATATTCAATGGTAATTTTGAATAAATCAGACTGAGTTCTTTTGAACACCTTAACTAGTTTTTAGTATGCTTATTTTCAATAAAATGGATTGTTTTGATTTGAACATTTGCAATTGTTGTTAAAAAGAAATATGATAGATTATATTTACACATCTTCACTAGTTACAAATCTGATTCAGTTCATTTAAACACCTTGAACAGTTACAATATTCAATGCATCAGATTGAGTTGATTTATACATTTTGAATGTTTCATTGTATTTAGGGAATTTAAACATATTTCATGGATAATTTTACTGCCTTTTTATATTACATCATGATGCAGAGCATCCACACACAATGATCATCTGACACACACATTGACACCAAACCCTCTCAACGCTACTCTTTCTCTGACTGAGAGACAAAACAACCATCAAATATTTTCAAACCCACGTGCAATCTGTTTGTAACACCCCTGCAATTTTAAGACAATGATAGAACACAAAATAATACAGGTTTGTGCCCATTGGTGGGCTTATAGCCAAAAAAACATGAAAGATATAGATTTTAAATGTCATTTTTTACCCTAGATCAGGGTTTTAACAGTTTTGACAAAAAATGTTGGATCTCCTTCAATTTAGAACCAAATCATAGGAAACAAATAGAAAATGGCAGAGAACTCTTCAATGTATCATTCCAAACTAATTTGGCCAGCAAAAGAATGAGGATCAATATGATTTGAAGGCTGAGATCAGACTGTTACGAGGGAACAAGAAGGAAAGTGTATAAATATTTATGTTTTCTATTGATTGATCTTCAATACATTAAAAATATTTCAACAACTCTTCATGGTCAACCATCCAAAGCCTATTTAAGCCTTTTGATGGTAGGTATAGCTTCCCTTAACCACTTTTCAAACCAAATGCACGTCAGAGACCAATCTTGACAACTTTCACATGAAAACTTTGAGACATAATTGACACATCATGTTATTGACCCGTTATGTTATTGACTCGTCGTGTTATTGACACGTCATGTTATTGACTCGTTGAGTTATTGACCCATCATGTTATTGACACGTCATGTTATTGACTCGTCATGTTATTGGGGTCAATATTTACTTCTTCCCTCGGAGCTGCATTTCTTAGTTTTTCTTTAAGCCAAAAAGACTTAAAACTCCGGGAAATTCACAAAATTGTCATCTCTGCTTTTTTACGTCATGTCAATCCCCACATGGGGCAATAAAGGCTCTGAAATCACTGTGTTTCCTTATCCCGGGCGTCGCTTTTCACCTTTGCTCATTGCTCTGAGATAACTTTTCATCTTTTTTGGCTTTGCTTCTTATCCCAGGCCCCTCTTCTCTATCTATCGCATCCTTTCAGGATAAGAATTACTTTAGAAATCATTGTTCTTTTATCCCGGAGCATTGCTTTCATCTTTGTCACTTATACTTACTAAACACTACGCCCTTCATCCCTCGGGATAACTCTCGCCTTGCCTTTCTTCGTTAGTTTTTCCCCGAAGCCTCAAATGATGCTCCTCTTAGCCCCCCGAGATAAGATTTCCTTTGTATTTCCTTCGCTTCCTTATCCTGAGCCATTTTCTTTTAGTCTTCAAGGCCTTCCAGGATAAAGCTTTCTCTGTTTATTATTCCTTTTCCTTATCCCAGACGTCAGGATATTGAAGCTAACTCCGTGTATATTTTCTTCCTCCGGGATAATTCTCTGCTTAGATTTCCTTTTTACCGTTATCCTGGGATCATTTAAAATACTTCACTACCCAATCCGAGGTATTTTCCTCCGTGCCAATGGCTTTATATTTTTATCCCGGGCTCTTCTTTCCCTTTTCTTTGAACCCCACGGGATAACCCTTTCCTTTGTATTTTTTTTTAATCCTGGAGCACAGTCTTTGACTTTGAAAAGTTGCCCGGGGCAAGGAAAGAATTCCTCGCTCCTTTGTAAGATTATCTCGGGGCCTATGGGGACTGGCTAGAGACTTCCTCGGGGCAACTTTCCTTCTTCATGATCCCTCGGTAAGATTTATCCCGGACGACCTTTGCATGTCGTTCTTCGCTCATCGGGATAACTTTTCCTTCTCTACTCCACTATTTTCTTATCGCGGACAACATACTGGAGACCCTTATGAGATGTCATGTTATTGACTCATCAAGTTATTGACACACCATGTTATTGACCCATCATGTTATTGACCCATCATGTTATTGAATCATCAAGTTATTGTCACATCATGTTATTGACTCGTCGAGTTATTGACACGTCATGTTATTGACCCACCATGTTATTGACTCATCATGTTATTGACTCATCGATTTATTGAAACGCCATGTTATTGACTCATCATGTTATTGACACGTCATGTTATTGACACCATTTGTTATGACTCGTCATGTTATTGACACATCATGTTATTGACACCATTTGTTATTGACTCGTCATGTATCATTATGATCCCCATGGGATAAGCTTTTTCTCTTTGTTTTACTCTGCTTTCTTATCTCGGGCCCCATTTCTTTAACCTTTCTAGTCCCCTGCAATAAGAAATGCACTTCTACTTATCTCATTTCTTGCCCCGGAGAGTCGAACTTCCTAAGAGTCAATTCAGTGAATAAAAGTTGCCACGAGGAGATTTCAAGTTGGTTCTGAAAGGCCCCAGAATACAAAGAGACGTGGAGTGCTTTCCTTGCCCCAGGTGACTTTTCAAAGTTAAAGATTGTGCCCTAAGATAAGAAAATATAAAGGGAAAAGGTTATCTCGAAAGGTTCCAGAGGAAAAGAAAGCGAGGCCCGAGGTAAAAAAATGTAAAGCGAGAGACAAAGAAAATTTTGTCCCCAAGCGGTTAGCAAAGCATTTCTGGTGGACCCAGGATAATAATATAAAGGAAAACTAAGCAAAAGTTACCCTGGAGAGAGAGAGAATACACAGAGCCAGAATTTGCATTTCAGTGAGAATATGCATATGGTAATTGGGGCTCCGGGATAAGAGAGTTAGTAAATGAGTAGTGAAATCTTTATCCCAGAGGGTAGCGTAGATCAAAGAAAGATGGCCTGGGATAAAGAAGTGAAGAGAAATACAAAAGAAGGCTTGTCCCAGGGAGCAGAGAAAGCCATCCTGAGAAGCTCTGGGATAAACATAACAAACAAAGGCGAAGTGAAAAGTTATCTCGGGAGGCACAAGGTGTAGTGGCGACTGGATTTTGGGTTTCAATGAGAATAAATAAAAGAAAGACAAAGCTCTACTCCGAGATAAGAAAATAATGAAACTCAATGTAAATTTTATCTCAAAGAGATGCGAAAGACAGAGAGAAGAGCCCCGGGATAAAAAAACAAAGACGGAGATAGTGAAATTTTAACCCGAAGCAGTGAGTAAAGTTGCAAAAGATCGTGTGAGATAAGTAAACATTCAGGTGGTGAAAGAGGATGGCGGCAACTTAGCGATCTAGAGGGAGTCAAGGGATGATCGTGGTCATTCGATTGATCATCAACGATGGAAATTCAAACTTCTGAGCTAACGACCACTTTGCTTTGCACGAAGGAATTAAATGGCATCGCAATAAAAGAACTCTGTTGCATTCATCTTCGTGAAGCATTCAAGCGATCAGAGAGCATTTGTAGAGCAAGTAGAGGGCGAATTCAACCAGTTCAAAGGCGTCCAATCACGAGTAGCAAACCAATAAGTGCAATTCAAGTTTTTTCTTTGTGTGTTTTTAGTTGAAGTACCCGTAGGAATTGCAAGTGTTTTCAGAGCCATAGGTTTTATTTTTAGCTCTCTACAAGTTTAGTCATGGCCTCCCCAATTGAGAAAGCCGCTAGCCCCATTACTGAGAAAGCCTAAGAAGCTAAAGCCATTTCTAGTGACCCAAAAAATTAACCCGACTGTTCCTATAAGCATGGTTGCCCCATTGCAAGAGCTGCAAGATACCCCCGTTGTAGAATCAAACCCTGAGCCCAACCCTGAAGTAGCCCCTACCCAAACTGAGGAGGGTGAGGCTAGTGCTCGCCCAAAGCAAGCCAAAAGGAAGAGGGGTTTGAGGAAGGTGATAATTGAGGTGTCAGAGGGATCAGAGAAGGAAACACCAAAGAAAAAGGATGTGAAGAAGAAGACTCCTCCCAAAAAGAAGGCAGAGTCTACCTCCGTTGCAGAGGAAACCTCAGCCCCAAAGGCAAGAAAGTCGACTCCCAAGAACAGAAAATCAAATAAAGATGGTGAGGAAAAGGCTTCCATAGAGGAAGAACCCATACAATAGACCCCTCCATTGACTGAGAAGGAGGAAGTTGCAGAGAAGCCAACTGAGGTGGTGGAGAAGGCAGAAGAAACACCAAAGAGAAAGGAGGTGAAGAAGAAGACCCCTCCCAAAAAGAAGGCTAAGTCTAGCTCCGTTGCAAAAGAAACCCCACAATCCCATGAAGAAACAGTTGCCTCAGCTGAGCCTCCCAAAATAGTTGCTGAGGTTGAGAAGGACATTGTGATAAGATTAGAGGAATTAGCCCGGAAGCAAACCAGATCAACCTGGGTCCTAAGCCAAGATTTGCTAGAATTGTTCCCCAGCTCAAGCACATTAGAGTCGACAAAGATAAGATGGGGAGACAAGGCGGGTGGGTGCAGAGATGCCATCATAGGGCACAGGGGGTGGGATGTTTTTCATGCCTTCTATGGAAATAGAGACCAACCAAGACCAATCTGCAACCCATGGAAGCTAAAAATAAGGAAGTTGGTGGTCCCAAATGTGTTTGGGGAGCCAATGATGATTAGGGAATTGGCCAAGAAGTTTGACACCCCAAGCCTCATTGTCAGAAACCTCTAGGAGCAGGTTATTTTGGACATATCTCAGACAACTATCATAGAATGTTTTGGACTGGATGGGACAACCATCAAGGGGATCAACAAGCACACCTTGTTGAAAATATATGAAAAGAACAAGGGAAGGATAAGAAGAGAATATCTGCCAATGTTTTTAAGAAAGATCTCCAAGTTCACCCCCAGCTACATTTTGCCATCTGAGACAGAGTCATTTACACTGGACAAATTTGAAACATATTTTATAAGAACATATTATGCCCTATGCCAGGTCTTCGAAGAGAATTGCAAACTCACATTGTTGTCGGAGGATTACATGATACTAGCAGTATTCATTCAGCACCCGAATACCAATGCACTTTTTGACTTTGAAACCATTCTTCAGACCAAGTTATGTGAGAGCCTGGTTAAAGCAAAAGATGAAAAGACTACACTGAATTTCAAGCACTATTCTTTTGTGTGCCATCTCCTTTTGTATCAAAACGGATCAGTCTGGTCCCCAAAGCTGAATATCAGGATGTTGGATCCACAGACAGGGTTGCCATGGCCGGTTTAGAGATGGACACAAGTGTGGGACAAGGGTTCTTGGTTTGGAGACTATTGTTTATTCTTTGATTATTTTTTCAAGAAGATTTTGGATATGTTGAGTGTTGAATTGCCGAGGCTGCCCGGGCATATAGTTAAAGTGTTAAGAATTCAGGCATGCAGAGCTCCAAATGTACAATATGCAGAGGGGGATTTTAGCCACAATTTTGGAGACTTCTTTTTCTATCAGGACTGCACCATCATTAGGTGTTATGGTTTTGAAAAGGCTCCCCACAAGTTGCCCATTTTTGTTTCTCCTAGGGTTGCAGTCTTAGAATTCATGTGGCAAATGATGTGGGTTGTCAAGGATCAAATCTCGGAGAGGAAGGGGAGGCATCTCGCTAAAGCCATTGTATTTGATGAATTTGAAATTGATTGTGATAACTTGCAAAAGATCCAAGATTTTTTGGTCAGAAACTACAGATTCAAGGTGGGAATTGCTAGGAATTATGACCTTGAGGGGTATATATATAGGGGACTTAAGGCTAAATATATTCAAGGATAGGAACTATCATCATCAATTCTATGAAATTGAAGATTTGTTGAGGAATGCTCTGCCCAGGGAAGTTGTCCAAAGAAATAAAAAATGGGACACGTTGAAGAAAATTGAAAGGGAGAGGATGGAAGAAGATAAGAACTACACAGGGCTACTCAGAACAGAGTTCCAATCTGATATTTCAAGGATGATTATCCTTCTCCAGTTTGAAGATAAGATCATTGAAATGAAATCCAAAGGAGAGAGGCCAGAGCAAAAGGGCAGAATTTTGAAGAGCGTCCTATTGCAGACATCCCCATATTTTCCAAGAAGGGGGTGGTCATCAAGGAAGAGGTGCAGACTGAGTCTTCAAAGACAACAGCTAAGGGTAAAGGGTCGGTGGTGGGAGAACATGGACAAAAGCTAGAGGAACGTCATGTCATCGACATCCCTACATTTTACAAGGAGGGAGTTGTCATCAAAGGAGATGAGCAGCCAAAGGATTCAAGGTCAAGCACCAAGGGTAAAGGACCAGTGGTGGGAGAGATCAGAAGGGTGGAGAAAGGTAAAACTAGGATCTCAGGTTTTGTTGATATCCCTGAGACCGATGATCCAAATGTGCCCCCTCCTTCCCCTCCAAAGTATTTTTTCCATGAAGAGGCACCTGCCGAGCAATTGGATGAAAATGAGAGAGCTCTGGTCCCAAGTGTTATTGTGGCTGAGGAAGTGGATGATGAAAGGGTGGCTATTGCAAAGGAATTCATGTCAGATGACAATTTTGTGAATTCCCCGGAGTTTAAAACTTTTTGGCTTAAAGAAAAACTGAGAAATGCAGCTCCCGAGGAAGACGTAAATATTGATCCAAATAACATTTAATGCACCCTCAAGGAAGCCAGAGAAATGGTGGCCAATAGTGGCATGATTCTAGTTCCTAGATGGGATCACGTGAAACTATTTTTGTTAGACCAATTTGTTAGGCAGGATGACCCAAGGTATGTGAAAGAATATGAAAACTATGGGTCCAGAATTAATGTAAATATCAAAGCCTTTGCAGTTTAGGCCACGGGATCAAGTGTAAATAGGCCAATTGTTCCTTTTGAGCTAGAGCAACAACAAGGAGAAGCAATCCTAATGATAGCCAATGACACCACAATATGAGAGGTTCTTTCTCTAACTTCCCATGCAGCACAATTTGCTCAGTTGGTAGTCCAGGACTTAGAAGCAAAACATATTGCTTCGAGGGATACTTTGGCCAAGTAGTATCATGATTATAATTTATTATTCATTGAGAATTGTAAACTAAAGGATAAATTGAATAACACAGAGGCAGGCACCCCGTGGGGAATAAGGCCTGAGAAATTGGAAAGGACTACTAGAGAGCTTCAGGAGGCTAAGGAAGAAGCCTCTAGGACATATTTCGAAATCAAGAGAGATATAATTTTGAAGGTATCTAGCAGAGTCATGGATAGATTAGAGGAGGTCCATACCAGTTATTCCTCCCTAGCAAAAATTGGCATTGATTTAGATTTCGTTCTTTCATTCTTTTTGTCTGTTAAAGCTACTTGGATTCTTAAAGGGTAGCAGCTAAAGGAGGTTCTCCTGGCTGCTTCATAAAGGAAAGGGAGTGAAGCTAAAGAGATAGAAGTCACATGGAAGAATTATAATATATTAATCAAAGAACTCCCTCTCATTGAGAAAGAGAAGCAAGCAATGAATGATAGATTTGAATCATTCAAAGGATTGCAGCGATGGGATATCCCTTCAATTTTGACACCCATGCAACACATTAAAGACTTGTTCTCCTGGCGTGTAGAATTTGAAAAGGCTATTTCAGGGGTTCTAGAAGCCTTGGAATCAAACCCAGACCAGGAGGCCTCATACAGTACAATTTTGGATAGAATCATGGATGTTGAGGGGTTGTACCACAAGTTTGTTGTGGAAGCAGCAAGGGTACCAGCATAGGCGACTAGGACAGCTATGAATAGGCTAGAAGGCTTAAAAAAATTTGAATGGCCAATTGACAAGATGGAGGGGTGGTACAACAAGTATTGTGTTGTCCTCCAACAAGTCTTAGAAGAAGAAGAAGAGGACTAGTCTCTATTTTTTCCATTTTGTCTCCCTTTCTTGTAGGCCTGCTACACCAGACAGTGAGTTCTCAAGCAACAAGGAATGAATGAATAACAAGGAGGGTACCACACTATCAGCAAGGACATCTTTTGATGTACTTCTTCCTATTTAGGGTCTTTTGACATCTATGCTCATTGGCCTGAAGCTTGTTTCACTCCCTTGTGTCATAAAAGGGAATTCAGGGCCTTGAGTACATGTGAAAATTTTGTGATCATATGTACTAAAGAAAGGCTTACAAGTAATAGAAGGACATAGTTCTACAAGAGTATTGCACCACAATTCTGTGAATGTACTTGTTTCGACTTGAAGATCAATAAAGAATACATTCTCTTTTCTGGTTTCATATTGTGTTCATGAGTTGTATGAGTTTCAAATGCTTGGAGTGTTGTAAGCTTGTCTATTCTAAATGATTGTGTATGATTTGAAGGGTTGCATTTGCAGCAAATGAATTAAATTCTATCAAAAAATATTGCAACATAGGATGAACTAGTGTGAGATCGAGTTAAGGTTTTATTTCTTGAGTTAAATGTTTATGCAAGGCATTTATGTTCAAATATCTTCGCGGGATTAAAACCTAAATACACATTGTTGTAAGTGTCATGGTCTTGTTTTGACTCTGTATTCCCTGGAAAGTAAGCACTGGTCATGTTTTCCAAATTTCAGAATCAATCAATCATTAAAATTTATTTGTTTTCAGCACTAGAATTAAGTTTAGGAATAGCGTAGATTAGAACAAGTTTCAATGTACCAAAAGGTGACATAAAATAAGGTCTGAGCCAAAGAGTATGAAGTTTTTTCAGTCTTTCCTTGGTATATTTTCATTGAAACCTCTGCTAAAGTACAGTGTCTTGTCAGGCAAGTAAGAATATCAAAGTGAACTGCTATTATAGGGATACCCACCTAGGTTTTGCAGAGACTAAAGAGTAGAAAGTTGTAGTCAGGGTGCTACACTTTGTTCATTGGCCAAATCCAGTCCTACCACTTAACCACGAGTCAGTGGCTATTTCTATAGAGTGTGGGAACCTGTTTTGAGTACCAACACTCAGCTTATTGAAGATCAATAAAAAGATATCATTTTATGTTCTGATCTTATTTTGTGTCCATTTGTTATATGAGTTTCATATGCTTACAGCATTTTCAACTTGTCTTTTCAAATGAAAATGTATGTGTGTTGATGGGTTTCATTTGCAGCAAATGAACTAATTTTTATCAATAACATAGTAACATAATGTGTATGAATAAATGTAACATAATGTGTATGAGTTAATTGATCATTCTATTGATAAATTGAATTGTTTTAACACTTAATTGTTGTTGCAATATCAATTGTATAAGAAAATGATTATTACTTCTATATTTAATTAACTTTTCCTTCTTTGTGTATGAGTTTAAGTTGCTTTGTCTGAAACCCAATATCCTCTCAAGAAGAAGTCATGGTCTTATGGATTCATACATGTAACATCTGCCCTTTTCAATGAGTTTTGTTATGTTTACAATGAACGTGCTTTGCAAGTCAGTGGGCATTCAATTTTTTAAAAACAGAGCACCCTCATTTTTTACAATTAATATGCATTAGTAATGGCATTGTATCACATACATAAAATCTTATTTCAAGGATATCAATGTCACATCGAGCTTGTTAACGATACCACACCTCATCAAAATTTTCATTATAAAATGTTGTTGTAAAGGAAAGATAGAAAGAAATAATATAACATGTCGCATTATTGTGATTTATGTAATTTAACGTATAGTGTTAGTGTAATGTATGTAATATAGTGTATCGTATTACTCTGATGTATGCAATATAGGGACCAGGGACCAGTGGTGTGGTCTCTCTATTGATATTATTTTTGATACACATGGAGTGATTTTTAAATTTATATTAATAATGCAGGATACATTGAAGTTTGACATGTAGGTTGCACATGCAAGAAAACAAAATAAAAATGGACCAATCTCACTATAAATAAATAGCCATTCACAAAAACTACAGGAAATTTCCAAAAAATATAAATTTTGTCCACGAAAATATACCATCATGTCCCTCTGTAAACATAAATTTCAATGGTTTTATTAAAAACCATAGTCATACAGCGAAGAAAGATAATACAATTTTATGGGAGAGACCTCGTCCGTGATGATAATCTTCTTTCAATCCTTGCAAACCTCATCGGTGGGCGGGACTATTATGTCCCATGAAGAGGTGCGTATAATCCAGAACCACCAGATTGGTGGGAAAAAGGTCACTGGTGGCAGCAACGTCATCATCCGGGTGTGGCAGTCAGACTCGCCCCCTCCATGGATTTGAATCTCAACTGACGGTGCACATTATGTCCACCCTCGGGAGAGCCACTAGCCAGTTGACAAAGGGTTTGAAAACGGGCCATAACACCCTATATATTTCACTCCATCTCTGAACATGGAACGAAAAGAAGAGGTATGTTATGTGAACAGTATAGTATGTCTCGCCATTGTCATGTTCATGCACGTCGACCCGCCATCCAATGCTAAGGCGAGCACGCATCCTCAGTCGTGCAGCCTCTTGGCTACGCTCTTCCATCTCTCGGTGTAACTTGCGCATTCATCCAACAAGAGTGCTTGTTATTTAA